>NC_138670.1:12473465-12898684 GCF_964273445.1 Streptopelia decaocto | reverse complement strand
GGCTCCTGCAGGAGGTTTCACAGCATCCGTTTGTCCCCAAAACGGCACTGCCGCAGGCAGCCTCGTGCCACAGCAGCGATGACGGGGACAGCAGAGGCGGTGCCCAGCTGCAGTCCCATTGTCCCTTCATGGGGGTGACTGAGCCCCAAAACAGCTCCAGCTTCCCTGCCCCGCAGCGGAGGCACCCGGGGACATCCCTGATCCCTTGGGCACGGTGTGGCTTTCACCACCACCCCACCAGCAGGGAAGGGACCCTGGGTGTCCCCTGTGCCACCATCCTGGAGGGTGCCCAGGGTCACAGCCCGTTTGTGGGGTGCGTTTCCAGCCTGCACCGTGCTACCAGCTGTCCCCAAACCAGTACGACCCCAAAAACGCAGGGGTGAGCATGGTGACAGCCTCGGAGGGGCCAGAATCATGTTTGGGGCCAGAATCATGTTTGGGACCAGCATCATGAAGCTCTTTTCCAATCAAAATGATTCTATGATTCTATGAAACAGGGCTGGGCCATGCAGCAGGTGGTGCCACCACGGCAGCTGCAGGGTCACCGTGTCCCCACAGCTGGGGACACCCAGGTGTCCACCACAGTAATGGCTATCGCCACCAGGCCACCGTATGACCAACATGCTGGGTGTCCAGGCTGAGCCCATCTGTGTCTGAACACCCACACGTCATCCCTGCAGGAACACGGTGGGTGCCCAGGGGTGTCACCAGCCTGTCCCCGAGGATTGGGGGTGACAGTGGCCAGGCGATCGGGCTGAGCTCGGCAGGGCCAGGAGCTGAGCGGGGGACGAGGTCCCGCGCAGCAGCGAGGAGCTGTGCACATCTGGATTTCTCACGCTTGTGTTCAGCGTCCCTCCTCAACCAGATGGCAAAAATAAATAAATAGAATAAATCAGAGCCTCCTGACATAAATTGGGAACTCACGCCCGGGCTCTGCGTTTCATGAGTCTCCCTGGAAGACAGTCAAACGCAGGCGAGGACAATGGGTTCACTTCTCCCTGGGGTCGGGTCATTCCCAGTTAAGGCTCATTAGCAGCGAGCGGGGGATTAACTCTTCCTTCCCTGGAAACACGGGGCCTGCTGAAGTGTGGATAAGACCCTAAAAATCCAAACACCTCATCCTTCGCCCTCCCCTGGCGTTTCGGGGCTGGGGCTGGAGGTGGCCCCGGCTGGTGTCCTGGCCCCGGCTCCTGCGAGCCAGGACACGCTGCCCCGTGCTCAGCGGCCGTCCCAGACCCAGGGACATGGAAAGGGATTTTGGTGACCTCAGCCAGCGGCAGATCCCACCCAGCCGGCGCCCGGGGAAACCAGCCAGCCCCGCGAGCCGGACGGCGAGCACCGTGGGGAACCGGCACCCCGGCCTCCCCCACGGGACTGGCAGAGCCTTCTGAGCCATTCCACTTCGGCCCCAGGACCACAGGAACGATTTTGGCTGGGGGAAGAGCCAGGGGGGGCTCTGGGAGCGATGCCCGCGCCCCGATAACGGAGCGGTCTGACCATCGGCCCCGAGCGGCAGGTCAGCGCTGCCTTCGGGGAGCTCGGTACGTGAGGAGCTGCTCCTGCCCACGGTGAAGTCAGTGCCGCTGCCTGGGTGTGACTGACTGACCTCAGCCCTTGGCCCCGCGGCGCGGATCATGTGCTGACTGACGCCGCGCAACCCGGCCGGACGGGTCCGCACAGCTGCCCCGCGGCCACCGGCCAGACCGGACTTGCCGTCCGCGGGCCGCAGGTGCGGCGCTGGGGCACCCTCAGCCCCGCATCCCCCACGAGCGCCCCGTGCTGCGTCCTCAGGGCCAGTGTCACATCCCAACCAGGGTCACCCTGGCATTCGGGCCGTTCCCTGAAACACCTGGGTTGGAGCAGCTCACCTGCCCCTGCGTCCGCCTGAGTGGGGTCGGACCCACTGGTGCCCATGGCAAAGCCCCTTCCCCATCCGGGAGGTGCCCCCAGGGCTCGATATTCGGGAATGGTGCTCTGCCGGTAACGATGTCCCTGGCAGGCCTCCGGCCCCACGCCAGGTCCCAGCGGGTCTCCGAGGAAGGGAACATCGCGTCTAGAGGGCCGGCCGGCGGCTCTTCCTCACCATCTCGGGCTGGCCACCGGCCCGAGCACGGAAAGAAATGCCGAGTCCATCTGAAACGCATTTGTCCCCGGGCACTGTTGCTGCAATAGCAGATGCTCCTGCGGGTCCCCAACCACATCACAGCTCGGCGGCGCGGGAACCGCACGTTCGCATGGGAAGAAACAGTTCTTGCCCCGAACGGCTCAAAGTCTTAATTGGAGACCAACCGTAACAAATAAACAAGACAATGGGCTGGAGGCGAGATGAACGCAACCTCTGTCGCAGGACCCAGCTCTGAGAGTCGTCGCCGTGCCCGGCGGGGGATTTGGCACGGGCCGGCAAGAGCCAGGGGGAGGATGGGGGCCGGATCTGGACCCCCCGGTGCAGCCACTCGCTGTGTGACACCACTGGAGCTCGGGGCTGGCTCGGGAGCTGGATGACACATCCCCAGCGGTCCCCCAAGACTCTTGTCGGCAGCTTTGCTAAGCAAGTGTTTAAGTCTCGTGGTGAGCTTGGAGTGGGGTCAAATCCAGGCCCCGCGGGTCTCTCCTTGCTGCACCCCAGTTTGGGGCTGATGGGGAACCCCCGGGCACCGGGCTTAGGGGACCCTTCTCCATCGCTCTCCATTGAGGACGGGACGTGCTGCCTTGTCCTTCACTGCGAGTGATGCGCAGGGCCTGGGTATCTGATGGGGTTATCTCAGCACTGCTATCGCCCTCAAACAGAAGATGGAGAAGCTTCCGCAGCTCCGGGGGCTCTTGCCGCTGATGGAGGAGCCTCGATAAAGCACTTGGCACCCCAAGCAGACACGCAGGGTGCAGAGCACACAGCAGGCGGTGTCGGAAAGGGAGTGAACACCCCAGCTCTTCCATCTCTGCCCAGGGTCTATGTGACAGGGTCTATGTCTCCCTTGCAGACCATGAGCCCAAAACGTGGCCGTACCTGCGGGGCTGAAGCCATTTGAGGTGCATCTGCTGGACAAAGGCATATCAGATGGTCTGAGCGTACAAAGCCCCTGGCTGGGGATGGGAATAATCAGGGCTGGAGGAGAAGATCTCAGGAGATCTCCCAGGAGCGAGCAGGACCTGCGGCAGCTCCCTGGGGTCCTTGGTGACACAACACGGCCCAGCTGGGGGGCACCCGCCGCTGAAATCCCCCACACCCCTCCTGCTGCCACAGCTTGTGGACCCCGGCCCCGGAGAGCGAAGGAGTTGTGCCATCTTTGTGCCATCAGCGTGGCTCCGTGGGAAGAGGAGCCCCTGCTGTCCTATATCCCAACAAGGCAAAGCCAGAAAATTAGCAAAGGTGCTGGAGATTCCTGGAGAAACAGAGAAAATGGAAAGCAGAGATTTCTTTCAATGTTAAAGGGAGATGGCAGAAGAGAATGGCTGTGACTGAGACCGAATCTGCCCATCTCTGAAGCCTCCACCTGCTCTTTGCTCTCCCACCTCCAACCCACTGGCAATGGGGGAGGGGGAGACGCTCCCAGTTAAAACGGGGGGATGTCTGTCCCTATAGCACCTATAGCACCAGCTTACCCAACCCCAACGGGCCCCACCGCTGGGACGCCCAGCCCCCAGCAGCATCAGGGCAGCAATTCGTCCCCAATGGGCGTCCTGCCATCCCCGCTGAGCTCTCCCTCACCCGGGTGCCAAGCTCGATGCAGGGATGCCAAGCGTCTCCCCCCGCTTTAGCCACATCTAGGATACGTTTTAGGGCCAGGACAGTTGACATGTGAACTTATTGCAGCAAAACGAAGTGCATGGACAGTGCTACCTGGCACAGGTCACGCTCTCCTCTCCCCAGCGACCGGTTCTTGGAGTCTCGTTTCCCAAGAAAACAAGGTGTGCGTGCGATCCCGCCGGGCGAGCGTGTGCGCGCCTGCGGCTGCCAACCACATTTGACTAAGGGCCCGAGGCTCCAGAGATAGGAGGTTCCTACAGGTCTTGTGAAGACAGGAGCTGGAGAGGAGCAAGCCCCAAACAAGCCCCCACGGCGGCGGGGAAGCTGCAGCGTGAACCCAGCTTTACCAGCCACCGGAGACTCTCCTCCTCCGCAGCCGGGGCGCCGCGGGGCACCAACCTGCCGGGAACAACACGCCCAACTCAGCTTGCCTGCTCCTAGAAAGATTTCTGCTTACTTTTTTAAACGTTGTTCCCAGGCTGGCATTTCCCACGTGGGCTCTGTACATGGCTGTGGGGCAGGGAGGGCAGCGCAGGGTGGGTGAAGCCCATCACCTCCTGGCATCTGAGACGAGATGCCTGCCGGCCTCGGGGATGGGGTTTTCCATGCGGAAGATGTGCTCACCCCACCTCGGTGCTGCCAAACACCCCACCTGGGTGCTGCTGTCTGGCAGTCTCATGTGGGGCAGCAGGGGCTCTCCCTGGTTTCATCACTGGTCCCCATCACTTCAGCACTACCCATCCCCACCACCCCAGTACCACTGGTCCCCATCACCTCAGCACCTCCTGTCACCATCACCTTGGCACCACCGGTCCCCACCACCTCAGCAGTACCCATCCCCATTGCCCCAGCACCACTGATTCCCATCACCTCATTACTACTGGTCCCCATTATGCTGGCACCACTGGTCCCTATCACCCCATTACCCCCAGTCTCTATCACCCCAACACCACTGATCCCCATCACCACTGGTCCCCATCACCCTATCACCACTGGTCCCCATCACCACCAGTCCCCATCACCTCATCAACACTGGTCCCCATCACCACTAGTCCCCATCACCCCATCACCACTGGTCCCCATCACCACTGGTCCCCATCACCACTGGTCCCCATCATCCCATCACCACTGATCCCCATCACCACCACTGCCCATTGGCCCATCACCACTGGTCCCCACCACCACTAGTCCCCATCATCCCATCACCACTGATCCCCATCACCACTGGTCCCCATCACCCCATCACCATTGATCCCCATCACCACCACTGCCCATTGCCCCATCACCACTGGTCCCCAGGGCACCGGGAGCCACAGCCCCTCCAGGACCAGGTTCTACCATCCCCTGAAGGGCAAAGTCAAAGTCTCTCTCTCTTTCTAACCCTGCTGCAATTAATATTGCAGATATTGCAGATATTGAAGATTTCTTCAACCCCTCCAGCACACATTGGCAGAGGGGACCAACCGGGCTCCTGGTTTCGGCATGGAGAGCTGCACAGCCCGGACCCCAGGTGCATCTTCACATGCGTGCCCTGCAGCTGAGCCCAGGAGGATGAGCCCCTGATGAGCCCATTCACAGCTATGATGACCGGGCTCTTGCCCTAGAAGGTCTGGGACGAGCTGCGGGAGGGACCTGCCCTTCACCCTTCGCTGGGGCACAACAAGCTGCACCTCACAGCTGGGAGATGCAAAGAGCAAAAGGCTCCTCGCTCCCCACGATGAGCCGGTGGCATCACTGTCCCGCTGCGCCGTGACCTGTTAAAATCAATAGCGTGGGTCCCATCCCACGTCCCCGGGGCCAGTTTCGCGCATGGGTCTGTTTATGTCTCTGCGTGTCGGCCTGCATCTGTGTTTATGTGTGTGTTTCCGTATGTGTGCGTGTGGCTCCGTGTGTGTGGCGGGGTTTCTGGGCGTGTATGGGTGTCTCTTCGCATCGGGCGTTCAGCTAACCTCTCAGAAAATGAAAACAAGCCTGGAAGCCTGGCAGCTGTTCCTGAGCCCGGCTCCAGCGCCGCTTCCAGACAGACAGTAACCGCAGGGCTGATGACCGAGCACACACGCTTCCCTCCAGGCCTTCTTAATTGCGCCGTCAGATATTCTGAAACAAAGGAAATTAAAAGACTATACTGATAGCAATAAATATGTCACGGGAGCAACAAGAGGCAGGCGGCTCCCCGGGCGCCTGGGAACCGTCCCCTCCCGGCGGCGCTGGGACAAGGGGCCGGCGGAGCCGCCAGAGCCGCGGGCACAGGACCAGGCTTGGCCGGGACCCGGCTGAAGGTTGGGTGGGCATTGGCAGTGCCGCGGACCCCGGGAGAGGCCTGGGCGGGCTCCAGCGTGGCCGCGGGCCAGTGATGGCCACGTTGGATTTCTCATGGAAACTTGCACAGGATCTTGCCAGGTCCCAGGATTCTTTTTTTTCTTTCCCTTGTCTTTGCCCAGATTTTCTGTAACCAGCTCCTCTGATTTCCTCCAGCTGCCTGCACGCCAGCGCTGCGCACCGAGCGCCCGGAGCCAGCCGGGAGGAGAGCGGCCGCCCTTGTCCCCACGGGCACACGGCATCCAGCCGCAGGGAACCGCTGGGCGCAGGTTCGGTTACTGGTGACGCCAGGGGACGGCAAGGTGTCGGCACAGGTGTAGGGTGTGAGCTGGATGGGGAGCACCAAAACGGTGCCGGAGGATGGGAGAGCGGTGGGAAGCGGGGCTGGTGCCCGCAGGTTTCAGGGCAGGGATGAGCGTGATCTGGCGCGGGATGATCCGAACACTTCAAGAAAGCGCAGCCCCGGCCAGCGTGGGAAGCACAGCCTGCCGGAGAGGATGGAAAAGCCCGGCGCTCGCCTCGCCTGGAAAAGGTGGGGTGGGTGTCAGCCATCAGTGGAGGGGGGACAAGAAACCCTGGGCTTCGACACAGCGCCAGGCGCTGAGGGGAGTTTTTCCCACGTCCCTGCTGGGGATGTGCTGGGTTTGCTGCCCGTCGCAGAGCCCAGGACGAGGCAGGAGGGGATGCAGAGCAGGCGGAGGAGCCGCTCACCACAGCATCTCCCAGCTCCACAGACTTTCTCCCAAGCTTGACCTCCCGGCCAGGATGTGCAACCGGTTCGGTTGCAAGCAGACGGAGGCGAGAGCCGCTTGGAGATATCCAGGGTGAGGGGTTGAAATCAGGCAGCAGAATGGGGTTGCTGGTCTAAATCCCATCTGGAGCCGGAAGGTTTTTTTGGCTTCCTTACAGCGGTGTCCAGGCTATTGTGGGAAAGCGCTGAGCACCGATCACCACGCTGCCTCCGCTAACGGCAGTGTCACAAGGCTCGCGGAGAGGGGCTGGAGAACCAAGTCATTTTTTGGCTGAAAAACATCTTTTCATAACCGCAGGGGAGGAGGGAGACAGCTGGGCAGAAAACACAGGCAGTGCAGTTCCTTAGAAATATCCAAACTCCTCCAAAAAAATAACCTGAGGTAATAACTCTCCCCGCCCATCCCTCCCTGCCCTCATCACTCCCCCTTTTATCTCCCTCGCTCCCCCGACCCTGCTGCTCACCCCTTTTGGGGTAACCTCTGCGAAGTTCCTTTGGGACTGGTCCAACAGCCAGCGAGGCCTCTGGGGTGCCCCCGCAGCACCCCAAGGCTGTTTTTGCTGATGGGTACGTTGTGGGGCAGCGCCGGAGGGCACAGGCGCTGCAGTTCCCTTCCCGGGAGCCGGAGGGGAAGGAAACGCGGCCGCCCGGGGCTGGCGGTGGCTGCGCCGCTGCCCGGAGGGGTTGGACGTGTGGCCGCCGCTTCCGCTGCTCCCAATTGCAAAGGCGCTTCCTTGGGGAGGGACGGGCAGCGGGGGATGCTCTGTCCCAGCCCAAAACGCCAGCCAGTGGTGATGTGCCATCCATGGATGGCAGATGCAAGCGCAGCCCCGTGGGTCAGCCCGTAGCCCTGGCTGCAGCGTCCTGGGAGACACCCAGACCTGCTCACGGGCTGGCACAGGCCCTGAGCCTGGTCTAGAGCCCAGAATTTTGGCCTAAGCATGAAACACGTCAACGTGGAGCAAGCGGCAGCCCTGAGGAGCAGGGTAGGAGGGAGCCCTGTCATTCCCTGGAGCTCAGGCAGTTCTCTGAGCCCTGAATTGCTGTTGCTTTAGGGGAAACAAGCAGAGGAAGCTGTTTGGTGCTGCCCACCCTCGACACGGGGACACAGTGAAGTGCCCAGGTCATAGAATCACAGATGGTTTGTATTGGAGGGACCTTCCCAGCTCCCCCAGTGTCCCCCCTGCCATGACAGGGACATCTGCACCAGCTCAGGTTGCTCAGAGCCCCGTCCAGCCTGGCCTGGGATGTCTCCAGGGATGGTTCAGCCACCACCTCTCTGGCCAACCTGGGCCAGGTTCTCACCACCCTCAGGGACAACAATTTCTAATCTAAATCTCCACTCTTTCAATTTGAATCTATCACCCCTTGTCTTGTCACTATGTGCCCTTGTAAAAAGTCCCTCTCCAGATTTCTCATAGGTCCCCTTTAGGTACGGGAAAACTGCCGTGAGGATGATGGGAAGAGCAAGGCAGCTTCTCCTCTTTGACTCAAGATGGGAGAGCACTGGGGAGCGGAGCAGCTTGGGCACCTGAGTCAGGGGAAATCCCAGGTCTTCCTCCCTCTTTGCAAAGCTGTTTGTGCATTTATGGCCCAGGGTAAAACGTCTGGCCCCAAAGCCCAAGGGCACAGAGTGACCTCGCTCCCGACATCCCAGAGAAGCCACCGCCGCAGGGCTGGACCCGCCGTGGCCCCACGCAGCCCAGCGATTTCCACAACCCCCTTCTCCTTCCCCAGGTGAGTTTCTGAGAAGGAACTTCCCACCAAGAACAGACTTGCACCCTCGCTTTGCTCAAGAATTCGCTCTTACTCAGACGGCATCAGGGCTCCTTTGTAAGGCCGTGCCTAGCGGAGGGGCAGCTGTTGTGGCTGGCCTCGCTCTTCCTCCCGGCCCACGCACACGGCTGGAGTTCCTCGCAAAGAGCTGCCTGTTCATGCGTTTCCTCAGCAAAGGTATGTTCCTTGGCTGTGGGAACGGCAGCAAGAGAGCAGGTGGGCCCCCAAGAATGAAGGTTTTTCCCTCCTTCCTCGGCTTAACTAGGTCAGCGCAGGAGAAGGCTGGAGCTGGGGGAATTTCATCACTATCTTCTTCAGAAAATGCGGGTAGATAAGGTTCAAAAATCCATCCCTCAAGTGCGGCACAACTCCTATAAAACCTCTGTGAGTCATTTTTTTCAGCAGAAATTTGAGTTTCTGAGGAATGGGAGTCACCAAAACCACCTGAAGACAACCCAAAGCTCAGACCCATGAACTTCCATACGTTTTCACTCCATCTTTGCTCTGCTGTCATGTGCCAAAGCATCTTGCCCACCTCTCCCCAGCCTCGCACCCACCCGAGGAGCAGGACGGCCCACACACCTCTCGCAGGAACGCTGGGATTTACACACACTGCGGGGTTTACACACCTCCAGGAATGCTGTGTGCACCGCGGGACTTAGGGGGATCAACTCTAATCTCCGCCATCACCAAACCCACAGAAAGTGACTCTTTGTTTCTCCAAAGGCTGCAGAAATAGTGAAGCCAGCAAAATCCTCCTCCTTCCTGCACCAGTAAGTGATGGTTAAACCTTATTTTAGATCAAAGGACTCAGACCTAAACCCCTCCAGCCAGGCTGTGCCCCAGTAACACACCAGATGCTCCAGAGGAAGGTGCACAAATGCAAACTAATCTGACTTCTCATCAGCCCATACAAGGGCACAGGAGCGAGCTCCCGGGCTTTGCTAGTCAAGAACAATGTGATGTGGACGGGTATTCAGGGTATTCACACCAGCTCATTCAACAACCAACGTTAGCGGGGAAACGTCCCTCCACGGATAACGGAGAAAGAGAGATGAAAGACTTCCTTCGGAGTGATTCAGAAGACGAGTCCATCTCTGCTCTGAATCATCCTGGGGAAGAGCTGATCTCTCTTCATTGACCAAATACGGCATTTAGGGCCGTTGGCCTTCAGCTAAACCCCTCAAGCACCTCGAATGAGGGTGAATACACCATTAGAGAGGGTTTCAGCTTCAGCAAAGCATCCCCCTATAGGGATGCCTCTTAGATGCCTCCCTCAAGTATAAAATGTCACCAGAACACATGGCAAAGGTGCAAACCAAAGGTGAAAGTGAGATGGCATCAGCAAAGAGCTGAATTTAGCAAAAGCTTTGTTTCCCAAAGCCCTGTTTCACCAGGCTCTCTAGTAATACTGCAGATTTACACAGGAAATTCTTAACAGAAGTCTATGCAACATCAGAAACTCCAGATAAGCATCTGATGACAGCACCTTGAAGAACTGAGACCTCTGCCACATCACTCCTGGCAGAGACGTGTGACCTCAGGAGAGTCACTTCCAGCTTGAATTTAAGCTTCTCCCTCTTTACAGCGGGAACAAAGATGTTCACCCTCCTTTGCAAAGGGCCTCGTGATCCGCGGATGAAATAAGTACGGACGGATTAATGGAATTACCGTCAGAAAACGGAGGAAATACCAATTGCAAGACAGTGACAAATCCCAGTCTGCCCACGGGCAGCGCTTCCTGCCGCAGTGATGCACGCGGGGCCGCCGGTGACACCAGCAACGTCCTCGTGACGTAACGCGCGGAGGTGACGCCACGGCGAGCCCCAGCAAGGGCCACGGCGCTGCGAGGGACCCGAGTGACGGCACCAAAGGCGCGGTGACATCAGCAAACCCACGGCTGGCGTTCCCAGCAGGTCTCGCAGGTCTGCGGAGTTTCACACACTCCGCTCCAGGAGCAATTATGGAAGCACTTGAGTCATGAGAAGCCTCATTGACAGTCACTGAGTCCTTCCTTTGTCCAACGTGGAAGGATGCCCAGGCAGAAATATCTGCCTCTCACATCTCGCTCTCTTTCCTAACAGAGCTTCTCACACAGCCAGCGCTGTTGCTGGGCTATAGGGAATTTTTTGTCCGGGGTTTCTTGACGTGATCCTTTTCAGACAGAAAATCCTGACTCATGAAGCCGTGACGTTGAATATACTGCTGTGTAAGGCCTGATACACTTAGAGACTTGGCACCCGCTCGCTCCTAATCCAGCCAAGGAGAATATATGCGCTTTCGAGAGCTAAATATTTTTATTTTCTACTTTCAAGAGAAGGGCAGAGGAGGGAAGCCTTAGCAATGCCTTAGCAATGAGGGTCACCCAAATAGAGTCAATGTCTCCCACTGGATAGTTAAATAAGCGAAATGGAAAAATAATGGTTTTTCCCTTTTCCTTTGCAATCAGTGGCCAAATATGCTGATTCTCTTCCGGAATGAGCAGCTGCCAATTTCAGAGAAGAAAATCTCTTGTAGCCAAGTAGCTCAGCTCTTACATTCTCTCAAACAGCCTGGGAAAAAGGAAGCCGGCCAGCCAATCGGCTAAATAATTTCTGAAAATAAGTAGGTAATGGCCCTCCAAAACGCCACCGACATGGCAAGTTTACTTACTAACTGACATCTCTTTTAAAGGAAATCATTGACACATCTGCATCAAATCTTTGCTTGCGCTTGGACCTCCCTTGCAGAAACACTGTGGGTTGGCTGTGGGTCCGATTTCCAAGTCACCCAAAGCTTTTAAGCACACGAAGCTTCCCCATACTTTAAGTAAGCAGCATCTGGCCTTATCCAAAATGTATAGAGATGCTGAGAGTGTTTGGGTTTTTTTAATATATATTCTTGCCCTAAGCCTTGGGTTAAACTCTGTGTGCAGCAGCTTGAAAATAGAAATTAAGTGCTGTCAGGCAACTGGCCCAATTCTTCTTTTACTTCAGTGTAGTTCCAGTGCATCAGCAGGGAAACCAGGTAACAGCCAAACAAGCACAAGCTGAAGGAAATGTTGGGCTGTGTACAGGCAGCTTTGTCCAGATGTCGTGCTTACCAAGATCTTCCACACGTCTGGAGCCTGCACTGATTCAGAACCCTTGTGCCATGGAATAACACCAAGATTTTTGGGGGGAGTTTTGCTGGGCACTTGGCTGCAGTGTCCTGCTTGAAGTTGGTCTACGTGGAGGTCGGTGCCAAAACCTGAGTCCTTGTCATAGAATCATAGAATCATTTTGGTTGGAAGAGACCCTCAGGATCATCGAGTCCAATCATAACCTAGCGTAACTCTGGCACTAACCCATGTCCCTGAGAACCTCATCTAAACACCCTGTAAATACCTCCACGGACGGTGTCTCCTGCCCCATGGCCCCTGAGCTTGTTGTCACCATTCTCCATCCACCTCTTGGCCGCAGGGTGAGTCGGATCAGGGAAAGTATCTGTCTGAAAAGTAACCCAATGAAAATGTACTTGATCTAAGCTTTTAGGAGAATAATCAGGTAGTTGAGGGGTCACAAGCTACCTGTGCTGTTCTTTCCCAGGTCTCTGCTTAGGGGACACAGCGAGGGGTCACCAAAGCTCTGCTGATGCCTGATCTTATAGCCTGGCAAGAATGACCGATGGCAAGTAACTGAACCAGATCCAGCCCTCAATAAATGGTGAGGGGAAGCTGCCGGATCTGGAGAGCTGCAGCAGAGGACAGCTGGAGGGAAAAATAGATTTCTTTTTGCATGTAAGCTGAGCACCTCCACCCCAGAAAGACTGGTCATTAATGGAACTGCGTCCCATGATGCTGTTTTATTAATGCTGTGGAGGCATCTGATGAGATCAAAGCCCTGTAATGGCAGCTTCTGCAAGGGCTCAGGGTTCCTGTCCCCAAAGGCCAGAGCTCTCCACGTGGGGGAAGAGGGGACGGGAGGGAATCACTCAGCACACCACTGCAAGCCAGGGCCCAGAGAGGGGCCTCCTGCATCCCAGCGCGGTGCCTTACCCACAGGGACACGCACTCCCAGTTGACTGGTTAGACTGAACTTTAAGAAGAAGCGTTCAAGTACAAAAAGCAATTGTCCCCCTCGCTCTCCTGACAAGGCCCTGACCCACGGCTGCATCTCCAGCACCTGCTCGGGCTGACATTCACGGTTCCGAGGCTGGCAAAGGCTTGGGTAGATTCTAGCCAACTCAAAATGCCACTTTGTTTTCTAGAGACACCATTTTCCTGTGTTTTAGACAGTCTTACCCTCTGTCACTGAAAAAAAAGGCTGTGTGTGATTCAAGGTCAATTTACTGCACAAAGGACTTGGTTTCCTGTTATCAAGCCTAGACTTTCATCAGAATAAACATCCCCCCACTGCACGTCCTGTAAAGAAATACAAGTAGTAAGAAAATAATGTTATCATTACAGGTTTGGAAAAGAAACCGGTATTTGCCTACCACAGCACCCTTCTCCCACCGGTGAGCGCTTTCTCAGGTTCTCCAGGACAGGTCTTGGGTACTTTCTTGTAAACAGCAGCAAAAGGCCTTGAACCTTCCTGAACTACGCTCCAGGGTATGGCTCCTCCACAGCAAAGATCCCCTCCTTAAAGAGCTGTCAAATGTAGAGCTAAACCATTAGCTAATCAGACAAAAAACCCCATCAAGACACACACAGGGACTCCTTAGTCCTTCCAAAACAAACAAAGAATGGGGACAGGTGTGTTATTTCTGTTACAGCCAGACCATACAATCACTAGAGTGTCTTAACTGGCCCAGGCTGCCCAGGGGGGTTGTGGAGTCTCCTTCTCTGCAGACATTCCAACCCGCCTGGACACCTTCCTGTGTAACCTCATCTGGGTGTTCCTGCTCCATGGGGGGATTGCACTGGATGAGCTTTCCAGGGCCCTTCCAACCCCTGACATTCTGGGATTCTGTGATTCTGTAATTCGTATTTTTCTGGGTATCTTAATTCCTATTTTCCTAGCAAATAAACGACAAACTCCATGGCAAGGTATTAAGAAGGCGTCCCAAGGCGGCAATCGATTCTGCATTAGAACAGTAGGTCCTTGATGCTCCGGGAAATGCCACAGGGGCACGTCTGGCACACAGATACCCAGGGCGGCGTTTCCTATGGAAAAGTCCTGTGAGGCTTCGGAATCTCAGCCTCTGCTTAAAGGAAAGATATACGTGCCAGCCTGACTTCAATTACCCTTGGAAACGGGCTGTGGAAAATGTGCCAGCTCAGATGCAAATCCCTCTTACTTCCCTCGTGATGACAACAAAAGCCTGATGAAATTTTACTCACCCATTAACAAAAAAAAAGCCTTTGCCCCGCGACACGAGTGGGTGGGATTCCAGTGGGGTGACATTATGCTTTTGGCAGGAGGCCCTTGGCCCCCGAGAACGGTGAGCCGGTGGCATGACAAACACGGGCACTCCGCTGCAGCGGCCACAACCACATACTTCACCTGCTGACTCAAGAGGAAGAATGTAGAACCTACGAAAAATTAAAGTCCCAGCCAAAATCCCGAGGTGGTAATCTCACGGAACAGCTCTTCAAGTAAAGATTTATGGTTGGAATTATACTTGTAAAAATAGTGGTTGATGTCTAATCATGTTGATAGCAAGGTATGGCCAAGGTGTTCCACTGGTAACACTTCAGAAATCTATGGGAGGAAAATAATGAGCTCATTGGGACGGGGTTACAATATGATTTTTATATTATCACCATAGAGAGAGGCCCCTCCACGCTCCACTGAAACCAGTGGCAAAACTCTAACTCTCCTGTTTCGAGCGTGAAAGAATCTTCATTTCTCCTACTCCCGGGTTGTGTTTCATTTCTTCTCTCCGCTCTCCTCCCAAAACCGAAAGCAGCAGCGACCAGATCAGATGATTTCCTAGATCACACGCCGCAGTGGAAATCCCAAAAGAATCCTGTTTTCAGGTGAAAAACGAATGTTGACACCTGTCAATAAGATTACGGTGCAGTACCAGGGGCTGGGGTTATTTTCTTGTCAAGGACAGGGTATTTAAGGATGTGGTTGAGACAATGCATTTTCCGTTTGACTTCGGTTTGACTTTCAGTTTGAAACAGAGATACTACTCTTCTTGCTAAACACTATCCCAGAAACAAGGAACGATTTTTAGAAGCGCCGCCAACCTGTTTGTGGCTCGGCAGGTTAAGGATATCCACATTACATCTATTAAAAAGCCTGTGGTCGCGATAAATGAGAAAGGGTTCCCCTTCTTCACCCATTTTCTGAAAAACCCTGTGAAGCATTCACTTTCCCCTCACAGAATGTTCCCAATATTCTGGTTGTTAAAGCGGCTTGTAATCTTAATTGCTGTTCGTATCTTTGGGAGATCAAAGGGAGGATGTCTGCGATTCTTTGTATTACTCACTGTTACATTAGCACAAAGATCACATATTCATTTATTTTGGTTTAAGAGGTAACAGTCTCCTTTCACTGCACGCACATAATTACTGTAAGCATTCAGGGGACTTGCCAAACGATGCAGGGGGGAGGAGGAGAATCTTTGAAGAAAATTGTTCAAACGTAATTTAGTTCACTAATTGGCAAGGGACCGTTACTAACGAATTGCTTCTGTTTTATGTCAGGAGTGAATCAGGTTGATGATGTGTAACGTACATTAAGTCAGTTAATGAGTATTAACTAGAAATGCGACTGAAACACCAGAAAAAAAGGGTTTTTTACCTTTAGCTAGCCAAGCAGAATTGCTAATAAATAAAAGGATATGTGTAAGTGGCTTATATGATTCCAATCTGCAGTGGAAAGACTTTTCTTAGAATCTGATGGTAACCACAGGTTTGTGGGAAAGAAAAATCAGACGCTTACTGTGGCAGTTCATGACAAGTTACTTTATTTCTAACCAAGCCTGAAATGAAAATGACTAAAAGTCATTACCGTAAAATAGCTGTTTAGAAGCCAATGTGAAGTGAGACAGTGAGTCTCTGGCCATGGCTACAAGACCTGAGGCATCGTGAAGCCAGCTAAGCTGTGGATTTACTCGGTGGTGTCTGTGCGCACACTCTTACTATGTGGTAACACAAGAGCGCTTACTTCACTTTCGTTGTGGGACACGACGTTTTGCACCGTCCCATGTGCAGGGAGCAGGCGGACGCACCCGAGCCTTGCAGTGCTGCGTGGAGGAGAAAGACCAACTCGCTGGAGGAGCCACCATCGCACACACGTTTGACCTTCTCCCAGACACACGCGGCACCGGCACGAGGAGGTTTTGGCAGGCGGGAGCCGTGGGCTGAAGGAACACGGAAGCTGCGGGCTCTGGCAGGGCCGGGGCAGAGCGTTCAGGTGAAGGCAGGTCTGGAGCCGCGCTGCGCGGGGAGGAACGCGGGCCTGGTGTGGATGTGCAGGCGTCAGAGCAAATATCATTACAAAACCTGGGCAGAAGGAAGGTTCCCGATGTGCTCTGGCATGTGAACAAACTGGCTTATTAGGCCACAGGTGCAAAAGTGAGAACGTAGGACTGAAAGCGAGGATAAAATGGAGAACTCTCACATTCTACAAGTTTTGTGAAACAGGCATCAAGCCATGGAACCGGACAGCCGGTGCTCTGCCTACCCTGCGCCAAGCAAGGCCAGCTGTGCTATTAGCACCGGGATTGTACTACGCAGCTACCTGGAAAAGAAGGCCAGCTGAACATCTTGGGGTTTCTGTTTCAGCATTATCTCTACTCAGTCAGCCACTCTGGCTTTCAAATCCTTCTGGCCAAGTAGAGTAAAAGCAGAAGAGAGATGCATCACGCCCCACCTCCTGGTAGTTTTTTCTAGCCAAGGCAAGATCACTGTTTCAGCAGCGAGGAAGATCCCTGATCGCTGGAGCCAAACTTAAGTGCTGCCACAGCAGAGGACGTCACCGTATTAATGGTGACAGGGTGTGCCAAGTGACAGCGCTGGTGGCCAAGATCCTTCAATCAGGTGCCCTAGACACCCTCCAAGTGATCCTCACTGCTTTCTATGGAGCCATCTGACATACACCATGAAAGAAAGACCCTACATCCAAACCCACTGCTGGTCATCAAGTCCTGTCCTGAAACACCTCTGTTGCACATCTGGAGTGCCAGGGATGTGCTACACCGCCGGGCACATCACTGCATCCTATTCTTGTGCTTCTATTTCCCCATCGCCGGAACAAGTGACCGCTTCGAGCAATCAACACGACGTTGGGAAGAAGGTGCACGACTATTCCTTCTTCACCATTTAATATTTCAATATCACTGTTGTGGTGTGTATAAAATAACGCAAAGGCTATTCCCTGAATGTGTTTTATAAAATGTCTAAGACCAATTAAGACCATTTTGCTCCTCCCACTCTAGTATTAACCACTAGGTCCTGACAGAGGGCCTGCCAGGCAACCTGCAAACACAAAGCACAGCACTTGTGCTCCAAGTGGCACAGATTATTTTCCTTTTGTTGCTGTTGTTCTCCTTACCTGTATTTACAACCACAAGGTGCCTTTGTGAAAGTTATGTTCTAAATGTGGTGTATTGCAACACAAATTATATCGTACAATGTCTAAGCCCCTCGGTACACAGTGGGTTGCTGTTTTAGGAATAAGCTGATAACATAGTCATAGCAACACTACTTGCAGAGTCAGCACCAGCAGAAATTGTGTATAGATTTCTTTATCTCTGTTTTCAATATAGATAAAAACCCTTCTTGAAAAAAAAATCTATGCTCCGGAAACAGCAGATAGGATGAAGTTAAGCACAATCTAGTGAATCATGAGACTTGTTGCTTGCTGGCATTGGTAACTCAGAGTTCCTTTTGAAACAGTGCCGTTAAATATTGATCACATATTGGCAAAGGATGCTCCAGCCACAGAGGGGAAATTTAGCCAGTGGGAGGGGGGTGTGTGAGGGAGACAGAGAGAAAGAAGCACACAGACACCATTCACATGGAATCATAAATCCTCAACTTTAGAACATCAAACAAGTGCTGGCGGTTGACACCATTACGACAACTCTGGGGCTTGCTGTCCCTTTGCAACCCAGAGCTTTCACTAGACATACAGACACGCAGAAATACAGGCGGTGCGCGGAAGAGTTAAATATTGGAAGGGAGTAAAGGTCTTTAGTAGTCAGATGATAATGCAAACTCACACCTTCCAACATGTTCTGTGTGTCAGAATGAACATCATTTCCTGCCTTCCAGAAGCAGCTTCTCTGGTTCGCTGACCTTCCTTTTCTTCGCGGGTCCTGTTACCTCTTCCTGGCTAAACACAAGGTTCAGGCAGCTTATCTGTAAGAACCATCAGAGACACTGATCATTCTCACGGTACAGGCTCCTGCTAGATGAGTCAAGAATATAACTTCCAAAACGACCATGTGTTCTCCTGGATCCTCTTGGGTTTGTTCTGTGTGATCCTGCTCTCCAGCAAAGCAATTAGGCAAGGAACAAAAACTGGAATACTGGATGGAATTGGGACTGTGAGATTTGTGAAAGCAACAGGGACAAAGAATGGTTTTGGTGGCACAAGGAGCAGCACCCATCCGCCCATCGCCGACAGAAAACAACAGGAGCAAGGAAACCTTTGAGAAATATAATAGCTGATAGGGCACAAACTGTTTCAGCAACCTTGGATAATCACAAAATATGTATAAGAAGGGGGGGCACTTATGTCAAATTTGCAGTTACTAGCAACAGCCTTTCAGGAGGAGACACACAGTACCTCTGCATCAGGGAAATTCAACACGACGTGGTCGATCTCAGACTTCAAACACTACCTGTGAGGCTGTAAAAAATAACTAAGCAAAGTGAGCTTTATTCCAAGAGGATTCACTTCCCTCTAGAGAGACACAAACCTGCCCCAAAATATTCAGGGGCCTACAAACCAAAAGGTTAAAAACACGGATAAGTGCGTGTTAGAATAAAAATGGGTCAATGGCACAGGCACTTCAGACAGACCACAGAAAGCCGGACGGCCAGAACAACAGCTGAAGCGTTGGCTGGGCCGAGTGACAGACTCACTTATTCTCGTTATCACATAACATATTTGCATTTTTACAATAATAATCTGGAGCTGCAGAGACTAACGTGTGTTGTTGCCCACCCAGAAGGGACACAGCGCACAGTCTGGCAATGTAACCTCTCTTGCTCTCGCTGGGGCTGAGCTGGAGGGACACACCACAGCACATCGCTCCAAATCTGCCTCCAAAAGAAAGTTCATTTGGATGAAAACAAGGTGAATGAAGAGGGAAAAGCGTGTTAACCGAGTTCCTGCTGCAAAGCAGGAGTACTTTACTTTAGTTCCACTGTAAAACATGAGGAATCCTGTCGCCGAAGCAGGAGTTAACAAAGAACAAGGAGTTAATAAAGAGATATTCCAGAATGCATCCCGCAGACAAGCACAAGGTCTCCAGATTACAAGCTGTGGTCATTATAGAATTCCCCACTCGCGTCATCAAGGCTTGCTTTCTCTCTGACCTTGGTATGAGGCTTCGGTAATCTTTACATAGCAATGGGCTTTCTAATGTGTGAAATAACCCTGATTACGGATTAACAGCAAAACACTTTGAAACAGCCTCACTTTGCCTCTCTATCGTGTTTCTAATTGTTTTTCCGCCCCTCTTCCCTCCTCTTCATTATGAGCAACACAATATTGCTTAATGCAGAAAGTACAACTTCCTTTCCATAAAAACAGAGAAAAGAATGTGCCAAAGTGGGCTGGGCAGGTTCTCCTCCATCCGGCACGCTCAGGCTGACAAAACTTCCAGCGTTGCCCAAGGCGGGTTTGCTTGAGGAAAGAGTGATGAGTGGATCTGTGTTACCACTCCTGACCTGACATCCAGCTGCTCAAACTGGCATCTGAGGCACTTATTTACTTTCCTCTCCCTGGCACCGTTTTAACCTGTCTGCTTCCTTTTTTGAAGTCAAGGGCCCAGAGCAGGGAAACATCGCACTGAAAACCTCTGCGGTGCTAACACAGCCGCAGGGTTTGCGCCCTGTCCCGCTGGCCATACAATAAAGTGAGGCGATGATCCCCGGTCACCTGGAAAAGGCAGCTCTCCTGTTTTAGCCCAAACCGCACAAAGAGAGCATCAGCTCGAGCTGGTGCTTTTATTTCCTCTGTTGAGGAGCAGATCTTCCGCAGCACAATTGCTCAATCAGGTTTTTACCCCTTTGCTATTCCTCCTAAATTTTCTGCATGGATGGGATAGTTCTGAGGTGGGAGAACCAGCCACAGGGAGCAGCTGCTCATGCACAATCCACCGCGACTCTCCCGGTTTTCTTGCCCTTCACCACAGGCAGCACGAGCCCCCAACAGGAAACCAAGAACAGTAAAAACATCCATGCAAGCCATCAAGTGCTCAAGATAAGCGCTATTCATCTGCCGAGTGAATAAGATGTCAACTGTGCGAGGTATTTCACCGAAGCCAACATGTCCTGTCCTGCCCCTGCCCGGCTACAAGGTCACGTAGGAACCCAGACCCCAAGTCCAACTTCCAGGTCCCATCCTTAACCAAACACTCAAACTTCTTCTCCAGAGCTGTTGTTCTAAATGGGATTAAGTCAGATCCTACGTATGTTTATTTGACTTGAACCAGAAAGTAAACCTTTTAAACGGTGTGGTGAAAAGCAGGAAATCCCTCCCATTGACTAAACATACAATCAAAGCCTCCAAAAGCCGATTAATTCTAATTTTTCCCACGTATTGGGATGCTTCATTTAGAATAACTAATGGGAGAGGTTGCACTGCATGAATGTTGGGTTTTTGTCTTACACAACCACTACAGGCCCTCGGCTCCACTGACGAGCCAGGTGCTATAAAAGCCCACAGGACAAGGTTTATCCTGCCCAGGGACGACACTGACACCAGGGCAAGTCCAGATCAAGTAGCAAGGATGGGAACAGACCCATGACCTTAGTCCAAGGCCTAGGTCTGGGTCTAGGTCACAACCATGAGCACACAGTGAGTTTGCATCTCCTATTTTACGTGTAAGAAAGTAATACTTAGCCACAGAATTTTTCGGTAAAAAAATACAGCTAACTTGTGAATCATACAAGTGTTACTAATTTCTGGCATAAAACTAACAGGACAGCTGCACATTGTCTGGAGAAGATATCAGGCTAAAAATAGATTAGACTTAGATTAAAGCCTTCCCAAGGCAGACTGGTGGACAAAACAGAATGAGCAGACCACAGCTACGCTGCTATTCTTAGATAGACAAAATCAGGACCTAGTTTTGTGCTCTGCTACTTTCAATCCCCAGCGTCCCCACGTATTCTAGCTAAAATTTCCCAGCATAAATTGAAACAAATTTACAGCTCTTCTGACATGTGTTTTGCTTCCCGAGGCATCCTATGTAGAAAAGCTAAAATTGCACAAGAGCATTCGACCGTGTCCCTCTTTGTCCCCGGCCTGCCCCATGCTGAGGTTTGGCGCTTGGCAAATTTTATGCCCTCAGAAGAGTTCCCTTTGTCAGGGACACGGAGTGTTTAGTTTGGTACCTTGTAGCTATCCAGACAAGTTCAGAAGTGCGTTTATGTCAAAAGAAATCCAGTTCCATCAAGCCCACCAGAAGAATAAGGACTGAGATACAAGACTTTGCTGAAATAAGGCAAAAGGATCCTCAGGTGTCAGGGGACATGTGTCATCATCCGGAAACTTTAATCAGAGAGAGCCAGTGCTTGATGTATCCTGTGATTTGAGTGCAGCTAACGATGATCCGATAGCACAGCAAACGCTTGTCGCTTTCAAAAACCCCCTAAGACCTGGCACAAGTTGTCCAGGGAGGTTGTGGAGTATCCGTTCTTGGAGATATTCAACACCTGACTGGACAAGGTCCTGAGAAACCTCCTTGAGCTCACCCTGCTTTGAGCAGGTAGTTGGGCACAACGATCTCCAGTTGTCCCTTCTGACCTCGGTGACTGTGCGGAGGCGGCACGGCGGCTGAACGCTCGGTGCAGGGCTCAGCACCGGTCTCAGATCAGTTTCCAGTAAAGCGATGGCACTGACATCAGTGGAATTAATCCTGATTTTCGTCTGCACGAGCGGAGGAGAATCATGCTGGTTAGCATGAAAGCAAATTTACGCAGGTGGAGGAATGAAAGACACTCTCTGTGGCGCTTCTGTGGAAACTTGCCACATTTTCGTCCCCAGGAAGCCATGCCAACACATCGCTGACTGCCACCAGTCCCCTGCCTTTTCCATAGCTCACTGTTAACGGCTCTGACATTCAGCGCCATTTCTTTTTCGCAAAATGGGAGTCTCGCAGGCCTACTCTGTACTCGTGTATCTTGCAGCGTTTAAAGGACTAATGAAGGATCCAAAAATACCTGTTGAAAAAACAAACAGACAACCAATCCCTCTCCTTACACCCTCTTGCAGGGCCCTCAATCACACTGTATGCTGCTGTTTCGGCCATTCTGACTGTTGGATCACAACCCAATACACCTCCCAAAACTAGAAGCCTTCCTCCTAAGATCACAGGGTTGTAACAGAGATGAAAAGCGATGGACACTCCTGCCTACCAGGCTGCTGCCCAGCTTAGTCCCTCATGGGACATTAGATCTGTCCAACTCTAATTTATGCAGATGTCTCTAGAGTCTGGTTGCTCGTATGTACGTTATGAACATATATAAGATCAGCCAGTGCAGGAGCTCCACGTCTTCCCTGGGCAGCTGTCAGGGACGCAAGGGTTAAATCTCCCCGGATCTGCGGGGTGACAGGTCTCACCTCCGAATGAAGAGATCACTCGGAAACTGTTTCCTACACACTAGACAAGGATAACTCATGCAAGGGATGAATGGCCCCAAGATACAGCAAAGGATCTGACGTGAATTGAGAGAAGCCAGGAATTTCCTGACCTCCCTGGCTCACTCCTCCCAGCATGGCCTGAGCTCACAGGAAGGAGCGGGGCAAGCTCATCTCCGAATCTTTCTCTCTTCATTGTTTGGGTCTGTGTAGCCTCAGCTGGTTTTGGAGGAGAAAATGTTCTGGGAACTTCTCATCAGATACAGCTCTTGATAGACAGTTAGAGATAAAGCTTTTTTTTTTCTTTCTTTTCTGCAAAAGTTCAAGATAATGACATTGCCACAGAAAAATGCTCTCCTATTGCTCTGCAAATGGCAGGCTTCACCCTTCAACTGCTTTCTGTCCTGGCAATTTTAAAAGCGGTTTGCCTGGGAAAAATCAGACAACAAAGGTCTTGATCTCCAAGCTGTTATTCTGCAGTTGGATCCACTTGCGCTGACCTTCACTCTCAGACAGAAGCCGCGGACGACACGGAAGTTCAGCAAAGGCACAAGAATCTGCATCAGGGTGACCGTGGCCCTGGGCACCAACAGGGCCCTGATCACGGGCAAACATGCCAATATTACAATGTGTCACCTGCGAAAGATGGGTCACGCTGGCTTCCATCACTGACAGTCCCTCGGAGAACGAGGACGTGGCCAAGTGGCCAAGTCTCTGCCTGGGAGCAGCAGCTGGAGCCCAGACAGGCTCTCCTTGGAGGCCGAACCCACCTCTGATTTACAACATTTCGGTATGAACCTCTCCCCAGACATCTCATTTCCAGACAGCTCCCGTTGAGAGAGCTAACCCACACGGGTTAGCAGGCCTGCAGCAGGCAGCGCGTCCGCGCAGACAGCCCTGAGCATCCATCCAAACCGATCGTGTCCACACCAGGCCAAGTGTCAACACGTTCCCCACGTCCCACAGCATCCAGGAGCACAACAGTGTCTGGCCCCAGCTAACGAAGCCAGAACCTCGGGAGGCAGAAGGGACTTGTGCTGTGCTGACAAGGCCACACCGTTCCCAGCTGTGGCACAGGCTCGGTCAGGGGCAATTCAGGGCTCTCTGCACGGCTGCTGCGCCGTACAGCGAGACTGTGCTCGCAGGACCACCCCAGAACTTCAGCCCACAGCTTCCTGATGGGAGATAAAAGCCTGCAGAGGCGTCCACATGCTCACATTTTACTTATTTTCTAATTCTCTTTCATTCCAAACTCAGTGCACTGCAACATGTTTGCTCACACAAAGACAAGGCTCACCAAAATCAATTTGCAGGGCAAAAACATCAAAGGATTTGCAAGAGGATAAAGGAGTATGCCGAAGAATTCAAGAAGTTAGCCTAAATTCAGTGCAGAACCCCACTCTCATCAGCAGATTTCTATCAGCTAAACCAATGGGCAGCAGTTCCCTATTTTACCCAACTCTTCACAGCCCCTAAAATGCCAGTGGAAAGTAGCAGGACACATAAAGAGAGCACATTGGGCTGAATCCTTGGCTGATGCAATCAGAAAAACCCTCCTGAAGCCAGCAGAGGAGGCTGATTTACATGCTGGTGTCTAACTCGGGATGATTAAGTACAGAGATGCTTTGCTGGGAAAGGGCAACCTCTCATTTGATCCTAAGTATCATCAATCATGAGACTGCAGATAACGAGCCAGTTGAGCACAGGTAATTTTTTCTCCAATCTGTAAAACTCTGTCACAGACTCGCCGTGGCCATTACCAGCTACAGCTCTACCTGGACAGGCACGGCAGCTCCTCTTTTGGCAGATCTGCATCTCCCCTTGTCGATTAGACAAAAATAAACCTTTAATACGTTCATTCCTGGTTCTCCTGCAGAGCTATAGGTCAGGAAGATAACGACCAATAAAACTGTGCTGTTGGAACTGAGTTTTATTTTTGATAACCAAAGAACCAGAAAGAATAAAGTTCAAGGCAGATGATGAGCAGTAATGGGTTCATAAATATTTCCAAAAGCAGCTTGTGCCTGTGGGTACCACTCCTGAATTCTGCACTTCCTGACTCTCAAATCCTTGTACAAATACAAATTCTGGGACACTCCAAATTGCTTTAGTTAGGTCTGAAAATCTTGGCCTGAACGGTTATCTGGACAGTTAAACTGGCCACCTTTAAACCCCCTTCCCCGAGGGGATGCTCTGAACAGCTCACGCCACCTGTCACCAGGAGGGCAGGTCTCCTCCCGGACCCTCTTTGCCTGTTTCTCACCGTATTGCTGGTATGCCAGCAATTATTCGCTGCATTAGTTCAAGGGATCTTCTCCTGGTGGAAACCCAACACTCAAAGACACGTGCCATGCGAGTCTAAGGGCTCATTTCTGCCCCAATAAAGGGAGGTGTCTGTGCCCCAAGGCCCCTCACACACCAATGTGATTAAACTCCAAAATTCAGGAGGAAAGAAAACTCACTTTGGAGACCTTCTAGGTCCCTTAAAGCAGAGAGCTTCCCAAACACACCTGATGGTTGGAAAATGCTGTTACTTGACTGCAGTCTGGAGAGCAACAAGGTGTTGGCCTTCGCACATGACTACTTCTACCCATCTTAACTACACTTGACCCTATCAGATAACACCCAACTCAGACTTCCCAGCCACCCAAGCTTATCCTCGTTTTTTAAGACAAACTTCACTCACCAGTTTGGCTTCCTGATTCAAGTGGAATACACAATGGTCATTTGTTTTAACCACTTCCCTCCGAAAAGAAGGGAAAGTCCCTCTCATATGGAAAATAGTGTCAAATTTTTATTAGCACTGGCTCTACAATGATGATCTGCACTTTTAAAACTACTGACTTGACTTTGTTTTTCCCTAAACTGACTGAAATATTAGCCAACTTCTAAGCTACCACAGTTTAAAAAATAGTATCAAGGAATACATTAAAAAACCCTCTGTCATGTAGAATCCACCAGGCAGAGGGCTTGGGATTATTATTTTAAGTCTTTGGACACGTACAATGGATAAAGTGACTCTCGCATTTTTCAGCGACGAATGCTGTTTCCACCACCTTCAGACACTCTCACTATTGCTACTGAATTCTAATTGAATTCACATGCTGCCAGAGCGAGGTGTCTGGTGCTCTGCTTACAATCGTGACAGACCCCAAAGAATGTCAGAGCATGAATCAGTGGGATGACCACGAGTTACAAACAAAAAAGGCTCCTGTTTTCACACAGACGACAGAATAAACAACGATCAGAAGGAAACTGGAGGATGTGACACAAAAAAAAGATGTGGTTAAAGTTTGAAAAATACCAGCCTAGGCACAGAAGTTCATTTCTAAGATCCAGAGTCAAGGCAAATACTTCACAGATGCCTTTTGAATGACACGTTAAGTTGTAGTCTCCAGTTGCCGTCTGGGTTAGACACCCCGGGATTCTTTTCAACAGAGGCGGGGAAAATTTTAGTAGCAATTTCCTACTCTCATTAACTTACCCTGTAAAGACTCAGTTTCTGAACGTTCAAGCTCACACGATTTTCAACTAATTTGAATGGGAGGAGGATCAAGTGGCAAGTCCGGTGGTGTTCAGAGATTTGCTCTGTCACAGAAAAAACCTCTGCACAAGCCCATGAATTCGAGCTCTAATTCTGATTCAGGGTTTGGCCCAGGCAGCCTTCAGGATGGAATTAATTTCATGTAACTTTACTTATCTAAAATTACACATCTGGTTTATCCTAGCTCCTTGGGTTGCCCCAACAACCACTGAAAAAGAGATCAGCACCTCCGGGGGATAATTCTTCCTACCTGTGACTCACATGAAAGGAGAGTCTGGAAGCAAGAAAGGTGAGGTGGAGACCACCTCAGGCGACAAACACGCCCTTCAAACCTCAACCAGGGTAGTGATTTCAGAACCTTAATCCAAAACCACACGCAGGTAAACCAGCGTGGCTGGGACATCAATACATTCAGTCACTTGTGTAATTCACAGTGCCCGCTCCAGAGAATGGGACAAAATTCTTGTACAGGATGCATGAAATAAGCTGACCGTGGAAAGTTTCTTCCTAAATGCTTCTAGTTCATGCTTATATCCCTGAGCCATAATACTCAGTAGCCTCTGTGTGTTTTGATACTGCACAATAAATCCATTTATATTAATTGAATCTTGTGCCATCCTAGATGACATAACGTTCCAGGGCAATGAATTCCACCTTACCTGGCGTATCTCAGCGCCACTCAAACGTGCTCACCTGCTGAGATGCCCTTGAGCGAGGCATCCTGCCCGTCTCCTTTATTTCCACCTTCTTCTTTCCACCTACAATCCAAACATCAAATCAAAATTAGCTCTGAAGTTAAATCCCTACATTTAATTGAAATAAAATCCAGAAGTTGTGGCAAGATACCATGCCTGCTATGAAATTAAGTATCCTAATTGCATATCCTTTGCTCTCAGGCCCTGCCAACATGGCCAGTTTATTCCTGGAAAACACAGATTTCAGAATAAAGTGTCATCTGACATGCGACACGTCAACTTGCTGCAGTTCCTGTAAATGAAACTTAAACCCCATTTCAACCTGGTTTCCTAAGAAAACAAAGCTTAGGCCTGCATGTGCTCTATCCAGTGGGTGTGGGGAAGGATTTTTAGTAAAATTTGTAGTAAAATTTGACAGGGTGGTCCCAAATTGTCTCAGTTTCATGAAAAGAGGCAACTGGTGAGAGGAGGAAAATCCTGTTAATATCCCCACAGTGGAAAAGGTGGCAGAATGGGTTCACCCCTTATTAATCATCGGCGAATCTGCAGGAGAAGGACCTGAAAAGGTGCCTTCATTGCTTCATCCCACTGCTTGGGGATCTCAGGAATGCTATTTACCATTTTGTCACTAGATGGTATTGTTCCACAGGCTATAGCTGAGAGCCTCAAAGGTCAAACGTGGCATGGTATGGCAGCAGCTGGCTTGATTGGGGAGTGATAAAAGCCTTTTTTTCATGTATTTTCATGCGTGTTTTCACATATGGAAGTCGTTCGCAAAATCAAATTGTAACAGCTAAGGGAAAAGAGATTGGGTGAAAATGGAGATAACGTAACTCGGTATTGATGAACTGTGCATTTCCTCCATAGCTGAAAAAAAACTGCTGAGATAAAGAGGTGGAAAGATATTGATAAAAAGTTGAACATTTCTGGTTTTAATAAACCAGCATATACAAGCAGCCCTTTATTATAGTTCAATCTGATCTGATGCAAAATTAAAGCAGCCCGACAAACTCTGTTCATCCATTTCACAGTGAGAAAACCTAAATATTATCCTAATATACAGGCACAAGAACAAGCTCCTTCAGTTTTGAAACTGGGCGTTTACCTGTATCTTGAATGCAAAAAGATGCTTCTGTTTTCCAGGCTGAACAGGTGTTGCTTTTGTCCTCTCTGTGCTCACTTGAACCTGCTCTGACAGGGAGAGGGTGATTCTGTAAAGCAAATGATGCTTTGTCTTAACAGCGTAACCTAAAAAACACGCCAAGGTGGGAAATGCACAAACCCAGCACTACTAGGGGTGAGATTTTCACGGCTCCTCCGTGTCCAGGCCGTCCTTCTCCCAAGCCTATAGGTCTTTCAATAAATAAATTTTCTAAGAAAAAACAGAATTCTGATCTAAACGGCTTCCTGTCTTCAGAAGTTAGTTATGTTGGGGTTTATTCCCTGGCACTGACCACCTGAAATTAAATCACGTCTGAGCTCCCAGCCCAGGCTGTCCCTTGTGTCATTTTGGGGAGGGAGCACCAGAGCACCATTCATTCCAGCCTACTGAGGTGTTTAAGGAAATTATCTCCATTACCTGCTAAAGGTGCCTCCCCCACTAAGCACAGAGCGGGGCCTGGAGAAATGAGACAAAACACATGAGTTTTAGATGGCTGGAGGTACGGGGAAGGAATCCCACTGAACTACACGTGGCTTAGTCCTGAGAAACGCCAAGTGGAGATGCGAACTCTTTGCAATTTTCCCCAGTGCACAGGTGTGTGTCGTGTGTGCACACATGCGTGTGTCGCATGTCTCTGTACAATCACTGCCCTCTTCTGGGAGAACACGCAAGACTCACTAAGGCTGTGGATAGGCTGGAATTAAATTCACTTTATGTCTATGGACTTGCAGCCTCGGCATTCAATCCGCTGAAACCCTTATCAAGCTACAACTCTGAGAAAATGTTGTGGGTTTTTGGGTTTGGTGTTTTGTTTGTTGGGGTTTTATTTTGTTTTGTTTCCTTGTTTGTTTTTCTATACCTTTGTGCTCCCCTCCTCTTCCTCTTCATCGCAGTCTAACCCTTGATGGGAGATCTCCGTCGGGCCATTCTTCTGGATCAGGTTGCTGTCAATTGTCTCTATTCTCTTCTTTTCCGTGGTCACTCTGACTTTCATGAGGTGGAACCCAGTGGAGACTGACCCTACTCTCAGGTTGACAGGATCGCCATCAAACAGCAGGTCACCGGGACTCTCATCTTCCTTAAAGCCTGGGGGCTGGTAATCTTGGGGAGTCACTGCACAGGGAGAAAGAATCTGCTCATGTCAGAGAAATCACGTTCCACCTGTCCTTAATCTGATTTATCAAGAACAAGTTGATACCAGCCTTAAGTAACAAGAGCAACTCCTAAAAATGTTCTGGTTGGTTTGTTTGTTTGTTTTCGGGAAGAAGGGAGACAATGCAAAGGAAAAAATGAGCTGAGCAAATGTTATCAGGGAGCTCAAAGAAATAATGACTTTAGGGTGCTGAGATACCATTAACGGGCTCAACCTGGAGCAGAACCTGACAACCGCAGGAAGCCGGTTCCTTAAAAAGCAAACAAATAACAAAAACCAAACCAGAACTGTGAAGGAGAAGGATGCCTCCTTTTCACACTGTGTGGCTGTACTTCTTACACAAATGTTCAACCCCTTCTTAAAAAGCATCTGCCAGCCCTGATTGTCAGAAGGTTTTTCCGTGTTTTACACCATTTCTTGCTGTTATCGGTTAACAGCTTCTACCATTTCACCTTTCTATGCTTTACTTGCCTTCCAGGGACCCAGGATCAGCACAGCAACTGATGGGAAGGGAATTTTTCCCCACAGCACAGGCTGTTCTCCACCTACCATCATTGTAGTAGAGGAGTTTCATGGTCAGGGTGATGTCGTTGGGAAGCGGGCCGAGGTTTTGCATTAACAGGTAGAGTTTACGGATCAGGAGCCTGCTGGCCTGTTTGATGTCCTCGCTGCACACCCCATTCACAAAGTTCATTTGGTTGCTACAATCGGAAGAAGAATAACAGATTTGTTTTGCTCAGTCATGAATATTCACAATCTAATTACAAATACAGTGCGCCCACTGACTTGTCTGAAATGACCAGCAAAGCAGCTACAATGTCTTTATGTAATTTCCAGATCAACAGGGAAGTGAAACAGACTCCAGGGATGAGGTGGCATCAGCAAAACAACGGCTCTGAACTGAGAGCCCCGGCATTTACATCTGAACAGCCTTTGCAGCTGGGGCAATGGACCCCATTATACAAATGTCATGACTCACTTGTTTGAACATGATTAAATTGGATCAAAGGACCATAAAACAAGTGCCTTTCACCTAAGCAATTTCAGGAATGAGAGGAATGAGGTGAGAATACCATCTAAAGCTGATTCACCACAGGGGCTATTTTCAAGTCCATTTTGCAGCTTGAAGAGAAGTGAATTGCATGCTCTCACTTCAATTCCATGTCAGAAACACTAGCTCAGAAGCACATTTTTCAACAGTGACTAAGGGGCATTCCTCTCACCTCCTTCAGCCATCCAAATGTCAGCTGGCTGGGCTCAGCAAGGCGTCTAGACTGAGATAGGAGTGGGATGAATTGCCCTCCGGAGGAGTTTGTTTCTCTTGACTACAGAGGTAGATGAGTGGCTTAGATCAGCCAGCTAACTTTAGACGGTTGAAGATGGACTAGATGAATCACTACGTGACTAAGGAACCTAAACTTCCTTAGATTTCAATGAGAAGGGGCCTCAAAAAAACCCACAGCTACTTCATGACATCTTTGGATGATCACTGCAGGTGGATGACACTGTATCCAGGGTGGATGGTCCCTCAACGATCATCCCAAATTGCTTCAAGAGCCCTAAGTAACACAAGAGAGCGGAGAGGATCTCAGGGCTGAATTTGACTGACTAAAGCACTGGAAGGAACAGCTTTGTTAAGACTTGATTTCGCCTTCCAGTTGAAGCTTCTTGGCTTGTCATGAAAACCAAGTAGCTGTAGAACAGCTTGAATTCCCAGCGTACGCTGGGTATGGTTTGGTTGGCTCCAAACCACCAATAAAACTCTGTACTGAGCATATTGTGCTATTTGATTAAATCCTGTATGTTCAGAAATGTACATCAAGAGAGAGGACAAATGCTGGTAATGCCTAAAGCAGAGTAAAGAGGCCTTCTCTTACACACCACCTTTAGAAGTCTCGGGATTAGCGGAATAGCAATGGTAAGGGGAAAGAGTACAAGCAAAAAAGAGATGAGACTTCCATTAGAATTAACAGGTCAAGTAGTGGTTCAATATGGGAATAATATTGTGAATTTGATACAGGGATTTGTCAAAAGGTAGATGCTGAGGAACTGAATCCCTCTGACCGACTGGGATCCACGGCAAGGAATTCCTCAAAATCCATCTGCAATAAGGCAGAGACCAACTAGGAGAAAGTTTCCCTCCACCGCTCCAATACAGTGTTGCAGACCTACAAAACAGCTCTCACGGAATGATTAACCCAGAGGCTGCACATGACAACAGTAAAAATACTTCGCCTCTTCTGAGCCAGCACGGTGACACCAAGAGATGCCAAGTTCCACCTGGATACTGGTGTTATTTCCAGAACTAATGACTGATCTGAGTAGGGCCAATTAAAAAAAAGTACTCAAGAGCCATCTATTGTCTTCCAGATGGCAAAGGTCTCCTCTCTCGCTCAGCTTGGTGAGGAAAACAGACAGTAGCTTCAAAGCAGAGAGTACAGTCAACAGGACACACCAGACTCAGACATAGTTCAGATTTTCCCAACAGAAAATCACTTTGCCACATACTACAAACTATGTGGACGTGTTTAGAGAAAGAGCGGCCAATGGCACACAAAAGGAGCATTGAGGAGTTTCCTGAGGAGCATACGAGGCAGCAGAGCTCTCTTGCTGTACACACAGGTTCCAAGGCCCAAAAGTCCATCTTTCACCAATGACAACTGCCGAATCCAACTAAAAACGGGTTAATTATTTTTCTTTGCTTTGGTTATAGCCAACAGCCTTTGATAGTATTTATTTTAAACTGGCTAGGATTACGGCCTGCTAAACACAGCTTTAAAATATCTAACAGACAGAGCCAAAAAGATGCAAAAAGCTGCTGCTTCCTGCCAAACATTTTGCATAAGCGAAAGTTCTCTCAGGTCACCCACGCAAGACTGCTCAAGCAGAATCCACGTACGCAAAATGCCCAAGGAAAAAACTCCGGGGTTGCAGGATGATGGTGAAAGGGACCCAACCTGAAAAAGCTTCAGGTGAAAGCACCAGGCTGTCCTGTGAAAGGGGAAGAACACTCAGCATTAGTTGAGACAGCAGCAAGCTCAACCACAGTGCTGGTTTCTGCATCGCTGCCCTGATTAGGCACCATTTCTGCAAACCGTCCTTCACTCGGTGCTGCTGCACTTGACGTGCCTCGCCGTGCTACGTAACAGCGTTTCCACCCGTCAGCTCGACAGTTCATATCCTGTTGGGCGACCATCCTCAACTCTGATGACGTTTACAGCTGCTCAGCGACTCGGACACGCTCTTAATCACAAAGCGCAGTTTCTTCTTAATGTATCGAGAGCAGTTTTCACAGTGTAACTCTAAGCAATAAAACCAAACCATTACCTGATTATGTCCATCTGGGGCATGTCCTTTTTGTACTTGAATTTGAACTGGTACAGTTCAGTCACTGTCTAGAGATTCAATGAGAGGGAACAAGAAGAAACAGGTCTCTTTCAGTGACAACTGTAAAGATACGTCCTAAACGTAGCAGTGTCCTGTTACAACTATAGGCCAGAGCACGACATTAATTTAATGACACAACAACTTTAACTCTACTATTGCTTGCATGGGCTTTGGCAAATTTTCTTAACAACCACAGCTTACCTAGCACTGAGAATGACAAAAATATTACAAACTTCCTGCTTCCTCCTTCCACTTCCTCTGCGGGCCAGAGTCCCCAGCCTAAATCTCTAACGCGGCACTGGGGCCACTCAACCATCACAACGTACGTGTGTCCTCCCTTACGAAAAGGGAAAATGTGAGAAGCTTCACGGTGATGCACGAGGAAGCCCGGCCCAGCGCTCTGTAGGGAGACGGGGCCTGAAGGCCTCTTCTTATTAGGAAATACAGACAATATTACTATTACACAGGCAAAAGTTGTTGAATTTCAGTGGTCTCAGAGATTCCTGAGGGATATAAAAGAACTACATGATTTTCCATTTTAAAGGAAAGGATGTGCCATGATTCTAGAGAATGAAATGATTAGGCAGAACAGACCACTTCACCACAAGGGATCTATTGTCATCCAGTTCCATGCCTGTCATTCACTTTTTCCAGAGACAATGAGGTTGATTAGTAGGAGCTAAACCCTTAACTCTGAGCCTTCCTTATAAATCCCAGCCTGGGTCCGGCCTAAGCTCTTGTTCTCTCCCAGATGCTGAGGTGCGACACAGCAGAACTGCAATCTGTGGAGACAGCCTGGATGCAGAATCTTGTTTTTATACCACACTACACAGTATGCCTCCCCCAGCTACATATAGACAAAATAGAAACACAAAGAACACTGTAAAGATAAGTACAGGCTCCACGCAACTCATACATCCCAGGTCTGAAGCGATTAATGACTTCTATCCTGAATCTGCACAAAAAAACCCAGCTCTTTTCAACGCTGCTGTTAAATAGATGGTTCATAAAAGAATTATTCTGAACTTCCCATTCCTTCTCTTCAGCAAAGAGAACCAAAATGGCCAATGTGCCCATTAGCTGCCTGTTAACGTCCCTGCTGGAGGCCCTGGAAGGGCCCAGAGCCTGGTGCCTGGTGGGAGCGTTTGATCACAGTCCAGCTCACTGAGCTGTCATTCGGCACTGAAGGCAGAAGAAGAGAAACGGGGTCACCACGCAGCTATGTCAGGGTAGAATTTAAGCCCACAAGTCCACTCTGAATACAAATCTACTCACCCATGCCTTCAGTGGCCTCAAAGATTAATTAAGACTCTTTCTTACCTCCGGTTCCTTGGGATTGGTGTAAATCTGTTAGAAGAAAGCACAGTGAGGGCATTCTCCCCCTGGATAACCTGAACCATTGAAAAGTGGCTAAATAACGATATTTTCATTTTACAGCGGAGTTTGTGCTATCTTTAGCGTGGGATCAGAGAAAGGAATGGCAGAGAAACAGCCGTCCTCTATCAGCAGCCAACACTTACCACTTCAAAGACAGGTAGAAGACACTCATCTGTGTAATTGTGGAGGAATGAGGTTAATTCCCATTCCAGCCCTCACAGGCAACTTTTGATGCCTGAGATTGACGTAGTCAGATTATGCACAGAATAGGTGCATTGCATAGCTCTTGGGGCTTTACAAAAGACTGAGGCAAAAGACCTGCTACGTAACCACCAGCCTGTGGGTTTTTTGGTATCAGATTAATAAGGAGGACTCTTGTGCAGAGGAAAATGCAAAAGACACGGCAGCTTCCAAGGGTGGAGGCAAGAGGTTAAAGGAAGTGACGATACAAAGCACACGAAAGCGCTTCCAGGAGTTCAAGGGTGCACGTAAGGCCTCAGCCAGGAGTCTGACGTACTGAGAATATTCCCAAGCAGCCTAGGAGGGTCATATTAACCATATTTAAGAAAGGTCACCGCTCTTTTAAAACCCACAAGCATTTTGACTTCGCCTTAAAAAAAAAGGCACAAATGGGTTGATACAACCTTGACTCCATCTTTCTCTTCAAGCAGGGTGGGGGAAGAAAAACACCTTGCGCTCATTTACTTACTGCGAGGACAGCGATGTGTAACTACGGGGGGGAAAAGGAAACAAAACACAAAGTCAAAATCTAACCTTAGAGGACAAAGAAAGCAAAGACCTCTCGAAATCTAACAGCCTGAATACAGTGAAGGAATAGATACATGCGAGAAATTAAAACCTTTGTGCAGACGCTTCACAGCACAGCATCAGCAACACCTAGTGGCCAGTTTGCTTGGCTTGACTTGCAGCTTCCCCAGAAAACAACTGGGCACTCTGACTTCTCTCTTGGGGCTTTTCCCAAACAAATCCCCAATGGAAAACTCTTTTACAAGAGCACCCATCCCTAGTGAAGATTAATATTTGCTCTCTGCTATGAAAACCCTCAAAGCTATTTGATTTATCCTGTAGTGAGAAAATGTACATGGGACAACTCTTGGAAACAATCCTAGAATATGCATTAAATATTTCATTTTTTTCCTTTAATCCCTGTCAAATAACAATTAATTTATGTCTCCCCAAAATAGCACAGGACTAAATACCTCCTAGAACTGTCAGCGAGCAATAAACGGAGTTCACAACATTTTGAATTATCTTATCCACGCTGACAGTTGTGCTGATGTATAAGCCCATCTGATCATCAGTGCCAAAACTAACACCACTTCATCTGATGGAGATGAGAGCTGGTGTGACGAACTGCGCTGACAGAGATGACAACAGTTGGGGCTTTTTCCTGTGCAGAGCAGTTTTTATGTGAGAATCAGCAAGGAATATGATTACTTACTAGCTGATTTTGTCCTGGAACCAGTTATATACATTACTTGATGAAGTTCTTTCCGAAGAAAGTAATAAATGCTGAACTTGAGGGAAAAGCCAGGAGGGTTAGAGCAGATGAGAAGATGGGAAAAGACTGGGGGAAAGGAGGTGAAGGAAAGCAGAAGCAAAGAACCTCTCTCAAGGAAACAGGCATGGAGATGGGGATCTCAGTTCTGACTGGCTGTGTTTCTATCCAGAATGCAAATGTATGACACAGAACTAAGGGAAATCCATTTCAGGCTGCAAATTAGTTTTCACACCACGTACAGGAAAACCCAGAGAGCAACGGCCATCAAAAACTGGGCTCACGGACTCAAATCCCAAATCTCACACGCAGATACTCAGGGTAGGGTTTTCCCCCTGTCCCACACCTGTAAATGTGTGTTGTGTGCATGCAAGTTCGCTACAGAAATAGAAAACAGGAATGGAAAGATAGTTTTGTCCACACTTCATGAAGAATAGGGAAACTCCATTAAAAAACATGAAAAAAAACTTACATACTGCCTCTCCAAAGCGTCAAAACAACCCTGAATCCTGCCAAGGGAAAAACATGTTAATAGTAACCAGCAACATTTATCTCCTGATCTGCAAACACACCCACATTAGATACAGTTTAAAGTGCATTTTTTCTGGAATTAAGACAACGCAGCTAGCAACATTTTGGGCTCGTAAAGTCCTTTTCGGGTCAATCCTCATAAAGGCACTGTCCTCCCCTCTGCATTTGTGCATCATTTAAGGCCATCACTCAAAGCCTGACAAGACAGGGACTTGCGGCCCAAGCTGGCTCAGAGCGGCGCTCTGCTCGGCGCTCAGCTCTTTTCCCATCGGCCTCGTGCAGAGCTTGCCTGAAACTTCAATCTGAACGCAGCCTGACATGTCTGGTCTTGTAAATTTTTGTTATCTGATGCATAGTTTACAGCTATGGACTTTGTCAAAGTAGTAAACATTACTGGAGGTAGCAATGGTCAGATATTTGCGCTTTGAGTCAAAGGATGTGCAGCCATGTATCTCCTTAACGCATCAAAGTCAGACTCTGCTTGCTGGGAACATGCCAGCTCTGAAATACACCCTAAATATCACACAAGAAAGTTGTACGGGCCTTATGCAGGGAGATAAAATATTGTAGAAACTGACAAAAAAAAAAAAGCTACAAGAATCCTTATATTAAGAAAAGAAACTAGAAAAGACTAAACAACAACAGGATCGACCTCATGATTCTCTTCACTCCCTGCCTGTGCCTACGCAGCCTGTGCGTGCTCTGGGGCCTGACCATGACCTCAGTGCAGCCAACACTTAACAGACCTTGAACTCACATGATCCCGGGCAGCTAATTCTGTCCCGCTTACGCACGGGGCCGAGCACGGCGGCGCAGCAGCGGGAGCTGCGCGGCCACAGCCGACAGCGCTACTGGGCACGGTATCTCCAAATTCAGGAAGAAGAGTGCGAGGGGTAGATGTCTTGCTATTCAGCACAATCTTGTCTTAGTTTCGCTGTTACTCACTTACCACTTGACTATCTGTAGTGATCCCAGACAGCTTTTATCTTCTCGGAGAATTTTTAGACAGAGGTCTGCAAAACCAGATTTAGCACATAGTTACAATCCTTATCACCGCTGTTGGGCAAACACTGAAACTAAGCCAGTCACCCTCCCCTTTTTTTGATAAAATGCGTTATCTGGAGGTCCTTCCTGAGCGGAAATGTTGGGTTTCCACTCAGGCCCAGGTGGGCTGACACAAGCTTATTGCTGCATTTTCAAATGTCAAGACTTTCCTCAGATGCTCTGGGCTCTCCCAGAAGAAGTTCTAGAGTTATGGCTTTATTTAAAGCCACTAGCTTCTGTCCTTTCCTCCCTCCTCCTCTCTACTCCCACTTCTTCCGCCGTTCCCTAACAACACCTTCACTTCTGCATTCAGACTTCACCAACATGAGGTAAATGACAGAAGAAGCTATTTCTGTTCAGCTTTTCCACAGAGTTCCTTCTACCTCTGTTTTCAGGCAGTCAGAATGACAAGAGGAAATGCGACCTGCACATGAAGAGGTGAACTAATAACACGTTAGGATTGCACGAAAGAACCCTCAAGGGTGCGAGAAGGCCAAATGTTAACATCCTTGATCAAAGGGGCACTTGAAAGACCTGACACTTGATTACAAAGAGCAGTGGCTTTTCAGGGTTACGTGATCAAGAGCCAGCTTGGGATCTCCTGCGCCCTCAACCAAGTGTACAAACTGTGTGTGACCATATTTCAGGACAACTAACCTCATAAGCAAAACCACGGAAACACACTGGAGTGCAGGGAAAGCCATTTCACACCCTACCAACACATCCTGAGTGAACACCAAAGACACTGACGAATCAAAGCATTGCTAATGCTTGTGATCCTATGACAAGACTTTGGTCCTCCAAGTTCTTTTTTTTCCCCGATTGCCAAAGCATGTGTGGTTATGTGAGATCATTTTCACAGAACTAAATACCCCAAACCAAACAGAAAACAATAAAACAGACAAATCTACTTTCAGTCTTGCAGGGAAAGCTGAAAATGTGAACCTCGAGGGCTCAAAAATCCAAAGCATTATAAAACATACCAATCAATTTTTTAAGAACTAACAGATTTTTAAGTCACCGTCTTGACTCTGGGACGTGATTCCCAGGGCTGGAATGATCATAAACCAAAAGAAAGACTAACAGAAAAGCCATGAGTTGCTCTAGGTTGTCTTCTGAGGTCTCTACCTGATGCAGAATCACCATCTGCATCCAAACGTCAGGCGGCCTGTCAGCCAACTTCCTAAAAAACCAAACTCACCCCTATACGGGCAGCTAGAAACTAACCCATAAAGCAGATTATAGATCAAATATAGCCAACTGAAATAAGAATTCAGAACAAATTGGAAGTGTCACCATCTAAATAGCGAGTTCCATAGGAGCTCTCTGGGAACAGGCCCCTCATGTAGGTGATGCAGGACACGGAGACGGCCAGCAGCCTCTTCACCAGCACCGCCGACTGCTGCTCTGTGGCGATTGTGGTGGGGAGCAGCACCGACTCCTGAAAAAGAAGGGCAAGGCCCAAAACAGCAGCATTTCAGCGTAACACTGGGATCATATTTAGAAACGACCCTCAGCATGTGGAAAAAGAGGGGAAGTTAGAAATGGAATTTTAATGTTTCTCTGGTCTTCATAGTACATAGGCAAGACTCATGTCTAACACGGGTGGGATTAAATGTTTTAAGGATAGTTATTAATAGAGCTGGCATGATCCACTCAGCTGCAGGCGGCACTGCTCGTTCCCTCCCCTTGGGTCACTGCCGAACGCTCCCACCCCCTCCACTGCACCAGAGCTGGCACTTAACAGCCAACCTCCCCCAAAAGCAAATAAAACAGTGGATGGTTTTCTGCCAGCTTAACTCTGTAGAGTTAATTGCAGAGCCAAAACGGTGTCCGTGCTGGTGTGGTGTCCCCTGCCTGTCACAGCTGCCCCTGAGACCTCCTTTTCAGAGGGATTTTAATGCTGAGTTGTGCACGTCTGCGATCGGAGCTCGTGTAAACAGTAACCACCGTGTGGTTTTAAGATGATCAATCTCGGCAGAAAGCATACTAAATTTAGTTCCTCGATGAGTTTGCTGCTTTTCTTCCTGCTAACAAAGCTCTGCGCACACCGAATGAGCCCACATCTTTAGTCAGATACAAGTCAAAGCCCTGGGCTGGATCTTCCCGGACACGCTAAAGGGGAAATAATCCAACTAAGAACAGTGCGGCCAACAGAAGGTGTTCCCACCTCACCAGGTGCAGCCGTGCCACGTCCAAAACTGAGATATCTGATTGTCAGTACCATTGCATTTCAAGGTTTTTACCTTAGAGGTCTTTTTCTTTTGCCTAGTCTGTAAAAGCTGTTGAGTAGCCATCTTGTATTTCACAGACCTGCCTTCCACTTGTAATTAAAACCTGGGAGGAAATAAAAATGAAAAATACATGAGACACCTGGAAAATACAGAGTCATTGCGATTTCTCACCTTCCTTAAGCTAAAAAATGAGATTCTCCAGTCTTGTTCAGGTCTAAAAGGTAATTGCCAGTCAGAGCAGCTCCACCAAAGCAAAGATACTCTATGGCACCGAGAGCCTGCAGAGGGAGAAAGATCCTTATTCACTGGTAAACGATCAATAGTATTTGAAATTCAGGGCCACAGCTGTACCTGCTCTCAGCTGACGCTGCATCAAAATGCATTTCTCATATTCCAAGCCAAAGAATGTTAGTTCCTACAACCATTAAAAAGTGTGAAGGGGGACTGGGAGAGAACTGGAAGTCTGCCAGCGGCAGGCAATATTTTAGCGCGAGTAAGCAGGAAGCACACGAACATCGATCTTGGGCAGAATGAAGGAATGATTCTTCTGGGACACCTTGAAAGGAAAAAAAGAAGGAAAAAAGTGGGTCTTGTTAGACAAACCAGGATTAAAGAGGAAAATCTTTTTACAAGAATGGAAAGCTGATTGATAAAGGCAATAATGTGGACATGACATGTTCTGCACTTTGGTGAGGTGCTTGATTTAGCACCATCTGACACCTTGATTAAAAACTTCCATTAGCTGGAATTAACGAGGCACACGTTAACCGGCTCGACAAACGGCTCGCTGGGAGGTCTCACCATGGAGCTGCTACCGGGGAGACGCTGAGGAAAGGAAACACCACAAACCCGTCCCCAGAGAAGCATCGCCTTGTCTGCAGCTCGTCAATATTTCTATTAACAATTAAAATAATAGCATAAACACAATGGCTTGATTTGAATCACGACCTAATGCGGCGAGCAGTGGACTTTTATCGAAACAGCTGATCTAATCTTGTTCTGCATTTGTACCTTTTCAGCTTTTTTTCCATGCAAGCCTCATTTCCATTTGCTGGCAGTCATTAAGACATGTTGATTGGAACATGCTGACAGCTTTTATGCTAAATTTAGCACTTCATTTAGTAATGAGGACAGATTACAGCTATAAGAGTATATTAAACAAATATACACCTGCAAAATTTTTAATATGTTAAATATTTTGAGAAGGATTTTTTTTTTTAAGCCATGATTGGCAAAGCACAGTGAACGGGAATGGAATGCAATTAAAGCAGACAAAGGCATTATTACAACATGAGGTTATTAGCTAAATAAAGCTGATTTGAGCAAGCCAGAGAGATAAGAAAACATGCTGTCTACATGCTACGCCCATAATTGATTTACTGTGCAAAGGAAACATCACTTGGGCTGAGCTTACCCACTCTGATCTGCTTGTTTCGGTACAGGGGATCTGAAAAGGCTTCAGCATCACAATCTTGTCTCAGCCAAGCCTGGCCCTGCTCCTCAGGATGGGGGTATGGGGGTGCCCTGGCTCTCCCACCCTGAAGCCATTTTATCGCCAAGTACCAGGAAATTAACATTAACTGTGAGAAATCAAAGCTCCTGCAGGCCCTGGAACCCACATCCCTCCCCAGGGACTTCACCCCCTCAGTCCACACCCCAACTGCACCTTATCACAGGATCCCAGAATGTGAGGGGTTGAAGGGCCCTGGAAAGCTCATCCAGGTCAATCCCCCCATGGAGCAGGAACACCCAGATGAGGTTACACAGGAAGGTGTCCAGGCGGGTTGGAATGTCTGCACAGAAGGAGACTCCACAACCCCCCTGGGCAGCCTGGGCCAGGCTCTGCCACCCTCACCCCCAACAAGTTTCTTCTCATATTCAAGTGGAACCTCCTGTGTTCCAGTTTGTACCCATTGCCCCTTGTCCTGTCACTGGTTGTCACCAGAAGAGCCTGGCTCCATCCTCCTGACACTCCCCCTTTCCATATTGATCCCCAGGAATGAGTCCCCCCTCAGTCTCCTCTTGTCCAGCTCCAGAGCCCCAGCTCCCTCAGCCTTTCCTCACACGGGAGATGCTCCACTCCCTGCAGCATCTTGGTGGCTGCGCTGGACTCTCTGCAGCAGTTCCCTGTCCTGCTGGAACTGAGGGGCCACAACTGGACACAAGATTCCAGGTGTGGTCTCCCCAGGGCAGAGCAGAGGGGCAGCAGAACCTCTCTCGACAATGTGAGGCTGCAGCAGGCCCTAAAAAAGAACTCAGGACTCCAAATATTATTTTTAAAGGTTTGGGTTTAGGGGTTTTTTGCTTCTATTTTTGTTTGTTTGTTTTTAATTGAAGCCCAGGCCCAGCCGGGCTCCACCCGGGGCCGCGTCCGGCCCTTCACCCGCGGCACCCACCGCCCCCTGAGGCGCTGGAGCCCCCAGGCTCGGGGGTCCCTGAGGCGCTGGATCCACCTGGGGGATCCACCGCCTCCTCCGCTGCTCGGGCCGGGCTCTCCGCGTACCGTCGCCGCCAGCCCCGGCTCCGCGGGCTCCCCCTGCCGCCCCGCTCGCCCTCGCCTCGGCGCCGCGGACGGACCCGTCCCGGGGCTGTCCCTGTGAGCCGCGGCCTGTCCGCCCCGCCTCCCGCCCGGCGCTGCGCCGTGCGGCCCGGCTGAGGAGAGGCGGCCGGCGGGAGCCGCTGAATAAAACCCTTTGGCGGCAGCAGTGCCGTCCTGTGAGCGCTGGAACGGCGCCGCGCAGGGCCGGGGCATGTTTCTGCCACCTTCCCCGGGGCCTGCAAGCGGTTCAATGCTGCACCTTGGGAGCTGAAGCAGAACAAAGTGACCCTGGGCAAGAAACAGCAGCTCGGCCATGGCCCGGGCGCTGTGGGGCTATCACACCGCCTTAAAATCGCTTTAAAGTAAAGCGCTGCTTTCATTAGAAGCACATCACCCTAAATCAGGTGCAGGTTTGGAATTACTCAGCCAGGAGACACATTCTCAGAATATTCTGGTACTTCCCTTGGGAAGCATCCCAGCTCAAAGGGATCAGGAAAGGGAGACTAAATATCATCCCAGCTCAAAGGGATCAGGAAAGGGAGACTAAATATCATCCCAGCTCAAAGGCATCAGGGATTCATAAGAGGCAGATTATTTCGCAGCTGCAGTTACAACCCAGGCAGGGAGGATGAATTCTCTATTTCACCTTATTTACAGAATAACCTGCCTGAATGATTTCTTCCTATTTTCCAGCACTTTGTCATTCTTTAGATTAGTAAATGTATTTTTTTCCTTCTCTCTACCCTGTTACCATCCCAGGCAATTCAGGGGGACGCCGGTGGGAACAAGCTCCCCCAGCTCTGGGAATGCCGGTCGGGCTGGTTTGAAGGTTTGGGCTGGCAGGGGAGTGTCTTCTGAGCGCTTGTGTTTTCCCAGGCCATTTTCTGATCTCTGTCCAAAAACCTTCTCCCTAGTTCCGTTGTCAACAAGCTGCTGGAAAGCCCCTCCCCGAGGGAGGGGAGAAGACATAATTGATTTTTCAAGAACAGCTTCACAACATTAAACCAAAAGAGGATTTGTGCCGCTGCCAACCCGGGAAGGGCCTGGAGGTGCGAGCTGCTGTGTGACACGCCGGGGGCTTTGCGGGATCATGTTTCCCCGTCGCTTGCCTTGGTGGGGACCCGGCGCTACCTGCAAGCCCTGGCGGCTGCGGCGCCGCGGGGAGAGGTGCCAGGCGCCCCGAGGAGTCAACACGACCGCCGGGCAGGAGCAACAGGCCCACACGCGGGAGAAACAACCATTAGAAGAGTCGAGAACGTCCCTTGAAAGGAGAGAAACTGAGACTCTCTTCCAAGAGCAGCCTGAGATTGGGAACCAGTATTTGGAAGATTCTTTGCTCCGGAATTACTTGAAAACGCACCTTCCGCCCCAGGTCTGACGTGCATGTTTGTGTTTCTGTGTGTACACGCAATCCCGGCTAGGTCACTGTTTAACGCTAGGAATTGAACATTTATCTCAGCCCTTTTGTGCTTTCGAACGTTTAACTTGGGGGAATTTATCAACATTCTTTGAAATTTCTTGTCTTTGAATCAGTGGAGGGGTGAAAAATACTGCCAGGACAGAAACAGAAATTGCTCAGTGGACTCTGGGAACTGCTCTGGGTGTTGCAACAAGAGGGTTGTTTTGGGATTGTCAATGTGGGTGCTTGTTGTTACCTAGAGTAAGAAATTTCAGAAAAATTGAGAAAACTAAGGTCCCTGCCTGGGGAAGGGGGGGTTTAAGGAAATTCCTTTCTGAGGGAACAGGGCTGTTCTCAGCTGAGCGCTCAAGAGGATGCGAAGGCCCGTTGGGGTTTGCTTGTTCTCAGCACAGGTCATTGGCTTTTCTGTGTTGGTTTTCAGATGGTGAAGGTTCTGCGCAGAATGAGGGGTGCGGAAAGGCGGGGGAGACACTGAGCTGTGCGTCTCTGCTCTGTGAGGTCTGGTCCTACAGGAACTTCTGGGGGGCAGCAGCTCATCTCTCACTGTCCTCTGCTGTCACCCCAAGGACTACAACACATCCCAGCTTTTCAAGGACCGGGTCTCACAGAGTGACCTCTCTCCGTGTTTATTCCACAAGCCATGTAATGATCTGCAAAGCGTGAGCGGAGGGGCAAAACCTGGCTCTCAGTGACACTCTTCCTGCCACTGCTGGGTCACCAAGTCTGTGAGCCCTTGCAGACAGGGGGTAGTAAGTAGTAAGAGCATTGCGAGCTTGCTTTTGGCACAACTGTCCTGAAAGACAAGAATGCCGCTTCTCAAAGCAGCGCTGCGGCCTTCTTGCCAGAAGAGAAGCTGCGGAAAAGGAGCATGTGTTTGTGCAGCCATGAAGATCTTGCTCCTCATCTGCACCTTTGGAAGATGCGTGAGTCAGATGTCCGGAAGAATAAAAGGATCGGTGATGTCTTTCGCCAAGGTTGAGAGCTGCTCTCCGATCCTTCCCCAAAGAGTCAAAGCGGTTGCAAAATCTGCTGGAGAGTCAGCGGTGTCTGTGTTAGGTTTCCGTGCTCGGTCCCAGCGGGGCAGTGTTGCCTTGGCCTGGAAGGAGAGCCCAGCGCTCCCTGCTCCCGCCGCTCTGCCTGTCAACACCGGCCTCTCCAGGAGAGCAGCCGGGGATGGTGCTTTCTGTGTCCGCTGACGCAGACACCGCGCTGGGGGCTGATTCCCGCTGTGCTAATCACCTGTGTTCAGTGCTGGCACAAACATTTTCCTGGAATGGGGCAAAAGACTTGTGTGTTTGAAAGTGATTTCTGGAGAACGCAGCAGAAATCACCCGCTTTTTCTGGGCACTCTGAAGAGGTGTCTGTTGGTCTTTGATCCCCCTGAAAACATGTCCTTTGATATAAAGGATCATCTGTTTGCACTCTTAATGTGCAGTTTGTCCTTGGGACATCAAAGGAGATGAGGTGAAGGAGGCAGATGCTGCTGGGTAGCGGCGTGAACCCTGACCCTGATGGCTCACAGGTGCCCCCTCTACATCCCTGTCTCTGTTTTTTGGAGCGCCCAGGTGTGTTACGTTCAGCAGTCACAAATGTAGGAGCTCTGATTTTGTTCTTTGGAAATAAACCCCTTCACTTGGGTAACACGGTGGTTTATAAGGGTCTTTGTGGTCAGGGCATGAACTCATAGCTGGGTAGTTGGGATTTTTTAGAAAATGTGGACGAGGTGAAGGGACTGTTGTAGTTTGAGTTCACTGCGGTGTGCTGACCAAGAGACCTGTGGTAGACACATATTCTTCTGCCCTCAAGAAACTACCAGGTAAACAGTTGAAAGATTCTTGTGCTTTAGGGATCAACAAAGTCCATGAACCTTGAATTCTTAGGTTAAGCCTCTAAAACAACCTTCAAATTGTTGTTGAGATACAATAAGCTTTGGCGGCGCACACCCGTCCCAGCTGAGCTCCACCACGAGCAAACAGGAGTGCGGTGTGAGCTGTACCGGCTGACAGGGCTCTCACGCATGGTTTTGGCTTGTTTTGTGATTTTTCACACTATTTCCCCATTCACCTGAAGGAAAATGGGCTGGTGTGAGGATGGAGACTTCCAGAGCATGAACCGGAGAGCGCGTGTTGGATCCTCATTACACCTGTTGAACTGCAGAGCCATGAGAGGATCAGTCACACGGGATGTCGTGTAATGAAAAGTCAATACAGGGAGGCAGGGAACGGAAGAAGCGGTGTTTGTATTCCATCAACAGCAAATTACTGCATTTTATAATTGCACCATTTTGGGTGCAGCAAATACAGCATTCATCTCCGTGATTGTTTTATCGAGGAAATGAGCATCTCTTGAGTGGGTAAAGAACAGCAAAAAATATTCCTCTAATGGGAGCCCAGGTGCTTCTGTGACCCTCATTATAGTCTTGGATGTATTTAAGCTAATGACAGCCCAACAGTGCTAGAGGTTGGCACCACCTGGCTCAATTTTAATCATCTGTAAGTCAGGTTATCGGAGTCTAAGGCAACTTCACTGAGCTTTGGCCACAGACAGGGAAGAGGACTTGCAGGAGGCAATTCCTGTCACCTTAAAACAGGTGTCTGAGAGGGCTGGAAGGAATCGCTCCTCTGTGGGGGCCGGTTCCCCCCCATTAGCTACAGACAGACCATCCCGTCCAAGTCTGCCCAGCCTGGCGGAGAGGAGGGCACCGGAATCCTTATCCAGGGCCTTTGGGAAGCTGGATGCAGGGTGGAAATTTGAATCTGGACACCCTGGGTGCCAGGCTGAAGCTCAAATGATTGTGCCATCCCTCCTTTTCTGATCTGATAGGTAAGTGCTGAGCCCAGTGGACGTTTTCCTGTACACATGCAGGCTTTCTGGTTCTGGCAGCTCTTCCCTGGCATTCCTCTCCAGCAGTAAATCACGGCGTGGCTGGGGTTGGAAGGACCCCTGGAGATCGTCTGGTCCAGCCCCCCCTGCTCATGTCCATCTGTGCAATTCTCAGCCCTGATACAAAAGCTCTTCTGTCTTTTGTAAAATTCAGAGGTGCTGCCAAAAGGAACTTAAAAATACTATTTGGAAAAAAAAAGAAGTGACAGCCAAGCACAGCTGTGCCAGCAGAGGCTGAGACAAGCTGTCCTGCCGCGTTCCGGAACGCACGGAAGGGCCAGGTGGCAAGAGACCACCAGCACTGTGGGACAATATGGTCCGTCCTTTGTCTTTCCAGGCTCCTCGCCTTCCAGGGCCATGCTGAAGGCTCTTCTTGTTGCTTCACAGGTCCTGCAGGAGGTGAACCAGGACCTGGAGAGATTTGGAAACCGCCTGCTCACCAAGATCCAGCCTCTGGCGCGGGAATGCGAGTGGAACCCCCCCGTGTTTCGGCCGTACGATGCCTGGGGGCAGCGGGTCGATCACATCATCACCTGCTCAGCCTGGAGGAGGATGAAGGAGATTGCAGCAGAAGAGGGGCTGATTGCCGAGGCCTATGAGAGAAGATATTCCAACTGGAGGTAACTGGGGGAGAATGGGAATGACTTGGGACCTTCCTGGTTATTCTTAACAGGCGTATTCAGCATCTTGTAGGACTGAATTTCATGTTGTATAATGGGTAACAGATGATGCATGGACTAAGCACAGCTACTGCTGTACCGACCAGCAGTGTCTGGCCGCTGTGATGTTCCATGTCAGCGGTGATAAGCTGTGACTAATGGCTTACAGCTGATCATAATGTTCTTTGAAGTCACCTTCCTGATTGTGGGGCCTCGCAGTTCCCTGCACTGCTCCACCTTTACAGGCGTTATCTGTAGCACAGCTGAAGGTCTGTGATTTTACTTGCAGTTTTATCGTATTCCAGCCTCTGGAGACAGACCCATAGTTGTTATTTTTTAAAACTGCGCTCAATGTGCACCAGCTGGCGGGCAGTGCCTTCCACCCAGCCTCGCACTGGCAGCCCTGTGGGACCGAGAAACTGCTGCTTGTCTTCTCTTTTCCTGGCTGAAACAGTTTGTGCCCTCTCAAAAATGAGCGGTCTGATTCTCACCTGGTTTGGCTGTATTTTGTTCCTCTCTCCCTACTCAAGATGTTTTATCCTCCTGCTGTCGAACTGCTGCGCAACCTGTTTTCACTCTGATTTGTTTTTTTTCTTCCTAGCCGAATGTATCAGGCTGTCAAACTGTACCTATTTTCAAGCTCCTCTGGAGGTTTCAACTGTCCGCTGGCCATGACTGATGGGGCAGCCAAAGTCATTGAGGTAGGAGCTCAGTGGTCCCTGGGGGCACAGCCCCGTCCTGGCAGTGAGGGGAGCTGATCCGGCCCTGGGCACGGCCCTTCCCTGCTCTGCAACTCAGCTCCTCCACCCGCTGCCTTTCTCCTTTACTTACAAAGCGAGCTTTTATGTTCACTTACAACACTGTGGACAATAAGGACTTTGAAACCTGCACCACTGCAGGTAGTTAGGAAGGTGTCCTGTATGTTTTTACTAGAAGATATAGTTTGTTTTCCTGTTCCTTGTGTAGAGTGGCAGTTAAATGTATTGGCCCAGACCCATCCTTGATGTAAATTAACCAAGCTAGCAACACTCTCCCTGTCTGACAATTTGCATCTTAGCAACACCCTTTGCACTATGTCACCGGCTATGCAAGGTGCAGAGAAAAGCTACCCCTGGCCATTTTAATTCTATAAAAAGAAAAAACCATAAGGCGGTTACCTCTTTCCTGCAGCTCCATGGTGCTGGTGACATCCAGCACACACGAGCGTATGCCGATATCCTGGCATGCTTGCTGTTTTGAAAGCTCTCTTTCCAGATGTCTAGCGGTGCAGAAACACGAGGGGGTAAGGCTGCTCAGCGCTCCCTTTTGTGTCACGAGTCTGTGCCTCCTGTCTGCACCGTGCTGCAGGAGCCGGGCAGCGGCAGACTCAGCAGTACGTGCAGATGCTGGACACTCAGTGCCCCGCTCGCCTGCTTGCAAACCGTCCCTTCTGAGCCTACAACACACCAGTGTTAGCTACGGCAGCTGTCTGATTTCATCTACTACATTATGATCATCTTAATTTCTTTTCCCTCCCCACAGTCACTAGGTGTTCCTGGATCTCTGAAAAATGCTTTTGACCATCTGACATCCCGAGACCCTAAAAAGTTCTGGACCTCTGGCCAGTGGATGACGGAGCGCAGGGGCGGCTCTGATGTGGGTACGTGTTCCGAGGTGGGAAGCGGCTGCCGCAGCAGCTGCACGTGTTAGCGAGAGCTGAGAAAATGAAGGGTGGGAGTCACTTCCAAAACCGAGTAGCTGGTTTAGGAAACTTCAGCAGACGTCATCCAAGTCCTCTGCATTGCTCTGCTTTTTAACCAGCAAAAGGCCCGGCGTCTGTCCTCTGCATGCCGTACACGCAGGCAGGTGCAGAGCTGTGCTCCTCGCACAGATAACACACGGATATTAAGCTCGGTAATCTGAACCTTGAGCATGACAGTCAGACCCATCCTAGCTGAGACTGAGAAACGTTCCTGGCCTTCAACTTTTATTCCTTGGCTAACAATAGTAATAACATGATGGGCCAGGAAACCTCAGAGCTCCACTGTGGGGACAGAAATGTGGAAGGGGAGTCAGCTGCATCTGCTGAAGTTGCAGTTGGTTTCCTGGTGGAAGAAGCGCAAAGGTCAGCTGTGGAGCGAAAGACACGCGTCACTGCAGGACTCCTGATTCCACAGCACCCTCCGTTCTTGGCAGTGGTAGCTGCTAAAGAAATGGAGGCACTGGATTATACACCGTGGTTCATTCTGCTTACAAAGCGCTGCCATTACCAGCTGTTAGTCTGGAGCGATTGCTGGAAAGGCTCGCAGTTAAACAGTGAATTTCCTTTCTAGTACTTAACTCTGGCTGCATTTCTTACCTAGGGTCAATGAAGGAGATTAGCAGCTAAGCCGTACTCTATCTTGATAGCAAGCGGGGACTTAAAAGAGCTGCTGCTTAAACCATAAAATCAGCATTGATTGATACAGAACGTCCCATAAAGCCAAGATGATCTTGCCCTTTCACGCAGCTAACGGCACCGAGACAGTGGCCAGAAAGGAGCCAGATGGCACATACCGTCTCTATGGTTTTAAATGGTTTACATCAGCTGCTGACTCTGACATGGCATTAACCTTGGCCAGGGTAGTGGATGCGGAAGGACGTGTAAAACAGGTCAGTTTGACAAGGGAACCAGGCGAAAGAGCAGGGGCATTCCTTTACTTCTAAGTTTCATTGTCATGAAATTCTCTTTCCACGCCTTTTTAATGGCCACAGGGTTCCAGCGGCCTGTCCCTGTTCTTCCTGAAGGTCCGAGATGAGGAGGGGAAGCTGAACAACATCCAAGTGCAAAGGCTGAAAGACAAGTTGGGCACACGGCAGATGGCAACAGGGGAGCTGTGGCTCAATGGGGCTGAAGCACAGCTCGTACGTAAGGCTTCACTGTTGGCTTGGGAATGGGACGGTTTGGCACAGTGCACCAAGCTCGGGGGTTTTGGCAGCAATGTCAACTTGAAGAAATTCTTCTCTTCCACCCCTGTGGCTGCCTGTTTGCTCTGCAGAACCCTTCACCAGGGGGCTGCAAGGGGGACAGAGCTGAGAAGAGCTCAGGAAAAGACAGAAGGAAAAAAGAAAAGTCAGTTTAGGCTGGTCCTTTCCCTGATCCAGCTGCACTGACCCAGCTGAGGGACAGTTCTGTGTGGCGTGCGGGTAGGAACAAGCAGCAGGGACCAGAACCGATCATGCTGAAATGGACTCCAAAGCCACCTCTCTGGTTGTGCCACAGACTTGGCTGAGCCAGCCCTATTTTAGAGTAAGCCGAGCTTTGTGGTGCCTGAGGACGGAGTGAACAGCCTGTGTCAATCTGCCTGGTGACACAGCTTTCACTTAGATACGCGCCGGCGTCCGAGACTGTGCAAAAGGTTTCCGTCAGCTGTTGTTCCTTGATGCTTTCAGATCTCTGCAGAAGGTCGTGGAGTGGCCTCCATCTCCAACATGCTGAACATAACACGAATCCACAATGTCATTGGCGCTGTAGCTTCCATGAGAAGGTGAAGGCCACGTGGTCCCCCCAGAGCTGAAGGAGCAGCTTCCTGGGACAGGGGGCTTTGCGGTGCTCAGCACTGCAGCCCATCAGTCCTGACGCCTTTGCAGGCACCGGGCTGGAACCCAGCGGTGCTGGAGAAGGTTGACCTGTGGGTGGGTGATCTGGGCGGCTGTGCTGCAGCCGGGCTGGGTTCTGCCAGCGGGGCTGGAAGGGAAAGCTCAGAAGCGGAAGGTTGCTGGTCTAACTCCTTTCCCTGGCTGTATTCTCTCCAGGATGATCAATCTGAGCAGGGAGTATGCCCGTCGGCGAGTTGCCTTTGGGAAGCTCCTCAAGGACCATCCGCTCCACGTGCAGACGATGGCCCGGATGGAGGTGAGGCTGCGGGAGCTCAATCTGTTGGCGAGGGAAGAGGGCAGAGATCCTCTGCTGCTGATGCGCGCAGCCAGATGGAGAAGGCTGTTCCTGCTACACTGAGATGTGTGCAGCGGGGGAATTGCCGTATTCTCTTGGGGTTTGATCTGGTGATAGATCCAGCTTCTCCACTGGACTTCAGGTTATCCTGGGAGCTATTCTGAGGGGAGCACCAAGGTTCATGTGTGCACCTACTATGATATGCCATGAATTTGGTCTTAGCATCAGAGTCCAAGCATGACACTACAGGCTCCTAAACTGTCACAGGCTCTTGTCTAAAACCAATACCGACTCATCCAGCTTCCCTGGCAGCCCAGGCACCAGGGGATGGGCTGGTCCCACTGTTCCCAGGGGGCCTGAAGAATTCCTGAGGAGTCACCATACACTTTAGCGTCTGAGACAAGTTTGTCTTCACCGTGTTCTGCACAGTGCTCATCACCACACGACACCGAGCTTGGGTACAGGCTCCAGATGTGAATGTCATGAACAGTGAGAGAGAGAGAGCAGCAAAAATTGGCACTCTGGCTTTGGGAGGAATTCCACATGTGAGCTGTCGCTCACTGCAAAATGTCTCACAGCTTTGCCTCGACGCTGAGCTCTGGCAGCTCACTGAATTCACAGGACGTAGGGGCTTCCCACCCCTGCTGAAACTTCAAAAAGCCGACACACAGTTCTCCTCTTACCCATCCACCATTCTTTTCTTAAGCGGTGTCACACCAGTGCTCGCCTTTGGGCTGCAATAAGTTCATGCAAGCTTTTAAAGCACTATTTAAAAATCCTCTTGAGAGGTGGGGGAGAGGGAAAGTGGTCAGCATTTGTCAAACATAATTTAAAACTCCGGCATCTCTCAGCCTATGGCCAGAACTCCACCTCTGAAAGAAAGGCCAGATCTTCTCTTTTCCTACAGAGCTCCATGTCCCAGTGCTTCCCAAGTCGCAGCCTGGCAGGAAGCACACTGCCCAGCAAGAGATCGGTCAGGGACCTTGCAGGTCCTGGTGCTCAGAGGTTGGCCATCAGATGCGCGTTCTCCTGTCCTTGCAAAGGTTGTGGATTTGTGACCTGGATGCCCAGGGCAGTGCTGGAGTCACCATCCCTGGAGGGTTGGACAGACGGAGATGAGGTTCTCAGGACATGGGGCAGTGCCGGGGTGGGGGAACAGTTGATGATGATTTTGAGGGGCTTTTCCAATGAAAATCGTTCCGTGATTCTACGCCTGATGGGAGCTTTGCTGAGGCTCCGTGTAGGCCTGAATGAAATGGCCTTGTCCCTTTCCCTGCACGAGACTGCAGTGTCCAGGAGTGGCAGCTCTAGACTACCCTTGATATTTCATACTTGTTCCTTGGCTGTCAGTGCTCTTTGTCTATGAAGCTGTGAGTCTGTACGGTCAGGGCTGGCGTGTGCCCAGCTCCGAGTACAGCACATCCCTTTGGGATTGTCTCCTGACCCCTCAGCAGACCAGGCTGGAATTGGCCCAAGTCAAAGATCTTTGTCAGTGAAGCTCCTCATGTCCCTGCTTGCAGGTGCAGACGCGAGGGGCTTTTCTTCTGCTTATGGAGATTGTTCGGCTGCTTGGACTTGTAGAAACCAACATGGCAAGTGAGGAAGACCAGCTTCTCCTGAGGCTGCTCGTACCGGTCGCCAAACTATACACTGGGAAGCAGGTACGGAACAAAAGCAGTTTGATGAGCTGGGAGTGGGGCTGTGTGGCACATGAGCAACTGCAGAGCTGGAAAGAGGAGAGATGAATACAGCCAGTGGCAGTGACAGCAGGGGACACCAGTGCTCTGCCCCAAGGCTGGAGTCTGTGGGTAGAAGACTTGTCTCTGTGCTCTGGAGGGACCCGGCACAGCAGCCGGCAGATGGAACACACAGCGAGTGCTCTGTGAGGTGCTCCCTGTGCGCAGAGGAACGTGGCTGAGCTGGCCCGAGCCCCAGGTGGGACACTGAGCCATGGGAATATATTTCCCATAATTATGAATAAATAGAAGGTTGTTAATAGCTTAGCATTAGCCTTAACTTAGTTTTCTCCCTCTTCTGATTGTCCTCAGTTTAAATACACAGCAGCTTACACACCATAGGCAAGTCGAAGGTAAAGACTCTCCTGGACTAGAGCCACTTACTGCCAGGTACCAGGCAAACCACAGGTTCATCCTCACCTGGAGAGGATTGTGTCGAGACGGTCCCTCCCTGGATCTTCTCCCAAGGTCTGAGTGCTCCTGCAGGTCCTCTCTCTGTGTTATTCAGTCCCTGGGCTGCTCCTCCTGCACATAATGAGCAACTTGCCTCTGCTGTGCGACATGAGAGGTTTCTGGCCGCCCTTCCCTTTGTGCGATGCGGATCACGTCAGCTCTCCGTGTGTTGCAGGCTTCTGCTGTTGTTATTGAGGCAATGGAGAGCTTTGGAGGACAAGGTTACATGGAGGACACAGGCTTGCCAGTCATCATCCGTGATACCCTGGTAAGAAAGCAGCAGGAGAAGCAGAACAAGCTCCTGTGTGTCACCCCGTCCCCTGCACAGTGCTCGGTGGTTGTGTGCTAAAGTCGTGCACAAAGGAAAACGCCGTCCTGCCCGGACTGGCTCCTGCGTGGCAGCAGTTCCCCAGTTCGCGTCCTGCTGAGCCCAGGCGGCACCAGGGATTTGTTGTGGTGCCGGGCTTGTTTCTGAGCTCAGTAACAGAGCTGGGCCCTGGATCTCCTCACCGCTGCTCCTTGTCGCTTGTGGCGAGGAAGGAAATCTCTGGAGATTTCCTCGGTATCCCGTAGCGCTGTGCCATGTCAGTGTTTCCTCACGTTCTTCTTTCCTTATCACAGTCGCTCCAAAAGGCTCCTTCCTGCTCTTCCGCCCCACAGGTGCTGTCCATATGGGAGGGAACAACCAATGTCCTGTCACTGGACGTGCTGCGGTCCCTCACCAAGAGTCGGGGCCGGGCGCTGGCCGCGTTCCGCTCCGCGGTGCAGGTGAGCCCGCAGCAGGAGCGCCCGGCAGCACGACCTGCCCGCCGCGCAGGCTCTGCTGCGGGGTTTATGCCCTGGGACTGGGAGGGAATACTGGATTGAAAGCTTTAGACGAGTGTTCAGAAGGGGTCTCATAATTCTGCTTTTGAAATAGCACTTAGAAAAGCAGAACTCAAGTTCATTTAGGGACCCTTGCGTGCTGCGAAAAACACAGATACTTTCATCTCACAGTGAAGGGGTTTGTGTTGTCAGGGTTCCTCATGACAGCTACCAATATAAGTATATTTTTAATGTTAAAGAGTGACCTTCCTGAATCTAAATAATTTTCTTAACTGGAAAACCACCACAAGACTGAATATTAAATCTTCACTAGGGTATTATGACTTCCTATTTTTATTCCCACTGAAAAGATGGAAAGAACCAAAGGAATTCCATTGCTGCCTCTTTAGATACACTGTTCTGCGGCCTTACCCACAGGCAGCTCTTCTAAAGGTGCTCACAGAGAGTTCCACACAGCTCAGAATTTCATGAAGGTAAACGAGCATCAGCTGGTTTGATATGGCCTGTGAAGGGACACAGGAACCAGCCTGCAGGGCAGGGTCGGCGTGTCGGAGCATATTCTCTCAGGGATTAGGTTATTAATCCAGATCACACTTGTGTAGATACAGTGAGGGAATCCCGGGAACCTGCAGTGCTGGTTTGACTCGGCGTAGCTTTCGCTTTCTCATCCAGACCCCACGAGAAGGGAAATGTCTGGGTCACTGCACAGACACATCCAAGAGTCCGAGTAATTGTCACCAGTGGCTGCGCTTGGCAACTTGTGTTGCCTTTGAACCCCCACTCAGCTGCATTCTGCCCAGAGTCCCCTCTGATCTCTGCAGACGCGTGTCTGCTTCCCATCACCTCCTACAGCTTCGGAGGAAGGAGAAACACCTTAAACAATTTGACTGCCAAACAAGAAAGCCCAACCTGCTCATGCAGGACTGAGCACACCTGCTAATTAAAAAGCAACTGGTCCAGCTGCTGCTGAAAAGCGGTTCAGTCTGATGCTGCAGGTAATGGAGTGGAGGAGAAGAGTGGGTGGCAGGCTCCAAAAACGACTTGGACAGAAGCCAGCCTCCACAAGCTCACAATTAACACTAATTTAAACAACTGCCCCCCAAAGGTGCCACCCTGCAGTCGTTGAGCACCTCGCTGGTGCAGCCAAGGGGCCCCTTTAGCTTCTGAACGACTGGATAATTGGAGCAGCATTAAATAACACAGCAACGTGATTCAGAGCAGGTACCTGCACAGCAGTACCACCACGGTTTGAGATTTATTAATTAGCAAGCTCATCATTGCTCTTGCGCTCCCCCAAATCACGCTGTCTGTGAGACCGGGAGGTGAACAAGCGAGCACTGACTTTAAAGTAAGTGTTTTATGTAAACTCCAGCGCGTGCCATTGCGTTTGCTGTCCCTGTGGCGCCGAGGGTGCCGCTGTGCCCGTGGGGAGCAGCGGGGGCACCGGCTCTGCTGCCCCCATCACACTTGGCAAATTGAACCTGGAGGTGTCAGGAGCTTCTCCCGTTGGGCGCGGGCCGGCGCTGGGAAGGCAGACGGGAGGTTTTCCCGCAGTGCCTCTGCGGCACCGGGCTGGAACGCGCCGGGTTTCTGCACTAGAATCAAGTGATAAACCATCTCGCTTCTTGAGCTCCAGGTGTCCAAATGCTTTTGGTCGCTGGGAGTCTGCCACATTTCAAACATCTTTCCCATCTAGCGAGGAGGTAATTTATCCCGTCATAAAGGGCTTTTTACTGCTCCAGCCCATTTCCCTTTTATTGATGTGCACGAAACGCGTACAATTGATTTTAGGTTTGTCCATCGCGGTTCTCCTTGGGCAGGGTTTGTGCCCGGTGCTGGGCTTTTCGGAGAGAGCCGCAGCGGCGCTTTGTCAGCACCGCATAGCGCTTTGTCCTCTGCAGCTCGTACCTCAGGCAGGTCCCCCCACCCCACTGCTTTTGTCCCATGTCCGTCGCCCCTCCCACTGGTGGGACACCCAGCGCTGATGGCGCTGTGATCCAGGAGCAGGAACCCAGCGCCGTAATTATCCTCAGGAAGAGGGAAATAGGGAGAACTTGCTCATCTTTGTGCAACGTGATGATGAGCAGCTGAATTTTTCAGGTTCTTGGTCCAGAGGCAGGTTTGTTCTATCACAACATCATAGATTCTAAACCACTTTGTGTTAATAATCAGTCTGCAGAGCGGCAGGAGAACATGCGGCGAGAAGAGCAAGCGGGAGGGAGCCCTGGAATCCAGCCCAGCCCTGCGGGGAGCTCAGCCTGAGGCTGCGCCGGGACCGTCGCTTCATGTTATACTAAACTTTTATTAGCTGGAATTTGGAGCCAGAGCACTGGGTGTACTTTAGAATTCAATTACAGTCTGAAGAGTGACTCTAAAATAGCACCGGGGAATTATTTGATTATTGCATTCTAGTCACTTTAGATTAAATTTGGTTCATCCCAGTACGGCTGTGCTCCTGAACGCCCGTCCTGCAGAGCTCGGAATCGACCGTCTCTTGCATCAATAAGGGCTGAAACTCCAACTGTAAATCAGATGTACAATCTAAGACACAGGATAGTGTTTTCAGGTCCTTTTCAGACCATAACCACAATTTTAACACAGCAGGAGATAAATCGAGGTTATTAAAGTGTAACTGAGGATTTACGTGATGCATTAATATGAGAGTTGTGCTTCTAGGCCTGTTTTGGATGTTTGCCCTGTTGCTGCATTTTTAAATACTCATTATTATTCTTGAAGTCAAAACCATTCTGATAGCTTGGTAGCTTGAGAGAGCAAACAAACAAGCAGCATCTTAAAATTCCTCAGTAAAAAAATGAAGGAATCAGAAATACAGAAGCTCTAAAGGTCTTTTGGTGATCTCGGAAAATACTTGTACAGCCGGCACGGTGATGCCGTGTGCGTGTCCGTCCCCTTGGCTGCACCCACAGGAATGCATGGGGAGAAACCAGGAGCTGCTTCTGCCTGGAGCGTCGTCCTGGAGCATCATCCCTGAGCATCATCCCTGAGCATCATCCCTGGAGCATCATCCCTGAGCATCATCCCTGAGCATCATCCCTGGAGCATCATCCCAGAGCATCATCCCTGGAGCATCATCCCTGGAGCATCATCCCTGAGCATCATCCCTGGAGCATCATCCCTGAGCATCATCCCTGAGCATCATCCCTGAGCATCATCCCTGGAGCATCATCCCTGAGCATCCTCCCTGGAGCATCATCCCCGGAGCATCATCCCTGGAGCATCATCCCTGGAGCATCATCCGTGAGCATCATCCATGAGCATCATCCGTGAGCATCGTCCTGGAGCATCATCCCTGAGCATCGTCCTGGAACATCATCCCTGGAGCATCATCCCTGGAGCATCATCCCCGGAGCAGCCGGGAACATGTTTGTGCCTTCAGGGGGTTTGACCCATGTTAGCAACGAGCTTCCAGCTACTTGTAAAGCATGTGATTAGCATTCCATGGGCTTCGAGGGTTCTCTGGACTTTATCTTGGCGCCAGACCCACTTGAATGACGATGTTTTTGTATTCGTATAGCATAAGCTGTGAGTATTTATGAACTGCCTTGCCTTAAGCACAGAACGGCATCCTTTGAGGCTCGTGTTTTACTTGCATTAATAGTCAGCGAGCACGGGGCGATGGGGAGGCAGAAGGGGTCGTGCACAGACGTGCTGCAGGAAACCAAACTGTGCAGATCAGCTGTGTTTTCACGTACCAGCAGGAGGAACCGCGTGCTCACTCGAGCCCCGAAAGCTTCAGAAACATAACAAATCGGTTCTGCGCAGCAGATACTTACAGGCTTTAACTTCATAAATAACCTGCAGATGAGATTAATTAACAGAAAGCACCTCCTGCCTCCTGCTACGCTGCTTAAATATGGAATGGTGCCGTGTTTTGCTTCTGTCCAAGGTAATCCTTCAGTTCACACACAGGTTTGAATGTTGCAAGAGACACTCTGGTCCTGGGGCCTTTCCCGCTGACACGACTTGCAGAAGAAATCTCCTTTGAGTCTGTTTTCCTGCCTGGACGCTGCTCTAGCATCCCTGTGGAAGTTAAAATATAAAACCATGGAGGTCAAGTAATTAGAACCGGATACAGATGTGCAATTAGAAGTGGGGATGTGGTCTGGTCCCCACCTGCAGCACAAGCAGCACAAGCAGCACAAGCAGCAATGCGCTGGGTCCGGCTCGCGGGAATCCTCCATCCTCGAGACAAGGCTGCGAGTTCCCTTTTGGCAACGTCCCCTTTCCTGCTCCAGCCGCGCAAGTCACAGCCGCCTGGGTTTAGACTTTTTGCTGGTGATTGCTGGGTGTGCTCAGCCCTGTTTCCTTGTGGAAGGCAAATATGCTGTAATTTTTTTCCTGTGATTGTTTTCTTTGCAGAAAAAACTGGAGCTGGCTGCGAGTGCCGCGGAACTGGGACCCGCCGTGAAGCAGATGCACGATGCCATCGGCCGGCTGGCGCAGTTCATGCAGGGAGCTGGTTCCAAGGGGACGGTGACCATGGAGCTGGCGGCAAGAGACTTCTCCTACAGCCTGGCCAGGATCTACGCAGGTACGGGGAAAGACACAAACGATGGATTTCAGACTGGGAATCGTAGAATCATTGATGGGAAGAGACCCTCAGGATCATGGACTCCAACCATAACCCAGCCCTGGCACTGCCCCATGTCCTGAGAACCTCATGTCCGTCTGTCCAACCCTCCAGGGATGGTGACTCCAGCACTGCCCTGGGCAGCCTGTTCCAATGTCCCACAGCCCTTTGGGGAAGAAATTGTTCCCAGATCCAACCTCAACCTCCCCTGGCGCAACTTGAGGCCGTTTCCTCTGCTCCTGGTGCTTGTTCCTGGGGAGCAGAGCCCGACCCCCCTGGCTCCAAGCTCCTTTCAGGCAGTTCAGAGATCAGAAGATCTCCCCTCAGCTCCTGTTCTCCAGCTGAACCCCCAGGTCCCTCAGCCGCTCCCATCACACTTGTGCTCCAGCCCCTTCCCCAGCTCTGTTCCCTTCTCTCAACTCTCTCTAGTGCCTCAATGTCCTTCTTACAATGAGGGACCCAAAACTGACTGCAGTATTCAAGGTTTGGCCTCACCAGGGCTGAGTACAGTGGCACAATCACTTCTCTAGTCCTGCTGGCCACACCAGTGTTGGTACCAGCCAGGATGCTGGTGGCCTCTTGGCCACCTGGGAACACACTGGCTCATGTTCAGCCACTGTCACCAACACCCCCAGGTCCTTTTCCTTCCCACCCTTCGGCTAAAGATGGAATTTTAAAGCAAGTGCAGCCCCCACCTTCCCTCAGCTGGCGAGTGGCCACCAGGATCCACCACCCACTTTTCAGGAGCCTTTGCTGTTCTGGCTGGAGCCCGGGAATGCTGACATCTCCTCCTCTTCCCCAGGAGCTCTTCTAACCGAACACGCGGCTCGGCCCGGTGCTGCCTCCACAGACATCTCGGCTGCTCGGCGGTAAGAACAACCCTCCTCCTGCCCGAACCGATTTCAGTCATTTCTTGTGTTTCTTGTGCCGTGCAGCAGCTTTGCTCTGCCATGGCGAGACCCAAGCTCCATGCCATCCCAGGTGGTGACAAACCACATCCTTTGCGCTGCCCCAGCTGAAAGCAGCTCTGCGGGGCTGTGCCGAACCCTCCGCACCCTCCGTTCAGGTGGTGCAGCCGGGAGCTGTGCCCGGTGGCCGCGGAGCTGCGCAGCGGGAGCTACGAGGACGGGGCGGCGCTGGCGGACAGCGCGCTGGTGTTCGGGGACCCGGACCCGCCGCATGGAGGAGAAGGTGGGTCGCAAGCCTAAAAAGTCCTCACACAGCCGCGTATTCCAGACGTGGCATGGACACTGCAGCAGGGCCAGACCCCGTCCTGCTGGAGTTCCCCCTCCTCCCGGCTGAACTCTGCTACTTGTGCCCCCTGTGATCTCCAAACTCACTGGGGGTGCACTTGATCCCCTGACCCAGGTCATTGATAAAGAGATTAAACAGAACTGGCCCCAGTACTGAGCCCTGGGGACACCACTCGTGACCGGCCAACGACTGGACGTGGCTCCTTTCACCACAACTCTTTGGGCCTGGCTGGCCAGCCCGTTCTTTACCCATCGCAGATACACCATCCAGCCCAGCCTGAGATGCTGAAATGTCCCCACCACGTTTTAGGCCAAGACTAAGTGCTCAAAGGCAGAGAACGACTTCAAGAAGCAGCTCTTCAAGTGCCATGTGCTGTTCTTTTGAAAGAAAAAACTAACCAAAAATCAATCTGGTTTGAAGTTAATTAAATGGCAATGGCAAATGGTTTGAAGTTAATTAAATACAGAAGAACACGGTTTTCCCTGTTCACCCTCTCGCTTTCCAAGCAGGGGAGGCAGGGGCACGGCTTCGTCTGGCTCATGCTTTTGGTTTTCCCTTTTACATTCTTCCTTGTCTCAAACAAGCTCAAGCTCTCAAACAAGGAGGAGGTGATTTTAACGACATCAAAACTGTGCAAGTTTGGACTAAAATTAAAAAAGAATATTTTTCTTAATTTCTAATAAGAAAGCTTTTTGTATTCTCTGTGTCCTCCCTACCTGTGTCCTAATGATGCTGCACTTCATGTCAACATCAATTCTGGCATCAGTTTTAGACTGAAATCCAGCAATCCTCCCCCAAAGCAAATGCCTGAATAGTCATTAAAAAGCTGCTAATAACAGAAGTAAAACAATCACAGACTTCCCTCGAGTCGCACAAGCACCGTTTGCCCAGACCTGACCAAAGGGTTTGATCGGTTCCCCCATCCCTGATGTGCAGTTCAGTGGATAAATAACATTTGGGCTTGGAAAATCTCGCACATCACTGTGTGTGTTTGGTGTCAAAGGCCTTACAGGCGGCAAAACACCCAAACCTGCTGTGCTGTGTAAAAATCAGGATGTGGCTCCAACCTCAGCGATGGCAGCAAAGTCCGTCAATGTGGTTTTTAAATACTGGAATGAGTTTTTGCTAATATATGAACTCTAATTTGCCTAAAAACACACCCTGCGAACTGGGAGTCCTGCAGATGCACTGACACAGAAAACACAAGGGACTGTACAATTGTCACCGTGTAGGAAAATGACACATTTGTTAAGCCCTAAATATTCAGTCTGAGGCTACAGCAAATAAATGCTGTTACAAACAGGTCAGCACGAGGGTCGAACGCCTTACGCTGCTGCTAAACCGCTCTCTGCTCCGACTGGTACGCGTGTTTTAAAGCATTTAATGTTCTTGAAGTAATTATGCAAGGTAATAACGTACCTATGGGCAATCAGTTTAAAAATGTATTTGTTAAATAGGAAGATAAAACTTCAGCAGCATTTTAAAAAGTTGAAAGTCTGAAGAATATGGAAAACTTGAATCCCGAAATGCAGCGATCTGAGCTCCGATGTCAGAGGGGAAAACGGGATGGGAACCGGTGATTCCTCTGCTCAGGAACCGGCCCGGCTGTGTTACAGACAGACAGACAGACAGACAGACAGACAGACACTGTACGGACGTGGCTGTGTTGAAAGGTCACGTTTCTCTTCCTGCTCTAGTGCTGGCGGATCCTCTCCAGCAGAAACCGGCGCTGAGCTGTGACCAAAGCCCCACGTGGCGAGCGGCCCTGGGGGGTCGCGGGTCTGTCCCTGGGGAAACCCCCCAGGATGGAGCTGTGAGCACAGGCTGCGCCTCCCACCCTCCTCACAACCCAGAAAAGAGCCGCGGTTGCTGCTTTTGCTTTTGAACCCAGCCGGGTAACTCCACGGGACTCGGGAGCCGGTTCGAGATGCGGCGATGGGATCCACCCGGGGAGGACGGTGTGGAACCTGCTCCGGACCCTGCGCCTGAGCACAGGGCAGAGAACCCGCAGTCCTGAGTGTTTCCTCCACCACAGCCCAGTAAACACCAGCTTTAGCTGACTCTGGACCCAGTATTCTCAAAACCTTGTGCTGAGTAATTCAGGATCTACTGGAGGGACAACTACAGAATAACCATGCGGTGCCTGCACGGCCCCATCTGTTACGGGCTCTGAGTCTGCTCAGCTCTCCTGCTCGTGCCCACTGCCCTTTGCAGCCTCCCAGCGGCTCCAAACCTCCCCCAGCACAGGCTCCGTCGCACTGACAGCGCTTGGAGCAGCACAGCTGTTCCCCCTCCTGCCCCTTCCCCACCAAATAACGAGCTGTGGGTTGGGTTCACATCCCTCGTGCTGCCGGCCCAACACCCCAGCCCTGTTGTTAAGCTGTGCTCAGTTCACTGCTGCGGGATCAGCTGGACAGCTCCTGTGCCACTGGCCGGGAGAGGCTGCGCTGGGTCTGTCCCACCTGGGGAGCACGAGCCCTCGCTTCTCAAGGATTCTTGTTCCGTAGCCACTAAAACCATTTCATGGAGTCCCAGAATGTCAGGGGTTGAAGGGCCCTGGAAAGCTCATCCAGTGCAATCCCCCCATGGAGCAGGAACACCCAGATGAGGTTACACAGGAAGGTGTCCAGGGGTTGGAATGTCTGCACAGAAGGAGACTCCACAACCTCCCTGGGCAGCCTGGGCCAGGCTCTGCCACCCTCACCCCCAACAAGTTTCTCCTCATATTCAAGTGGAACCTCCTGTGTTCCAGTTTGCACCCATTGCCCCTTGTCCTGTCACTGGCTGTCACCAGAAGAGCCTGGCTCCATCCTCCTGACACTCCCCCTTTCCAGATTGATCCCCAGGAATGAGTCCCCCCTCAGTGTCCTCTTGTCCAGCTCCAGAGCCCCAGCTCCCTCAGCCTTTCCTCACACGGGAGATGCTCCACTCCCTGCAGCATCTTGGTGGCTGCGCTGGACTCTCTGCAGCAGTTCCCTGTCCTGCTGGAACTGAGGGGCCACAACTGGACACAAGATTCCAGCTGTGGTCTCCCCAGGGCAGAGCAGAGGGGCAGGAGAACCTCTCTGACCTACTGACCACCCCCTTCTAACCCACCCCAGGTACCATTGGCTTCCTGGCCACAAGGGCCCAGTGCTGGCTCATGGTCACCCTGCTGTCCCCAGGACCCCCAGGTCCCTTTCCCTTACGCTGCTCTCTAATAGGTCATTCCCCAACTTATACTGGAACCTGGGGCTGTTCCTGCCCATGTGTCAGACTCTACACTTGCCTTTGTTCTATTTCATTGGCCATGTGCAATGCTCCCATTAAGCCACACAAACCGCCTCCATGTAAGAAGGTGGTTTTATGTGTGTAAGGCAGCGCTGGCGCTGCAAACCAGGACGGCAGCGCCGCTCTGCCCTCAGGCCCACAGCAGTTTGAGCTGCTACAGGAGAGGGAAGGCGGTTCATTCGGAAGAACCCATCACCGGGAAAGGAGCTCCCACCCCACGCGCGCTGTGGGCTGCTCTGCCCCGATGTGAGACCGTCACCCATGGGGGAAGGTGAGAAGATCTCGGCTCCCACCAGCGAGGGGCCCTGGGGGGCTTCGCTCAGTGTTTCTGAAGCAGCGACCCCCCGAGCAGCGCGGTGTCCGGGCTGTACCCTCAGCAGGTGACGGCTGCAGCCCCTCAAAGTCACACAATCAGACTGTGGGGTATAACTGAAAACCTGCTGTTCCTTTGCATGTTCTTAATAGTGACAAATATTATATATGCTTTTCTTTATTCTTGAAGCTGTAAACACCACCCACCAGCTGTGATCTCAGCTCTGCCCAGACTCTGCGCTTCTATTTGTTAGAATAAATACCATGAGATCATAAAGCAATTTCAGACAATGTCTAGTGATTAGTACAGGCCTGTCCCAAAATAACTCCCAGTTGCTCAAGGAGCTGTTCGGTCTCCCTGAGAACTCAGGGAAAATCCTCTCTCTCAATTTCAAATATGTCAGAAAAGAAGCAACTGATTGAATACGAGCGTATGTGACGGGAGCACACGCAGCCAAGGGGCTGAAACGGGAAAAAGGAGAAGAATCAGACCCTGGTGCAGGACAAACAGCAGCTGAGCTTCCCACCCTCTGGGAGAAGATTAAAAGATGTTAAACTGGAGCGAGTTGGGTTTGTTCTCAAAGGGCCGCGGCTCCGCCACCAGCATTTCAATAAGGCAGAAGGTGCCAAGGAGAGGCGAGCGCTGCGGAGGGGAAGGGCCGGCCTGGGCCACCCCCACATCTGGGCCACCCCCACATCTGGGCCAACCCCACATCTGGGCCAACCTCACCTAACCATGCAGGTTGCACTGATGGGACACGTGGTTTGTGTCTCCTCTGCCTCCCTGGGACTCTTGCACCAGCAAAACTGCGCTTAACGGGTTTTCTTCTAAGTTTAGGAGCAACAGATTGTTCCTTGCAAAGACACAGTGAGGGGCCGCGCTTCTCAAAGGCCTCGGTGCTTCTGCTGAACCTCCAATTTATCCCCTACGAAGGACGGGGAGAAGGAAAATAAAAAATGAGAAAGTGTGTTAGCAAATGCTCCCATGCAAAAGTCTAAACTTTATTCACTTTTATTTATATATTTAACAATTCTAAAGTATTTACTTCTCGCTTTGACAAAAATGAAAAATATAGGAGCACTTTACTCTCTTTAGGAGAGACGGGTTATATACACAGCTATGGAGAGATACTGGTTCCTCCTTTACATACAAAGAAAAATAATATTAATAAAAAAGTGCTTCATCGATCAAAAAAAGACTAAGAGCTGCAAGCATTTATTCACACTGTACATCACAGACCCCAAAACCCGTATCGTAACCTCTTGGCACCTGTCACTAGGAACTGCAGAATCTTAGACTTATTTTTGACTATTTGCACCACAAACCCCGCGGTCCGTGCGTGGAACCGCCCCCCGTCAGCCCCCATCGCCCCCGGACCCTCCTGCTCCCGCCGCCCCTCCGACACCGACAGCAGCACCCGCAGCTCCGGCCGCTCGCTCGCTGCTCCGCGATAGGAACAAACGCTTCTGGACACAACCCGGCGCACACCCGGCTCTCTCTTCACTTCTCCCTCCTGATGGTTTGAGAGCATTTCCAGACCCACAAGCAGGGGAGGCCCCGAGATGCGTCCCCAGAGCCCCTTCCCATAGGACAGGGGCTGTTCCGTTCCTCCCGGACGTTCCGTTTTGTCTTGTGACTCTTCGGCGGCGTAATGATCCTCGCAAAGGGTGCAGTAACTTCCAAGTCAAAAATAAAACACCTTGACGTTTCCCCGTCAGACCTAATAAATATTTGGAGATGGTTTTCTCTGTGTGATAGTCGCTTTGGATGATGCGATGGGACATTCCGAGGAAGGGCAGTGCTCCTTTCCCAAGGTTTCTTAGATTGTGAGCTTTTGGATCTGGAGGTCTCCGATTCTCCAGCAGGATTGTTGGGAATATCACACGAGAAGCTGGAACGTTGTCTGGTAACACGCTGCGACACAGGATCTCCGTTTCCTCCTCGCCAACTTGCGCTAAGCAGGCTCTATCCAAAAGGGGCCCAGTACCTAACACTCATTTAAAAACATATTCAAGAGATTCACACTTTAATGAGGTGACTTGAAAAGCGACTCAGGTTGGGGCAGGGGGAAGAAGGGGAATCCACGATGTATTTCAGGTCTCTATTAAATCCTCAGGTTGGTTTTTCCTATGTAGAGAATCTTGAATAGAGACTGAAAAAGGAGGAGCCGCCCCGGGAGCGACGGGCACCAGCGCACTCCCCGCACCCGACCCGGCCCCAGCGCCTCACGGCCGCTCGCTCGGTGCTTTGGACAGTCTGTTTGTACGGACCACGACAAGCGCACTGCTCCAAAAGTAGCTTTGCATCCAGCAAACCCCCCTGCAGATGGCGCACAGACAGAAGTCAGATGTCTTCTACTTTCCCACTCGGTTTTAAATAATGAATTGTGTGCACAGAACTTCAGAGGGAGGCGCCAGCGTGACACCCACCTGGGCTCGGCCGCCTGTTCCGTCCCCTCGCGCCACCAGGCGCTCCTCTTCCGCAGCCAGCACCGTCCCCACTCATCCCCGTGTCCCCGCTGCAACCGGCCCCCTCGCTGGCGTCTGTGGGGTTCGGAACCCGCCATCGATTCCCCGTCAGGCAGCCGGGGTAACTAAGCCCACTCTAAGAACAGAGAGGCAGAGTGCTCTTTTGGGAAGGAGATTCCCATTTCTTCTAGCAGCAACAGGTTCCCAAACAGCAGTTTCTTGTTGGGAAGGAGTGATTGAAAGCACTAGCACTGACGCTAAAGGATTCACGCTTCGCACGCGGGCTGGACTGCCTCCCCTCTCCTTTCCTCCGCAGCGGTCTGTCTGCAACAGTTCAGCAGTGGGACAGAAATACAAGAGGGAATCTGGCTCTGGCGCCAGCTCCCTGCCCACCTCTACAATCTTCCAGCAAACAAACATATATATATATTATTATATATATACACACACGCGCGCAGACACATACACACAGATAGGACAGAAAGGAAACGGGGAATAGCTGGAAAAGGAGAATCCCACAATCCAGCGGTACGTCCTGGAGCTCTGTGTTTCGCGCCCCGACTTCCAAAGCGCGCGGCCCCCGCGTCCTCCCGGCCCCCGAGACCCCGCGTGTCCCTCGGCAGGAGCCGCGGCTGCTCCCCGCTGCGCCTTCAGTTGGAGGTGGCAGTGATGGGCTTCTCCAGTTCGAGGTCAAGGCTGGAGCCGCTGGGGTGCAAGCTGCTGTAGCACGACTTGCACACTCTGCTGGGTTCAAAGAGCTGCTGGCTGGGAACGGGCACCTTCTGGTTACAGCAGCTGGAGCAGAAGACGTTGCCACAATTCCTTGCATCAGGAACAGGGGAGAAATGGAGAGATTAGAAACAGTTTGGCAAAGTTATCTTAAGATCTAAAATGACACTAGTGACAGTGTTGGGAGGGGATGGCAGTGGCTCCTCCCCAGCGCCGGGATGGGCGCAGAGACAGCACTGGGCCCTGTGCTGCTCCAGCTGCAGACGCCAGCGCAGAGCAGCCTGCAGTTCACAATTACAGCTCGTTCAACATTTCCAACGAGCAGCGACAGCTCTTCTGTGCAACCGTTCTCGTGTCAGACAGGAGGGAACGGGCGCCTCCAGGAGCCAGGGCTGACCTCGGTGCTCATCACCGTCACTGCTATCGCAGGGCACAACCACAGCCACCGAGGCCCTTCCTCCGTGAGGACGTGGGAGTTGTGCTCACACTGCTCATCGGCCACGTGTTAGAACAATACTGCACTGTGGGAGGAGACAGGAGCCTCCACTCCTTAGAATCATAGTATCATTTTGGTTGGAAAAGCCCCTCAAGATCAAGTCCAACCGTTCCCCACCCCTGGTACTGCCCCACGTCCTGAGAACCTCATGTCCGTCTGTCCAACCCTCCAGGGATGGTGACTCCAGCACTGCCCTGGGCAGCCTGTTCCAATGCCCACAGCCCTTTGGGAAGAAATTGTTCCCAGATCCAACCTCAACCTCCCCTGGCACAACTTGAGGCCGTTTCCTCTGCTCCTGGCGCTTGTTCCTGGGGAGCAGAGCCCGACCCCCCTGGCTCCAAGCTCCTTCCAGGCAGTTCAGAGATCAGAAGGTCTCCCCTCAGCTCCTGTTCTCCAGCTGAACCCCCAGGTCCCTCAGCCGCTCCCATCACACTTGTGCTCCAGCCCCTCAGCAGCTCATCCTCTCCTCTGCTCTCTCTAGTACCTCAATATCCTTCACTCTTCTAAAACTGGTCGCTGGTAAGTCCTAGCACAAAGACATTTTCTTCTGTTTCTTTCAAGCGCACTGCTGGGACATTTAAGCACGGGACAGATGACAGAAATTAAACCCAGTTCTGGCTGATGCAATCCTCCCGCTGCCCAGCAGTCCCGGCTTCTGCGTGAAGCAACCGGCACCAACAAGGGTTATGCAAAGCCAGAGCTGGGCCAGCATCTCACGCTCAGGAACAACAGAGCGCTGCGTGGCGACAGCTCCCCCGCGATGCTGGTGGTGTCAGCTGGCGCAGGCGCCTCGCAGGAGGCAGAGAGAGAATTTCAATCTGGGAAATAATTACCTTATTTTCCTGCGGCTCCTCCCCCAAACCTGCTGCTGCTCCAGTTTCCCTGCGCACCCTGTCCTCCAACCTCATCCCTTTTCACCTGGAGCTCAGAACAGCACTCCAGGGGATCTGAATTTTGCAAGTTTACCTCCACGCCTGATGCCCTTTTGATTAACTCTTTGGCATCGGGATTTGGCATCATTATTTTGCGCTAAAAAAGATTTGCTGCTGCCAAGAGATCGACGGCGAATTCTGCCGACACCCAGCAGCTTTCATTAATCCTTCAAGTGTCAAGAGGCGAGATTTCCAGATGCCGGTCGCTGATGGGGAAGGCGTCGGCAGCGAAATCCCATTTCTCACTTCAATGGGCTCATTTTCTCCGCTCTGCACGGCTCCTGGTCTCGAAGGGGTAAGTGGAGTGCCAGGAGCTGACAGCACGTGTCTGGAGTCTTCTTAAAGACCCTGTTAGAAATTACTCGCCGAACAAGCAGCCCCAGGAGGCGTGACACAGAAACCCTGCGGAAAGGCTCTGCTGCTCTAAGGAGATCAGCCAGCAGAAGCGCTGCGGGTGGACGAGGTCAAAAAAGAACCCGAGGGATTAAGACAAGGATCTGTTTGTTGCAGCTCACCAGCTTCCAGACATATGCTGGGGTTTGTTGTTTTATCCTTCTGCGATAGATAATAGCGTTCTGTGCCTGTTCTCCCTCGAGTTATTAAAGCTCTGAACAACTCACTCTTTCTATCGGGGTGGTCCTCTGCTTCGCTCAATAGATTAATAAGAGATGTCAAAAAACACGCTGGAAAAGCGGTCTTGCCCCTCCGAGGGTGACTTAAAATCACGGTACCGACACCTCTTCTTCCCCAGCCACAGCTGTTCACCCATTTGTTGTGACGCTAACCCTCTACACCAGCTCTGCACGACCCGTTACTGCCACAGTATTTTAAGTTCCTCTAAAAGAAGTGGCAGGTTTTTGTCAACACGCTGCACAGCAATATTAGAATTGTTTGATAACAATCCCAAAAATAAAGCAAAAAAGAATCAAAAATAAAAGCAGAACGACCAAACTGGAAGGACATTCTCTCCTCGGTTAGAAGTGAAGCATTCGCTGTTACTCAAACACACGAATTACTGACTGTGAGTGTTAGTGTGATCCACACCCCGGCTTAAGCTACCAAAGCCAAGTCCTAAACGTGGAGAGTGGTCTGCTCATCCGGATCTAAACATACGACACATCGTGCTCGCCACCCCCAACTTATCACTAGTGATTTCCAGGCAAGTGAGAAACAAAGAGGGGGAAGAGAGCGAGTTAGTGTGGAGAAGTTACCGGGACAGACGGACAGACAGCAGAGGGGCTGTTGGAAATGCTCACCAGATCTGCTCAACACCTTCAGCGGCCCTGCAAGGAGGGGAGAAAGAGCTCAGCAGGGAATGAGCAAAAGAAGCAAATAGTGGCAATGAAGGAAGCCAGTATTTTTATTTTTACGCTGCTCAAGGCCTTACAGTGTGCGGGTTTCACCTCGTTTTCACTCTCAGGTGAGATGTTGAGCAGGCTGCCCCTGATCACTGGGGTTTTGAAACTGTGTTTTACGGAAATACCCAGTTTTTGTGTTGGTTCCACCACCAGACGTGCTGTGGACAGCCTGCTCAACCCAGGTGAGACCTGACGAATAAACAAAGGATAATAAAGGGTATTTTGCTATCAGACTTGGAAGGCTGAGTCAGTGTGAGCTCCTGGCGGTGTTGGGGTGTCCTGCACCCCCCACGCAGCTCTGCAGAGCACAGAGCGCGGGTGTCACACGCTGGTCAGTGTGACCGCGCTGATACCACAGAGAAGGACAAAGGAAAAGAGCATTTTAACTTAGAAAGCCCTTCAGATGTGCACAACTGTGTGCTTAGTAATTATATTTTTCATCTGAAGGCTTTGCACAAACACGGTGGACAGGAAACAAAATCAAAGACATCCCAGTTCTGCTCATTCTTCCTGGGTTTGTTTATCAAGAAGATTAAATGGGGCAAAATAGAAAATGGACACAAACCAAGCAAGATGTTTATAATTGCCTGCAACTTCTATAAACAATGAAGCATCAAAATGTGATAACTGCCATGTATTTAAATGATGATTCTTATGGTTTTCTCATGTCCAGAAACAAGGAATAGGAATTTATTTGAAACAGAACTTAGAAATCTGATATTCTCTGTCTGTACTGAGACTGTGATGGAATCAAAAGGCCCCTGTTGCCCGCGCTGTCTGATGCAGCCTGGGCTGCCAAGATGTCTGGCAAAGAATAATCCAGAAAACCTCAATTTCACATAGATGTCCTCATCAGAATCTCTCATTAGAGAGTGATTGAGTGAAAAGGGAAGAAAGGTTAGAAAAGGAAAGGAGCAGGTTTACAACCAGAAACGGGAAGAAGGTGCTATTCGTACATTTGCAGTATTGAAATACTGAATGCTAAGATGCCAAACTAGTATTTTTTATTATTTACACCCTCTTAAAAAGCTAAACAGCCAGCTGCCTGCAAATGCAGCTTGGGGGAAAAAGGCAGGATCTGTCTGGACTGGAGCAGATACCAAATCTGGCTTTTCAAACAGACCCTGCACGAGCTGGAAGTGAACAGGAGAAACTTCTGTCCTTCCAAAGCAGCTCTGTGCACTCAGCAGCGTCCCCAGCCCCGCTCGGTCTGACACCCACCTTGAGGAGGGAACAGCATGGCAAAAGGAAGCCCTTTTTTGGTTGGAAAGGGAAGGAGCGGCCCTGGTTACCTGCAGTGGTGCTTCCTGCTGGCCAGCCAGAAGGCGCTGTCGCAGCCGTAGCAGTGCGCGGCCAGGTGGTCGGGGAGCCATCGCGTCACCTGGGGGAAACAGAACCCCAAACGGAGCCATTTAGCAATTAGCGGAAACAAACCCATCTCGTTTGCGCTCACAAACTCGAAGCAAAGCAGCACGAGTGAAGCGCTCACTCTAAGAGCACAAATTCAATCAAAGACAGAGACCTTTCCTTTGAGAGGAGATGCAACAAGCTCCCCTCAGACAGAAATTAAGTCATAAAATCCAATTCTGTGTTTCTTTTCCACACTTTAAAAGTATCCAGGGCAGGAATAGTCACCAAGCAGGTGTCCACCTAAAGCTCCTACAGCTCCCCAGACCTTCCCCAGCTTCTCTGAGTGGCACAGCGAGCAGAGGGCTCATAGGCACAGGTACCGATTTTAAAGCACGAGAGAAAACGCAAGGAAGAGAATTCCCAAGAAGCAGCAGCCGCCCAAAGGCTGGGGGACGATTTGAAGGAGGAAATTCCCGTCCTCCCAGGAGAATGAGTGCGACAGGGATTTAGTCTGTACCTCTGTGTCCTGTTTGTCCACCTGCTCCCAGCTGGCTTCAGAGAAAATCTCTGTGCTGCAGCGAGACAAGCAGTTCTGATCCAGATTGCTTTCCGAGTCGGGTATAGACGTCTGTTGGCAAACAAACACAGCTGAACAGAGCCGTCCCGTGGCCCTACCTCCACCCGAGCCAAAACCGGACGGTCATGGGGAGAAAAGGGTCCCTCCTGCTGACAAAGAGCAGGTTGTGCCTGCGCTGGGAAGGCAAAAAAGCCCAGTGACTCACCCACGTGGCAGCGAAGGCAAAAGCACCTTCATGAAGGGGACTAGAAACGCCACATGAAGCAGTTTGTGCAGTGGCGAATTGCAAACAAAAACCAAACCCACGACGCCAACAGGTCGGCTTTTGACGCTGCGATGGGAGGATGATGTGAGGCAGAATGGATTGAAACATCTGGGGTTTGTTGTGTTGGCAATGCTGTGGGATTGACCAAAAAAGCTGCGCTTGGTGGCTCATGGTCGCATTTCCAAGGTTGTTTCATTTCCACAACTAAGACCAGCGATACATTTTGTCGGCAAAAATTCCAGAAAATACAAGGCAAATCACACATGGAAACCTCCCAGTTTGAGCCGTATATATTCCATTTATATAGTTTTTTGGGAATAATGCTTCCGTAGTACAGTGTAGGCAGGCAAGAGTTGTATTTTAACTGACTTAAAACTCAGCCAGCCCTTAAAATACATGAAAAATAGCAAGAAATCCTGGGTTAACGGCCTTTTGTGCCTGAGGAATGGGCACCTCTGGAGCTCCAGAAGAAACTCCGCTTCTCCTGAGCCAAGGCACAAATAGAAGGCAGCGACCAGAGCCCTTAAAATGGTGAATTTTGTCGAGAACAGTGTGATACGCAGTTTGTGAAGGCCCTTAAGACCCAGAAGTATAATAATTAAGCCAAAGCACTGATTTCTTTCAAGGAATCCCAGCTTTTTCCAGCAGCAAACGACTCCCCAGAGGGAGCACTTGGTGCTGTTATCGCCAATTTAAATAGCCAAGAAACTGAGTATTTTTTTGCAACAAATGTACCTGGGACTATCCAGCACCTCTGCCACTTCTACACAATAGGAAATTAAACAAACTGAAGTTGGAAAGCCCTACTCTTTAAGGGTTGTGCATCTCCTCCCCTTCCCGTCCTTCTCCTCCTCCCCTGCCTGTTGCCCCAAGAACCTCTCCCCTCTTAATTTCTTTTATTTAACTGATACAGAGTCTTAGAAACCCCAAGTTTTGCAGAAACCCCCAGAGCCGTTTGTTCTCTGCATCAGTGTCGCATTCAAGCAATAAGGCCAGCGAATGTATTTCTTTTGGCTTTTTCTTATTAATCAAGACAGGAGAAGAAATTAGGCAAAAAAACAGGTGGGGGAGAAGCAACTTAAAAACCCACCCAAGATGTACAGAGATGTATAGGAACCCTACTGGATAGTGAGATCTGCAACTTGGAATTACACTTATTTCTGATTTTAAAATGTCTTTTGCAACCACAACTACATGGATCATTTAATCGCTACAGAAATTAGCGTCCTGCATTTCAATCACGCCTCAAGCTTAAGTCTCTACTTTTATGACTTTGAACGCTTTCAAGTAAAAGCCAAATGGTTTAAAAGCTCTCTTACAATTATTATTTGTTGAGAAAAAACCCTCACTGACATAGGGCTGTCACAAAAGCTCTTAATTTGTTCCAGTTAACGAGCCTTGAGCGGGACAGCCCTCTGACAGAGGGTTTGAGCTACCAGAGCAGCCACTGCTGCATCTTTCTCACCCCCAGCAAAGCCCCATGAGCTCCTATTCTCCTGTCCCAGCAAATGAAACATGCACAGCCCTGGAAAAATATCTTTGTCTGTATATGAAAGTAACAGGAAGACAAACAGGTTTTGGAATAAGGTCAATGTGCTTGTCTAAGTACGTCCAGGTATGCGCACGTATGCTGTGAAACACCCGTCCTGAAATGAACCTTTGCTTTATTCATGGTCAAACTGGAATACAGTGAAATATTAGTCACCACTAATTGCTATCTGCTGCGCACTCAGTTGTCTGCCCTCTTCAGAATGACCCTGAGAGTTTTCTAAAAGCCTGCAGGCCAAAACCATCCCTACCTGACCCATGAACCGAGAGCTGACAATATGTCATGATCCAAACCTGACTAACTAACCCACGGTTTCCAGCAGCGGCCCAGTTACCATTTCACTCACCACTTCGTCTCCGTAGTCGCCGTTGAGCCGGAAGGAGCTGTTCAGGAACTGGCTCTCCAACCGGCTCTTCAGCTCTTGCACTTGCTTCTTCAAGGTTTCCACTTCTTGCTGATGGCCAGTTTCTATCTGGCGCAGGCGTTGCTGGATGACGTCGGTGTAGACGGGCATCCCGTCATCATCCAGGTGGCTCCTGGCGGGCTGGTCGGGGCTGCTGGCCGCCTGCTGCTTCCCGAGGTGGCTAAACATCCATTTTTGGTGCAAGTTCCTCAGGTGAAGCTGCGCGGAGCTGCAGCTGGCCGTGGACACCTGCCGGCTCAGAGAGGCTTTGATCCTCCCATCCTCTCCGTTCACACAGTGTCCGTTTGTCACGTGGTATTTCTGAGCGATACTAAACCCCGCGTGCTTCTCCGTCATCTTGTTCTCAGGCTCCAGCTCGCCGTTACACACAATCTCGTCTTTACATTCAGCGAAAGGCAAGGCACAAGGGGAAGGCATCGGGATGTGTGTGTTGCCGCTACCAGAAGTCCTATGTACTTTTGTTCCCAGTTTTTGAAGTTCTAGCACGCTCTCCCCCTCCGGCCTGTTTTCAACAGTTCGCGGAAGATCGTCAGCACTGTTGTCGATTGGGTGAGGTCTGTGGCAAGCAGCCCTGGGCAGGAGCTCTTGCTTTGCTTCATTCTCTGTTAAGGTTTCCGTAGAACTTTCAATGTTGGATGTTTTTGACTCGTGCGGGATTGTAAGAGGTAACGGAAGGCTGCTATCGTACAGGTTCTCTTCTTCTCCTTCCAGTTTGCCAACACCTTCTTCCTCCGGATTCTTCTGAGCGTCTCTATTTACAAAGCCCTCCCCAGGTACAGTCTGTAGCCTTCTCACCTGAGGCAACTTCTGGAGAGCACTGCTGAGCTCAGAATGCTCATCCTCTTGTCCTTTCAGCTCAGAAAGACCTTGGGACACTGGATGCGGATTGTTCATGAGAATACCTGGATCCACCTCGGCCTTTCCACAAAAGTCACCGCCAAACCCATGGAGATTTTCAGTTCTCTTCTCCCTCTCCAGGGCCATCTCCTCCCCTTTCCCTACTGTCTCCAGGCTACCCCTTAAATGCTCCTCCGGACCAACATCATCTTTAGTGGCCTCTTGCAAAATGTTCTCCATCTGTCCCTCCGCCACACCGGCTGCAACAGAGAGTTCGGCTCCCAGCGGAGCGCGGCCCTGCTTGCTCGGGCCGTCCCCGTCAAAGGGATCGTCCCCCGCGTTGCCGAGGCTGCTCAGCTCCAGGGACCGGCGGTGCTCCTGCCACTTCTCGTTGATGCTGGGGTCGCTGCTGCGCCGGTTGGTTGTAGGCACACTGCTGTCACAGGCCGTCGTCAGGTTGTCAAACGATCGTGTTTTTGGTAACCTGGAAAGGTACAAAAAATCAGAATCCAAAGTCAGGCAACTTTATTTTTTTAAAACATTTATCTACTATGGTTTAAAAACTCCCCCCACAATTAGGGCAGTAACAATCTGCTAACTAATGGACTTCTGTGAAGTGTTATCTAGGAGCACATTTTGACCATCTGTAGCTTCAGTACTTTCTTTGTTTGCCATCAGGAAAATATGTTCGTTCAGACTTCAAGCATTCCCAGAATAATCCCTTTACCACAAAGCACAAATGTTTAGAGTCTGGTCACACCTCCACGTTAACATGTGCTCAGAATCATTGTACAAAAAAAGCAAAGAAATAGTTATGCAACACAGAAAAATAACTGCAATTCAAGACAAGCAAACAAAAGCTGATATAGAATTATTGAATGTCCTGAGTTGGAAGGACCCACAAGGATCAGAGTCCAACTCCTGTCCCCGCACAGGACACACTGTCTGTCTGAGGGTGTTGTCCAGTCTCTTAGAATCCACCACCCAGGATTTCTCATGCCTGACTATCATGCTTCTCACTGCCATCAAGAAGGAAATAGGTGGAGAAAGCCATTTCATTATGGTTAGTTTATCTCTACAGGCAGGATGCTCCTGAGAACAGAGGAGAAAGCGTGCTCCATTTCAGCAGTGGTCTGATAAAATCTCTGTCACCCGCTATGCAATACCCAGAGCTTAATTCTATTTGCTAATCTCTCTGTTTTGCTATCGCCCCTGAAATGTAAACAGCTTTCAAAAATGAAAAAACAACATGCTGCTTTTGGGTTGGTCAGTCAAACAGCCCCACCAATCAGCTTGTGAAAGATACCCCCCTCCCACCACAAGTATCATCCTCTTTATATCCCCCAATATTCTCAGTTGATCTTACTTTACAGGGTGGGGTTTCTGGGCTCTAGGCTCACCTGCCCAGAGGCTGATCTTCAGGGCTAGAGCCGGGCGCAGGGTACGGGGCGCAGGTGTCGTCGGCGGGCGTGGAGGGGGACGAGCACGGCAGGTACACGGCGCTCCAGAGCATCAGGTTCCGCACATGGCACACGGGATACAGCACCTGAGAGGGGAGAGCATGCGAGGTTCAGAAACAACCAACCGCTCGCTCGCAGGGTGCAGAGAGGTGTTCAAATCTGATCAGGGTAGTTTATTATTCAGGTTTGCAGCTGGGAGGCTTTGCTGGATCTCTAGGTAACTCTGAAGGCTTTAATAGCTGCGCTTGGATATATAATTATGTTTTCTTTGAGAGAAGGAGGCTGAGGCGTAACAATAGTGGCTTTCAGCTCCTCATGAATGACTTACTGCAATGTGCTCTGTGGGAACCTACACCTTAATAACGCTGCTGAGCAACTGAACCCGCTGCAGAATCCAGCGGCCCATTGTTAGCACAGAGATTTCCTCGTACTTTGTGTTACACATGAGAGCTGAACTAATAACCTCCTTGTACAGGCTCCGGTTCAAAGCTAAGCCCGTCTTTAATGAAAGCACTCAGATGTTAAAAATTAAGTACACGCAGAAATACTTTGCTGAAGAGGCAGCCTGCTCTTAAAAGGGATTCCTGGCTCGTGGAACACGCTTTCTATTTCAGTTTAAAAGCGCTTTGATAAATTCCACTGTTTTCCCAGGCAACTTTCTCGTGGCCAAGCAGGCAAGGGCAGGGAGCAGCAGGATTCGCGGGCACTGGGCGGAGGGTGGGCTGGGCTCACATTGGTGGGTGATGCTCCTAAACAACTACGGTTTTACAACAGATGCGGCTACATCACAGAGGCACCTTTTAAACACCAAAGCCAAACCACAGAAAGATGAATACAAGACAAGAAATGAGCAAAACTCCCTCATATGGATGAATTATCCTAATTAGTTCAGCACTAGTGTAGCATTTGCTGACAACAGAGGCCAAGTCACTGAGATGGCATCTGCCCAGCGGGACACAGGACATGAGGGCAGCCCGAGGCCGGACCAGCCCGCTCGCAAAGCGTTCTCTAAGCTCCTCCTGAGCAAGGAAAACTTGAATTTTGAAGTCCTCACAAGCTGTATTTATCTGCAGTGTCTCCTGTCACATCCGCTCTTACGATGACAATGTCAGGTTGCAAAGGGCTCTCTCTGCTGTCGCCCATTGCGATAACCAACGGGATCTGTGCGTGGTCGGAGCGCAGGCTGCGCGCCCCGTGTCCCAGGGAGGGTCAGCCATGGAGGGCTGCTCTGAATGGAAAATTAATCCTTTTATCCCAAACGTAGCTACAAACTCTCTCCTTCTAAGCCAGGTTTTCATTTTACTCTCAGGAACAATTAAAAGCCACATCTCTCGTACGCAAAATCATCGCATAGTCCTTACAATTAGGTTTATGGTCTCTGATACTTTTATAAACATAAAGGGTGTAAATATTTGTAGAAGTCTTTGCTGTCCTGATCATGATGACTTTTGCTGACTGTTCATATGTCCACCACACTGTGTCCCTCAATGCCTGACGTGCCCTCTTCTCAAATACACAGAGACATGACTAAGTCCCTTCCAGTGAGCTACGACGGAAAAGCCAAACCGAAAATGTGAAAGTATTAAGAGAAACAAAGACAGACTAAATAATCGGCGTTACTTTTTCTGTTTAGAATTAAGATGAATATAGGCAACATGTCTAATTTGTGCACAATTTTATGATGCTCCTCTCAAAAGGTCTATTTGTCAAACACCAGAATATTTTCCGTTACAAAAAAGAAAGCAAAATATTTAGTTACGCATTTCCAGCGGAGAGAAGTTTCTGAGGTTGCATTTGACATTCCTCAAATACCAGCAAACGTAATGCGAGACCTGAAAAGTCCGACTGAGGAGTGTTCAAAGGCAAACATGGACAAGAAGAGCTGAGCTCGCTTTTCTGGCAACGCCGACCTCTGCACTGTTTGCATGATGACATTAAGATGTCCTGAGGCTACAAGCCTGGGTGTTTCTTAAGGTACGTGCTTTTGAGAATGTTATACCTGGAACCCTACGGGACTCTGTGTGGATACGTACGGATTCGGACTGCGAGGAGTAGAGCAGGTTTTTGAAGGCTTTGTTTGCTGCCCGCAGCAAAGACCAGACAGAGCAGGTCCGTTCCTGAGTGTGTTTTTCTCCTCTCTCTTTCGCATTGTTGCACAGGAATGTACCAAAGAGGCAAGAGTAGGTGTGCTGCACCAATTTGACCTGCACAGACCGATACAAATATCATCATGTGGCAGAAGACATCAACTTAGTGTGAGAATCAACATTCAGGCTTAAGAAGCACCAGATCTTTCCTCTGCAGGGCAACCCACCCCCCCTTTCCTAAAGCCTGATCCAGAAATACACCTGGCGTTTTTTGCATAGCTCCTCATAAACTAATTGCAAAAGAATTCAAGCACACCAGAGTCCTTTAAAACCATAACCAAAAAAATTCAGGACAAAATAGAAAATATAAAGGCAAAATATTTGTTCACAATCACGTATAAAAGCCTTGCTGGTGGAAACTCACAGCCTTGCAGGATAGGCAAAGAAGAGAATCAGGACACCTGTTACAAAACATTAATGCAGCACAGAAAGGCAAAGAATAGTGAGGAGAAAAGTTAATTTGTGTATGTTGGTACAAATGCACACAGCACACCCATCCTGGTCATTATTCACTCCATGCTGTGGTGCCAGGTTGACAAAACAGCTCAAGATGAACTTGAAGCATTTAAATGACTTTCATGAGGTTAGTCAATCATTTAAATTAAGACAAGTGTTTCAACACTCTAATAAATAAAGGGGTTTACTGTAAAAAGGCCAGAACACTCAGGGTATGTTCGCACACGGCCCCTGCAGATGAGCGGTGAGCTGTGGAGCCGCTCACAACGTTCCGGATCTCATTTCACAACCCAGCTAAGCCGGGACTGTACACAGACTCAGTTACATGGCTGAGCTGGCAGGTGGTAATTCAAGTCAATTGCAATCACAGGAATATGCTTGAAATCTATGAGTGGATCAGACACTTTTAATTCTTCAGATTACGGGTCCTGTGGTCAGTGAGTGCCACTTTCCCAGAGACCTGCTGCCCCGAGGACTGACTGAGAGCATTCGAGGCAGATTTCTAACAGGAGAGCTGTCCACAAAGAAAACAAACACAGCTCGTCTATCCTACACGTTTTCAGCAGAAAAACTGAATGGAAAGGAGGATCAAACTATCACTTTTATCATGCTGATTTGATGTATTATACCAGAGTTACTTCAGCATCTCTGAAGTGAGACTATTAAATTTATATAATCTATTTCTTTAAAGTTTAAAAAAAGTCTTCAAGGGTCTCTCTCTGGTTTTAAGAGCGAACAGAGCTCATGTCCCACGAAGTACACAAGTACTTTTGTCCACTGTGTCTGGGCAGTTTCCTGTTTCTTTTATCAGGTTGCAGGTTATCACAGACAGGTGGGAAAATCAGACACCCCTTGGGGCTCTACGGGGTGTTAGTACTGGGTACCGGTTTAGCAGCGCTCTATAAAACAGCAATCTCTCAAGCCACAACTCACAAGGAATGCTTCGTTAAACTCGAAAGAGCAAGGGAACTGCCTCTGGAGCTGATGGACGCAGTCCAGCCACTGTAAAAACACCGGGCAGCGCTCATTTAGGTCATCCGAGTTCTCACCATGGCCACAGCGATCTGCAAACTTGTGGCCAAAATCCAGCCACTCCGTCTCCACTAGCACCTGGAAACCCTGCAGAAATGCAAAAAGGACAGATGAAAAGTTCCTGTTGTGCTTTGGTTCCGTTTTCTAAGATAGTCCGAGACTCACGGGAATCACCTTATTACTGTGTCCTCACTCACTCCCATTTCCCTTCAGCACTGGCCCTGTTACTTTTCTTTCCCGCTTTACCCAACGCCTCTGCATTCTGAAATGCTGCACCATGAAATCAGGACAGAGATGAATTCCCAAGTCCACACAAACAGGAGAGGGAATAAGGCAGCTTAAGTCCTCAGAAGGGAAGATCCTGATACGAGACCTCTCTCGGCCAGGCAGGGGCGAGCAGAAATTCAAATCAATCAAAACCCTCTGGATCACGGTAACCAACACTCGGGCAGGAGGGGAAATTTCAAATCTCCCCCTTGAAAAATCAGATTTTTTTGTCATACAAGAAAAGAATTCATCTACAAAAGGACATCCATGCTCAGGGCACCTGTTGGCCCATGTAACACAGTCACAAGACTGGTTAAAGGTCGAGTTGCGAGATTTGTTATGCAAATGAAAAGGGCAAAGAACATTCCAAAACAGAGCCCAGCTGAGCACCTCATCTTCCAGGACCTAAAACCTGCCACAGGTTAAGAAGGGTTCATTCTCAGTGGAATGAAAAATTGTGCAGCGTGCTTAGTGAGTCAATGGCTGTAATTAGAGCAAAAATAATAGCGGGGAACTGAAAAGCTTGATACGTGGCAATGCTGAAGATTCATTTTCCTAAACACTTCTGATCCTGGTATAGACAATTTATGGTTTCCTCTGATGAGGTGGTGACAAGAAGGAAGGTCAAGGGTGTGTACAAAACCAATGACAACACTTTCCAGAGGGACCAGGAGGAGCTTCTGTGCCAAGGACATCCTGGTGGATGCCCCATGTGAAAAAGTGGGGCACAATTTCATCCAAAAGGTTTCAACTTCTGGTCCTCATATGTCTGAGGTTTTAAGCAGCAGTTTATAGCACAGTGTTCAGACACGTGTTTCTGTTCTAGACAACAAAGGCATCTGGCATGTTGGCCGGCAGATGGAATCCAGCCATCGCATATCGCACGACGCTGAACAGTGATGGGGAAAAAAATCAGGCTGAAAAACCAAGAAAAATATAACGGACAGAAGACGAGGAAAATGTGAAACTGGAAAAACACGCAGCTGGGAAATCTAGAGAAGAGAAACGCTTTGTATCAATAGCTGGCTGAGAAACTGCAATGCTGTAATGGAACTGCAATATGTGGCACTTGGTGCTACACATTCCTGAGCTAAACAGGGGGAAGCACAGACCGTGACTGTGCAGATACAGCAGAGAGGGAAAATATAATCTGTTCTTGAATTATAGACTATCTTTACACCTCTAAGTAACTGTATCTACTGTTGGTAAACTCCCACCAGCATGAGTGCTTTAGCTAGTGGATAAACCTGGAACAATTTATAGACAGACTGCCTCAGGAAAGGACCCAAACTCCGTAAGTACCTGCTAAAGGGCTGGTTTACAAACCTCTGTGGTCCTGTAGTACGGGTCGAGCAGCAGTTTGGCCAGCGCCACGATCTGGGGGGTTCGGTCCCAGCCGTCCGAGCAGTGCACCAAGACCGGGCGCTGGTCTCGGTCCACGGCGTGAACGACGAGTAGCGCAGACTTCAGAAGCACAGATAAGTGCTGCAGCCATTTGGTACTTTCCAGAGCTGACAACCAACTAGAGGAAAACAAGGGAAGAGAGTTTTTGCGCTTTTAAAATGCTTTCGCATTTGGATCTTCAAATTTATCACGTCAAAGCTCCTATTTTAATAAGCTGTGAATGTCATTCTTGAATATTTTTTATTTATGTCTTACTAACGCTTTCTCAGGTTTGTAAGGAACAAGCCATGCAGTCCAGCTGAGGAACAGCCAGCCTGCAGTATGTGCTTTGCAAGAAGCTTAAATAATGTTGTGCCAGATAAGAGTATCACACGTCACCAGCAACGAACAACGTAAACGCTGCTGGGTGATTGGAACCTCCCGCAGCCTCTGCCGTGTCCCTTCCCCGAGCTGAGGGCTCCACCACCCAGCACTCCCAGCACCACTGCGCTGGTTCCACAGAATCCCAGAATGTCAGGGGTTGGAAGGGACCTGGAAAGCTCATCCAGTGCAATCCCCCCATGGAGCAGGAACACCCAGATGAGGTTACACAGGAAGGTGTCCAGGCGGGTTGGAATGTCTGCACAGAAGGAGACTCCACAACCCCCCTGGGCAGCCTGGGCCAGGCTCTGCCACCCTCACCACGAACAAGTTTCTTCTCAAATTTAAGTGGGACCTCCTGTGTTCCAGTTTGCACCCATTGCCCCTTGTCCTGTCACTGGTTATCACCGAGAAGAACCTGGCTCCATCCTCCTGACACTCCCCCTTTCCATCTTGATCCCCAGGAATGAGTCACCCCTCAGTCTCCTCTTGTCCAGCTCCAGAGCCCCAGCTCCCTCAGCCTTTCCTCACACGGGAGATGCTCCACTCCCTTCAGCATCTTGGTGGCTGCGCTGGACTCTCTGCAGCAGTTCCCTGTCCTGCTGGAACTGAGGGGTCACAACTGGACACAAGATTCCAGGTGTGGTCTCCCCAGGGCAGAGCAGAGGGGCAGGAGAACCTCTCTGACCTACTGACCACCCCCTTCTAACCCACCCCAGGTACCATTGGCTTCCTGGCCACAAGGGCACAGTGTTTGGGATTCTGCTGTCCACCCTGACCACCCTGTGCTTCTGTGGACGGGCGGAACTTGAGCTGCCTTGAAATCTCCTGTATCTCAGCTATTCCCAGGCTCTACAAAGTGTGCTGGCAGCAGCTAAAGAATCTTGACCCTGCAAAGGTCTAGATTTCCAGTTTATTAAGGGTGGCCAGTCTGGGTCTATTCTGCAACCATGAAAAGCTTTAAAACAGGGGAGTGGTCGCGGAAACGTGACCAGTGCAACAAGAGTGTCAGAGTGAGGCTCCCGCAATGCTGGGCATTTGTTATCCCAGAGCGTCGAGGGGCTATGAAATACGGCTCCTGAAATGACACTAGAGATGTGTGAAGTGCATGGAACACCACCAGAAGGGAGGGAGAGCCAAGCTGTGAAGATTAAAGAACCAGGAGCAGCAGGTAAGCCTAAGTGCTAGCGCTTAGAAGCCTACCTGAAAGTAGTAACGTTCTAGTATCAGTACTCAAGGCTACGTTATAATCTCAGATCTGATTTTCTAGGTTCACTTCAATGATAGAATGACTGCCTTTGGCTCAATTCCGTGGTTAGATATAGCTTAGAGTTATTACACAGGGAAGTCACCAAGGGAAAAACACACTGAATTTCAGTCTACAAATCAGCAGCGTAAGAATGCAGTTGCAGAGACATGTAAACAAAGGTACAACCCCACCAAACATTCACTTACTTTCCTGGATCCGGCATTTGTGTGCAGAGCAAACGCAGCGACTGGAAGCTCTTGCGGATGGAATGGATGTTTGCCATCCCCATGAACACTACTTCACAGTTCGGGTAATATTCTGTAGGGAAATAGCAAGCAAGAGGGAAGAAACTAAAAACTACGCTAAGTTTCATTTCTAAAAGGAGCTTTTTCATCGAAACAAACGGCTGCTTCTTTGGACGGATGAAATAATGTGTTTATGAATATTCCGGGACTTGGGGTTCGGCCGGTATTGCAGACATTGCAACACAGCAAAACAGAAAAGAGTCAGCAAAGCGGTCATGTGTTTATTTTCAATATTTCGCTTGACATTACAAAAAGCAAGAGTACAAACCGATGGGAATAGTGATATTAGTGTGCTTGTAGTGTGCTTGAGGTTATGGAATGTTTTTTAAATGAGTGAGAAACATCATAAAAGACAGGGAGCGCCTAAGGTGCAGAAGAATACTAATTCAATAGGCTTTCCTAGATTTAGTTTCCTCTGTCCTGATGCTTCTGTCTGTGCAAAATAGTGTCATGACAGCTAAAATGAGCTTTTCTACAGGAAAAAAACTATCAGGATTCAGAATATGGAACAGAAGGTTGGCACTAGAAAATGCAGGAGTCTCTTAAACGAGGGGGTTTTGTATTATTTGATTTCTTAACTGTTTATCAGCCCAAGTTCTGGCCCAAACCACAACACCCAGACTACGCAGCTCCGGTCAGAAGCGACTGACAACATCAGAGAATTGAAGTTTTTTTTGTCTCTTTCCTGAATTACGTTATATATAAAATAAAGCACAACACAGGTATTTTATTACGGAGAGAATGAAGCGAACTTGGCAATACCTGGAGAAAACTTATCAGCAAAATGAAGCACTTAGCGCAGCTCAAATTTATGGAAGGTGACCAGCTGTTCGGAAATCCTCTATAAAGAATTCAAGAACCAATATACAGGAAGACAAGCAAACCTTCTGTATACTTGGCTTTTTTGTTTTTGAATTTTCCCCTCTGATGATGAGTTATTTAGTAGTTTTGAGGTCTAAAATGGAAAATTCTTACTGGTGGTTACGTATCAAATGCAGCTATTGCAGCAAAGACCAAAACAAGAATATATGGTCAAAATATCTATAGTTCTGTCTGGAATTTTTTCCTAGACTCTCCACCCACCGATTTTTAACAGGCTGCATTCACATCCAACAGTGACCATAACATAATAACTGGTTTATAATACCAACAATTTCCAAGTGCCAAAAACCATAGACGGTGATGACTGCAAACGCATTACAAACGCAAGATGAATCATGATTTCAGTTGCTTTGGGTTACGATACAAATGCTGAAAAATGTTTTGGCTTTAGGAAAATTGCTGAAAAGTTGTATTCTGCACAACCATTCTAGAATATTATTATACTCTAGAGTTAGTGGATTTTTACGAGTTGAGGTTTTTTTTCAGCCATTAGCACACTGGACACCTTTATTTCACTCTGGTTAATATATTTGACTCAGCAGGGAAAGGCAGCGTATTCCACCCAGTTCAGCTTTTACTGCACACTGTTACCAGCTGGTTTTATGCTCTGAGAAAGAGACTTAACGAAGAGCTAAACCTGCCCTTTTGAAAGCTGTGTGATAGCTGCAACGATGTGGAACTTTGCTGGATAAACAGCATTTGCATCCATGCAGTCTGTTAAATATGTGCTGGTGAAGTATGTATATCAGCGTAACTATATTTGAGCAAATCCTTTAGATTAAATGAATGGAAAACTGCGAAGCAACGCACTTACCTGGGCACTCGCAGCCTCCCCCTTTGGCTCTGTTGGCCACAGCCGCTGCGTACGATCGTGCGTCCAAGATCAAAAGCTTCTGGGGCTGTATGGCCAAACTCTCTGCTCCCGAAGCATTAGAGATTGAGGAGTCTGGGGAAGAGAAGATGCAACTCACAGAATCCCAGAATGTCAGGGGTTGGAGGGCCCTGGAAAGCTCACCCAGTGCAATCCCCCCATGGAGCAGGAACACCCAGATGAGGTTACACAGGAAGGCGTCCAGGCGGGTTGGAATGTCTGCACAGAAGGAGACTCCACAACCTCCCTGGGCAGCCTGGGCCAGGCTCTGCCACCCTCACCCCCAACAAGTTTCTTCTCATATTCAAGTGGAACCTCTTGTGTTCCAGTTTGCACCCATTGCCCCTTGTCCTGTCACTGGTTGTCACCCAGAAGAGCCTGGCTCCATCCTCCTGACACTCCCCCTTTCCATATTGATCCCCATGAATGCGTCCCCCCTCAGTCTCCTCTTGTCCAGCTCCAGAGCCCCAGCTCCCTCAGCCTTTCCTCATAAGAGAGATGATCATAATAAAAGGATTCTCCTGACATTGCTTACAACAGTGATTGCGTATCACGCATAGAGAAACAGAACACCTGATTAAACGCAAAGGGTTGAATCGCTACAGTACATGGAAGAGATAAAGCTTTATATAAAGCTCTGCCCTTTACAAAAAGGAACAAACTTACCAAATTCCACATCAGAGAGGTCCCCTCCATTGGTGAAATCTCTGGAACAATTTCCATTCAGGAGTTTGTTGCTGTTGGACCTCGAATCGGAGGCACAGGCTTTGGCGACAGACTGGACAAGGTGCTCGTCATCGGCGTTCCGCCAGCCCCACCAGCTGACCTCGGGCTGGCCGCAGCGGGAGATCACCGCCCCATTGCTCTGGTGCCTGCAACAGCAAAGAGGAAAAAGAACAGCAGTGCATAACTTGAAGAATCAGGATGGAAAACAGAGGGCATGAACAATTCAGCGGTGCACTCCAGTTCTTTGATCCGTGCGGGGACGTCTGGGGCGTTCAGCAGGTTCAACCAGGGCTTGAGTGACAACGTGTTCCACGTGCTGCCCATGAAAACGCTGACTGACCAAAAGGAGAAAGTCAAAGCTGGGGTCAGTAAGGGAAAACAAAGCATTTTCTTGCTCAGTATTGTTGCCTGTCGACCAGTGAAAGCTCAGGAACGTTCTAGAGCAGCAGATGAGGCACTAAAGACGTATTTGACAGCACTGAGTAGGCAGGTCCACTCCTGGGATACCAGCGTGAACTGGAAAGTTCCATTTAACTCATGCTAATTTTCCAGTGAGAAGATAGGAGTAAAATCATAGATTCATTTTTTGATAAGATTTTTTAAAAATCAAAACATTTAATTAATTAAATGTCACAATTTTGGTACGAAATACTGGCAGAATTTGGCACCTCTTCTGCCTGATGATAACGGTAACGCAGAATCTCACTCATGTCCATCACAGAAGGTGGTACCCACACACTGCAGAACCACATTAAGAAGCCAGTCTATTTTAGGTGTTGTTTCACCAGCTAAAAGGAAAGGAGCCTTTTGCATCTCAGGACACTACACGTGCGGTTTTACTCATTCGGAAGTTTGGTATTGGTGTCTGCTGGAAAGGAGCAGCTCTGCCATCCCCTTTTCAGCTCCTTCTCATCCGTCTCTGTCCTTCCCCGGGTTGTGTTTCATCAGAGAGCTGATGAAGAGCCACAGCAGCTCTGACGAGAAGCACCAGTGTGGTGCCAGGCTGGTAAATGACAGAGCAAGCAAGTCAATTTGGCTATAGACAACTAGAGCAGCACTGAGAAAGGAAATATTGTTTATTACTGCAATATTTGTCTTCTAAACTGAGATATAAATTGCAAGCACTCTGTATACTGATAAAATTTCAGAGAAGTGGCAAATAGAGTATCAATAAAGAATATAGCAGGGAGATAACTGAAGAATGACTTGACCTGAATGTTGTGATAGGGAGTCACATTGAAAAAACATCATTTTTTAAATGTCTGAAGAGTTCGTAGTTATTTTCTTCTCATACTACACATAGAGAACAGACTGGAAATACTTAAAACGTATTCAAGCATTGCAAATATACTCTGAAAGAGATTTCAAACTCTTCCCTATATTCTATTATAAAACAAGAGCACTGGAACATGTTATCACTGTAATTTCACCTGCTGGCACATCGCAGTGCTGCCAACAGAAATGTTATTCCCCATGCACTGAAGTGGTTCTATCTGGCCTTTCCAACGTTCTCCTCGACCTTCATGCCCTGAATCCTGATGGGACCCGTCGGAATGTCCCCTCATGGCCCATCTGAAACATCCCACCACTTATCCACATGCTGTTCTTCTCCATTTAAATGCTGTTCTTGCTCAGGAGTCCCACCAGAACCACAGAATTATTATATATGCGATATAAGTATGTACATGCAATTACAGTTCCTATATGTTATGATGCAGCAAAGGATTTTAGTGTCTTCCTGCAAAGAAGCTGCCCATCTCAGCACCACCTCAACCAAGAGCTGCTTCAATCCCTTGAAGGCGGCACCTGCACAGAATGGTGAGGTTGGCTGAATATTAAATCAAATTTAAGCAGCTGGAGAGCCCTGAACAGCAGGAAAGCCCACCCAGACCATAAATATTCACTTTTTTTGCTCTTATCGCTCTAATAGATGTTTCTGGAGGTTTGTACATTGTCAGAGCTGCCGGCAGCACCAGCTCTGCCTCCTGCTCAGCCCACAGCAACGCTCTCCCGGCAAAAACTACCATTATAAAACAGGCCGTGATACGGAATTCTAAGTATTTTTCATAGCTCTTTTGTAATTGTTTCATATCGAATTCCTCGACTGGGAGGAAGTGAGTGACAGGCGGCATTAACCAGAGCAAAGGCAAAGCCATCTGAACGGCGCAGCACCACCAGCCGAAATGAAAAGCCCTCCAGAAACACCTCAATTGACAGCAAATTAGTTCAGCAAAAAATCCATGCCAATCAGCGAAAGGCCATTGAGTTCCCCGCTACGCTTGCACAAATAACAAAAGAAAAATAAAGCATCATTATACGTGTAAGAAATGTATTTGGAATGCTCGGAGAAGCTCATTTATTTTTCCATATGTTCTCGCAGATTTCATTATTGCCTCCTCGCGGAATCATTTTCATGGGTTCATAAACAGTTTTTTCCTCTCCGGGTTCTTGCCTCCCATTTATAACACAAATAACAGGCCAAAAGCAGAGTTCATTGAGAGCTGTGAAGCCCTAACACTCCTAAGCCAGCACAAATATGCAATGGTGAGATGTACCAGTGGAAATCAGCAAACAAATTCTATTTACGGTCACGTTAGAGGGGCCTGTATTATTCAATATATTCATCAATGATTTGGACGAGGGAATAGAGTGACTATCAGCAAGTTTGCTGGTGACACCAAGCTGGGAGGAGTGGCTGACACTGGAAGCTGTGCTGCCATCAGAGACCTGGACAGGCTGGAGAGCTGGGCGGTGAAAAATTAGTGAAATAGAACAAGGGCAAGTGCAGAGTCTTGAATCTGGGCAGGAACAACCCCAGGTTCCAGTGTAAGTTGGGGAACGACCTGTTAGAGAGCAGCGTAGGGGAAAGGGACCTGGGGGTCCTGGGGACAGCAGGGTGACCATGAGCCAGCACTGGGCCCTTGTGGCCAGGAAGCCAATGGTACCTGGGGTGGGTTAGAAGGGGGTGGTCAGTAGGTCCGAGAGGTTCTCCTGCCCCTCTGCTCTGCCCTGGGGAGACCACACCTGGAATCTTGTGTCCAGTTGTGGCCCCTCAGTTCCAGCAGGTCAGGGAACTGCTGCAGAGAGTCCAGCGCAGCCACCAAGATGCTGCAGGGAGTGGAGCATCTCCCGTGTGAGGAAAGGCTGAGGGAGCTGGGGCTCTGGAGCTGGACAAGAGGAGACTGAGGGGGGACTCATTCCTGGGGATCAAGATGGAAAGGGGGAGTGTCAGGAGGATGGAGCCAGGCTCCTCTTGGTGACAACCAGTGATAGGACAAGGGGCAATGGGTGCAAACTGGAACACAGGGGGTTCCACTGAAATATGAGAAGAAACTTCTCCATGGTGAGGGTGGCAGAGCCTGGCCCAGGCTGCCCAGGGAGGTTGTGGAGTCTCCTTCTGTGCAGACATTCCAACCCGCCTGGACACCTTCCTGTGTAACCTCATCTGGGTGTTCCTGCTCCATGGGGGGATTGCACTGGATGAGCTTTCCAGGTCCCTTCAACCCCTGACATTCTGGGATTCTGTGCAGGTCTGAGGAATCACATTCATTCCAACCAGACTGGCCGCAGGAACAAAAAATAGTGAATAGTTTCAGTGTGATTCCATGGTCCCTGGAGATAGAGCTGGGGATGAGATGCTGTCACTCAGTAACCAAAAAATAGATTTAAAAATGTAAAGCAAACCTGCAAATTTCCTAACCACACAGAGACAACCCAATGTGCAGCCTCCCTACAGAAACTCAATAGTAAATCACTGTTAGGTGACTACAAAGCCCTTTTTAAAGGGCATTGTGTAGCTGTGATATACATGTTCAAGCCACCTTTTGAGTTCGACAATAAATTCGTCGTGTCCTCGGAAGTACAAAGACAGTGAGGAATAACAAAGGGTTGAACGGCTCCCTCCTCTTCGACAGATATAAAATGCTAAATAAGTTTTTGTCCCTGACTCCTCCAAAAGTAAAAGCTGTTTTTATGGCAATATATAGAGAGAGAAAACTATATGTGGATTTCCAATCATCCGGATCACCACCCGCCAGCGGATGTGAGGCCTGTTGGAGCGCAGAATGATGAACTGCCTGTCTGCAAAAATCTATTACTAAATGTCAAGATAGAAAAAAAGAAATCAAAAAGGAGAAAAAAACCACCCTTTTCTCCTACTGATTTTAAGATTACAAATGAAAACGATGGGGTAATTTAACAGAGTCTCATGTGAACTGCGGAAAATTGAATGTCAGGGTTTAAACAATGTCAGTCTGTGAGGTCTTTGCAACATTTAAATCCCTCACAACGTGAGCTGTACCCAAGAATGCAATGAAGTGTTTTTCTCTGCTGTCCGGTGATGGAAGGCGGGGGGGATGTTTCCCCAGGCCAAGTTTCCTGCAGGTGAAGTGTCCCCTGATTGTGTCACAAATGCAGTGTTCAAACTCAAACACAAACCCATATATAAATCGCACTACTCTCTTCCGTACATATCTATAATATACATACTTATGTATACTACCATAATAATAAACCACGTTAAGTCTTAAAACACCTGTGTGCGCTGGGAAGCATTTTTCCCCCTTGCTGAACGGAGGATGGAGCCATTTCTTAATGTTCACAAAGAGACTGTGCTAACCCGCTATTACGTAGAAGAAAAAGGAGAAAAAAAATAGCATTTCAAGTGAATGGTCAGCTGCATAAAGCTGATTTGTTCTTCTTTCCCAGAACAAGGACTCTTAAACTGGGTAAATAATAATTTGTGGCCTGCTCTTGTACATTTGCTCCTCCAACCCAGGCCAGATGAATTTGTCAACTTTAGTGCTCTCTAAATTTAGCTCCTGCCCATGGAACAGCTTTTCCTTCTGGTCTGTTTAGGAGGAATGAGTGGCTGGGCAGCCTTAATGGAATTATCAGTATTCATTATCACAGAATCTGTAGAGAGAAAGACCCCAGGTTATCAGGCCTAATAGGTCATTCTTTGCTGTCAGTTAAATACAGGTCTGAACATTTTCTCATGTGAGGGGTCCCCTCACCCTTGGTTGACACCTAAACCCTCAGGGTGGGTTGTGTTTTGCTCCAGGGTCATGTTCTCTACATTGTTTGCTGCTGGGATCCTTCTGGAGCGGAGCAGCAGCCGGAGAACCAGGCTGGGGCAGTTTGGTACCACTCGCTGGGCAGCACAGAGGGGATGGGGCCAGGTTTTGTCACCTCGGTTCTCCAGCTCTGCCCTGGCAGGTCCTGGGGCGTCACACAGCGCCCTCTGCATCACGTTATGCAAGCCAGACCTCTCTTCACCTTGCCTAAATTATTTTTAAATACCTTTAACGCTTTTACTGAAGTCTGCCAGGGGACATCAGGGGCCCAGAGGAGCCTGAACACCTTTCATTACAAGCCAAGATTGCCGACTGCAACTTATTTCAGCCCGTGTACCGCCTGGTGAAAGGTGTGGCAGAGCCTCACCTGTACACAACAGCAGGGATGCGCTTCCAGGACCGAAAGCTCGCCACGCTCTCCAGCTCCTTATCCGTGATCCAGGCAGGAACGATGATTTCCTGGGGGTAACTTCCACAGAGCCTGCGAGAAACACGGAGCAAAGTGTTGAAGGTAAGTTACACACCTCCCCAACAACACACACAATAAGGAACCTGATGGCAAGCTGTTTTGGTTTTTAAATTCCCATTTCACTGTGCGTTAATAAACTCCTCTGCACAGCCAAAAAGCACTGTGAACACCAAGGGGCAGAAATGCATTTCAGAATTAGAAGATTCACGCTGGTGTCCTCTCAGGAAATTCATATATAGACTATTTTTAAATCCAGCTGCTGAAATCAACTGGATCATAGAAAAGAAATTCCTCATCTCTCCATGTTGAGAATCAACCACTGGATTTCTGTGTCACAAACACAGAAGCAGAACCACCCGGGGCTACTGGATTCAACACAGAGATCTGTGTAGGTATGAATATATTGGTTAATCAACCCTGGCTGAAGGCAGGAATCCAAGTGTTGTGGCTCATGTCTGACCGGCTAACTGGAACTTTCTAGATGCATCTCCTGCTGCACAATTGAATAGAGCTGTGACTGCCAAGGGGAACAGCGCAAGCCGTCAGTAATGACCGCAGCATACTGCTGAATCATAAACCGGTTCGTCCCCAGTCCATCCCCTTCAAGAGATGCATTTAGTGCACAAGGACAGACCTGAGTGCATGTCCGAGACTGCTCTATTCAGATAAATATATCAATTCTCCCGAAAAAAATGCTCTTTTCTCAAGTGCTGGCCACAAGAAGAAAAGGAGCAGTTCATGTCCTTCTGCTTCCATGTGAGATACAAAGCTTTTTTCCTTTTCGTCAGTAATTAATGTGTAAGGGATAGCTATTTTTCCTTCCCCAGGTATTTTAGAGACCAAGACAGATATTCTTCCTGCAGTGATACCAATGACCAGCTGCAAGTCATTATCCTGCAAAGACAGAGCAATGAAACGTGTTTGATTACACACATTGCTGCTGGTTTTGCTGGGAATTGGATTAGGGAGCAGCCGGTACAGCCTGTCCTACCAGAAACACCTTCTACCAGCTACAGAACAGGCCATTTATCTGTGTTTTAAGGATCAGAGAAAGTGTTTTCTCTTATTTTCAGAACCTACAAGCTTAATTCTCCCAAAACATTTTTTTTTCAATACAAGTCATTGTCATAAGTAAGAGAATGTCACAATTTAAAATGTCTTTGCTCACTTCAGGCCTTTATTCCATTAGAATATTTATTCTCTAAGAAATCCTCCAGCAAGCACATCAAAATCTACTATTTTTAAGCCTACAAAAATACTGATAAAATATTAAATAATGCTTTCAAAGCATTTCTGTAAAATTGCAAAAAAATAATCATAATTCAAAATGTCCCTTATTAGGAACTTGGAAAAACTTCCAGTAATGTGTTCTACCAAAATGGGTGTTTTGATGCCACTTGACCGCGGATCAGCAGCCCCCAGAACTCACTTGTACTTCTCGTTGATGTTGGAAATCCTCCAGGCGTTGTTCATATCAAACCCCATCCGCTCCACTTCATTTTTGAACCTCGAAGTTACGTGTTCTCCTGGGTATCAAAGCGGAGAGAGAAAACAAATGTGAAACAAGCAGCACCTTTTGAAACAGAAGAAATATCACCACTGCGCTCATACTTATTAAAAAGTGAAAGGAGAAAATAACAGTTCAGAAGCGCCATTGACATTGACTGTTCGCTTTTCTCTGCTCAACTTCAGAAGAATTTTGTATCAATGAGAAGAACATGAAGCTCTGATACATGGAACTTGGGCGATCACCTTTTAATTCGCAATTTCAGCCCCAGGCTGTGACTGTAGCCAAGCCCTGTAATTTAACCTATATCTCAGTTTTCCATCTGTAAACTGGATATTATTCCTCCCAGAGTCATGTGGAGATATGAAGATAAAATTAATAAATGATTGACAGAGATTGGTTGTGAGATCCCACAAATTCACAGAATCCCAGAATGTCAGGGGTTGGAGGGCCCTGGAAAGCTCATCCAGTGCAATCCCCCCATGGAGCAGGAACACCCAGATGAGGTTACACAGGAAGGTGTCCAGGCGGGTTGGAATGTCTGCACAGAAGGAGACTCCACAACCTCCCTGGGCAGCCTGGGCCAGGCTCTGACACCCTCACCGGGAACAAGTTTCTCCTCATATTCAAGTGGAACCTCCTGTGTTCCAGTTTGCACCCATTGCCCCTTGTCCTGTCACTGGTTGTCACCAAGAGGAGCCTGGCTCCATCCTCCTGACACTCCCCCTTTCCATCTTGATCCCCAGGAATGAGTCCCCCCTCAGTCTCCTCTTGTCCAGCTCCAGAGCCCCAGCTCCCTCAGCCTTTCCTCACACGGGAGATGCTCCACTCCCTGCAGCATCTTGGTGGCTGCGCTGGACTCTCTCCAGCAGTTCCCTGTCCTGCTGGAACTGAGGGGCCACAACTGGACACAACATTCCAGGTGTGGTCTCCCCAGGGCAGAGCAGAGGGGCAGGAGAACCTCTCTGACCTACTGACCACCCCCTTCTAACCCACCCCAGGTACCATTGGCGTCCTGGCCACAAGGGCCCAGTGCTGGCTCATGGTCACCATGCTGTCCCCAGGACCCCCAGGTCCCTTTCCCCTACACTGCTCTCTAATAGGTCGTTCCCCAACTTACACTGGAACCTGGGGTTGTTCCTGCCCAGATTCAAGACTCTACACTTGCCCTTGTTATAGTTCATTAAATTAAATTCCTGGATGAATATATTAAACTGGAATGACCTACATTTTTTTCCTAGACACTTAAAAAAAATATCAAAATACAATTGCAAAATATACGATGGCAATAAAGAAAAATTTTCCTGATAGACAGAAAGTCTAGAGAATTAGAAGGTAATTAATCAACCTGTAGAAGAGAGTAACAAGATGTCCAGGCTCGCACAGCTAAGAATAAAAATACTGATAAATTTAATGAATGTCTGAGCAACATGAGATGAAATGATTCCATTGCTTGTCTCTTTAAATGACTGTATCACTAAATCATGAGGCAGAACAGCACCCAAGAGGAGGAAAAATCACTTGAAAAATTAATGCTTTAAGTATTACATATTTCCATTACATATTTAAGAAAGCCCCTGAAGTCTTTACATATCTGAGATATGTGTAGATACGGTTTTATCTCATAGAAGTAAATATACAGGTCTGAAACCATTTTTATGTGATGTTACAGAAGAATTAAATATAGAGAAAGAGGTAAATTAAGAATAAAGAGCAGCCTAACTACAGGACTTAACTGATAGCAAAGCTACGTGTTATTCATTCCTACAGGTCACATCACACACTGAAAATGGAATGTGCAAATACAGACGTGCTTTACAAAACGGGCAACGTGCAAGAGATCTGCACAACAAGATTGTTTTTCTTATGCCTTTTGGAAGGTAAAATGTGAGAACAACATTCTGTGCACATGGAGAATTTTCACCATTCAAGGCACACGGTGCTAAAATCTGTGTCCTGAGTGACCTCCATCACTTCTTCCCTTTCCATCATGTCACCGGTACAGCAGTACCATAAAAGAAGACATATTTCTGCCTCCTGCGTGGTGCATTTTGTGCAGGTCAATGTTGGTATCACGCAGGCTCTACCTTCCCCATCGCCAGATCAGTTAGACCGGAGCTTGCCAACAGTTTCCCGCTTCTCACGTGAACTCCGCATCAGCTTGAATTTATTACCCGCCCGGCACCTGCTGCGATAGATCAAGTGTGGAGGGGAAACTGGGACGATACATTCCAGTCAACAGCTTGCTCATGTTCTTCATTAGCAGCACATTTCTTATTTTAAAAACCCCTTTTACTGGAACAGCAGCGAGTTCTCACAGCACTGAGGATGAGCTTCATTATCAGCTCCTTCAAGGGACGGTCATTAAAACTTGTGACACATCCTACGGATTTTTCCGGATAGCAAACGAGACTGGAAACATCCCCAGTGGTCGACGCTGCCTCCTGCTAGTGGGTTTTAAGGGAAACACATACAACTACATGAAAAGGAAATATTCTGTTTGATTTGTCCCTTTTCATTTTGCAGCTGCTGCACATATCATGAAATCATAAGTTTTCCTCTGAGAAATAACACCCCAGCCTTAACATTTTCTCCATTCCCCCTGAAATAGTGGCATTTTAAGAGGCATTTTGAGCCAAGATGGAGAATATTTTTGAAGCATTCCAATCAACTCTCAAAATCAGAGAAAAAGCAAGCTATACTTTTGGGGTATATATATATTTTTGTGTACTTGTGGTGATCTTGAGCCACAGTTCATATCTCCCATTACATCGATAACAACTTACTTTTTTTCCTAAGAGAAGCAATTTAGTATTTTGCCCATATCTAGCAAATGCTGGGCTCATTGGATGTAAACAAATAAATTACAGTGTCTTGGGATTATTTTCTTCAATTCCATTCCCATAGATTTATAGATGAAACTTCCCAGCAAGGATGAGTTTGCACTAAAATAAGGTGCTGTTTTGCAGCTGTGAATGAACCTCCAGAGCAGCTCAGGGACCTCCTGCTCCTCAACATCCACACTGAACAGCAATTACAAAAACGTGGGCACAATAAACACCAAATGGTGCAGATTCGAAGTTGCTGCCACGGTAAAAAAACTGTTATTAGTGTAATACACGACTGGCTAAACCAAATCCACAAGAATGTTCTTGGGATTTCAGGTACCGCTTTGCAAACTGACCCCAAAGCAGCTTGTGGTGGGAGGTAATCTTGCCTTTTTCAGACAGATATACAAGACATTAAAGGACACCTCGCTGCAGGCGAAGATATATTATACCTATGTATTACCATGTAGAGTATATTCACCAGCTAACGAAGAAGCGCAAGAGCTTACGTACAAAAAATAAATCCATACTGGAATTTTCCAGGTTCAGTTTACAACTGCACAGACTAAATTTATTTATAACTTTTTTGAAAGTTGTGGATTTCAGCAAGGAGGCAGCTCCTAGTGACACAGAATGTCAGGGGTTGAAGGGCCCTGGAAAGCTCATCCAGTGCAATCCCCCCATGGAGCAGGAACACCCAGATGAGGTTACACAGGAAGGTGTCCAGGCGGGTTGGAATGTCTGCACAGAAGGAGACTCCACAACCTCCCTGGGCAGCCTGGAACCTCCTGTGTTCCAGTTTGCACCCATTGCCCCTTGTCCTATCACTGGCTGTCACCAGAAGAGCCTGGCTCCATCCTCCTGACACTCCCCCTTTCCATACTGATCCCCAGGAATGAGTCCCCCCTCAGTCTCCTCTTGTCCAGCTCCAGAGCCCCAGCTCCCTCAGCCTTTCCTCACACGGGAGATGCTCCACTCCCTGCAGCATCTTGGTGGCTGCGCTGGACTCTCTCCAGCAGTTCCCTGTCCTGCTGGAACTGAGGGGCCACAACTGGACACAAGATTCCAGGTGTGGTCTCCCCAGGGCAGAGCAGAGGGGCAGGAGAACCTCTCTGACCTACTGACCACCCCCTTCTAACCCACCCCAGGTACCATTGGCTTCCTGGCCACAAGGGCCCAGTGCTGGCTCATGGTCACCCTGCTGTCCCCAGGACCCCCAGGTCCCTTTCCCCTATGCTGCTAGATCAATCAGTTCTCAGTTTGTATGTCACTTTACTTGGATTTTAAACTATCAGTGTTGTGGTTGACAGAGAAACCCCCTGGGTTTGAATGTCTGCAGAGAAGGAGACTCCACAACCTGCCTGGGCAGCCTGGGCCAGGCTCTGCCACCCTCATCATGAAGAAGTTTCTTCTCATGTTTAAGTGGAACCTCCTGTGTTCCAGTTTGTACCCATGTACCCACTACTCAGTGCGTTTGTGACCATCCCCCAAGTGCTTCCACGTACCTGGGCGACACAAATCCCCATGCTGCTCCTTCTCGCTGGCGTACACCTCCATGCACCATGCATGGTAGGCGAACGAGAAGAGGTCTTCGATCTTGGAGGGCGGGCGGATGGCATTGTTCAGCCGCTTCAGCCAGTCTTGACACTGCTCGAAAGTAGAAAACTGACACCTGGCCCAGAAACAAACATTTATCTGTTAATTTGCAGTAAGATGTCACACAAGATCTGACAGGCTGCCTACGAAAAGTTATGAAGTCAAAATAAACTGTAAGCAGAAAAGCAATGTTGTGCAACTGCAAACAAACTCGGGGTAAGCACTAATAGTCAGGAAGGCGGGAGAGGTTTATGTGCACGTTTGCTCTAAACCCAGGGACGGTGACACTAAGCTCAGCCTGCAGCTATCCCCTGAGCAGAGGCAGGAGTGTTACAGCCACCGCCAACCGCTGGAGACCCAGTGTCCTGGTTTTGTTAAAAACAAGACCGGTTTCTCTTTTAGTGAATTTTCCTTTCAGGTAAGTTCTTCTAGGTAACTGCACTTTCCTGAATTTGGCTTGTGTTTTTTCAGACACTGCACTCCGGAGCTGATAACATTAGCAACGGTATGCAGAAGAGGCCCAGGTTTAGATTTATTGCCATGGCAGCCAAGGTTACCAATGAATTTCGCGCAACCCTTAAGTGAGAGGGGCGTATTTGCCACGAGGGACGAACAGAACAGGTAATTAAAACTGACCAACTGAGTATTCCATCCCATCCACATCATACACCCTATAAAAGTGGCAGATCACAAGGGTCTCACTCTCTTTGACCACGGCCAGCAGCTGAAGAGGACCCTGCCTGTCATCCCTGCGATCCCAGGCCTGCTTCCAGACCCTGCATCCCTGAATCCAGTTCTGGTTTGCTGCAGAGTCCAGCCCAGGACTTCCAGGTGCCTCCCCTGCAGCTCCGCCATTGCGCTGTGCCAGGAAATTCAAGATTGGTTTTGTATATTTTTTGGTATACTTTGTATTGTTTTCTCTATTTAGTAGCATTACTAAAGCATTTTTAACTTTTTCCAACTTGCAAGTCTTTCTCCCTTTTCCTCCCATTCCCTTTCCTTAGTGGGGAGGGCAGGGGGTGAACAGAGCGTCTGCCACTGTTTATTGTCGTCCTGCAGTAAAGGGTGATACCCAGAAAACAGCACATACATTGTAATCTATGCATCGTATTCCCATAAACATGGACGCATTTTTACATCAGGCATAGGAGAAATATCCATTTGATGAATCCACTTAGTCTGAGAATAATACGGGCAAACTTCAGTATCTGAAATCTTACATTCATTCCCAGTCTCATACGCTGGGATTCTCTTCCTGGCCTTGGTGGGAAGCACAAACAATGGTTTTGAAGCTGAGCTTGGCCTAACATTCCAGACTAACAACAACCACCAGCAAGAATATTCTCTGCACAGGACAAACTCATCTCCCAAGCAGTACATTAAAACCACATCAGCTTGTCTTTTCAAAGACTCTTTAGAATAAAAAGGTGGAAATAAGATCAGTGATTTATTTTGCTCTGACAGATTTCTTCAAGATTTTATAGTTATAAAATATTCACCAAGTATTTACACTCAGCTCAGTCTGCGTTCTCCCACACTGGTGGTTAATGATAGTATCTGTATTCTCTAAGGGCAGGATTTATGACCCTACCTGCAAATATCTGCAAGGCAGTCATGGGAGGGAAAAGACGTGTCATGAAACGTGTCTAAATACCGTGAGGAACCGCAGCCCGGAGGGGTTTATTCCCTATCGCTGACTGTAAAGCAAGCCCAGACTAACAGCTCTGACTGGATAATCCTCTATTAAACATCCACAGTCAGACAAGATACATCTCACCCTGGGGACCTCATTTTCTTTTTAAGTTCTTTTAATGTTACTGTTGCAAATAACAAGTATAATATTCACTTGAGCCCGAGCATTCAAACACAAACTAGTTTCTTCATGGAAAAGAATATGAAAATGTTCTTAATCTGGTATATCAGCCCATACTTCAGGATCTTCCAAGGGCCAGTGGCACCAAGTGCTGATTCTCAGAGAGACAATCTCAAAGGGAAATTCATAAGGAAGGGCAGAAATGCAAATTTGTATTCGTGCTACAATTAAAGAGAAATAGCAAATTAATGTAGAGAGGAAGGGTGGCTTTTTTAAATGTCAAGAGCTACAAGTTAAGAGGAAGTTAAATATTTAATTCACATTAAACTAAATATTACTTCTAAAGCAAAATCAGCCCTCATCAAAATCCAGCGTTTCAGGAAGCAGCTGGCCTGTTCAACATTCCGAGCGCTGCGAGATTACCGGGGCTCATTTCATTATACAAAAGGTACTGCCAGCATTTAATCAAACAGAAATGTTCCTTTCTTGTTAATTAAAGTTTATAGATCAAAATTAATTCCTGCAGCAGAGAAGGAGGCAAGAGCTGTTGCTCAGGCTTGGTAGCGCAGGGGCACCTGGGGCAGATTCTGAAGGACAGACAGAAATAAATCCGCATTTTTAGGTATGTTACTGGGTGCAGGGGGTTCCAGACCTGGCTTTACCTTATTTCCTCATGTTCTTTGCCAAGGATGGCACCTGTATCCTCAGAGATGTTAACCAGGCAGAGTGGTTGGTGTTATCCAGAGGTTCCACCTGGAGCTGCACAAGCCCAGCCCTTCACCCTCCAAACCCCAAATCTTGACTAAACACTTTTCCCAGAAAGTGTGTGTTTCAGTGGTTTTCGTTAGTTCGTAACTAATTGAAGCGATATATCATAAATTATTGTAAGGCGGGGAGAACGCAGTGAGACTGTAATTCATTTCAGAATAAATCGAGATTAGCCACTTAAGCTCAGACCAAGGTTTGCTGCTATACTGTACCACAGCAAGCAAAACCACAGACCATCTTGCTCCCACCCTCTTTACAAGAATGCCCAGCTATCATACAGAACAGTCAGACACAAAGACAACCTTTTGAGGGAGAGCAAGTCCACTAAGTAAGAAGAACATTTCCCCAAAACGCGTGGAGAGCAAAGTTACCCCCCACTCAACATCCGGCCTATTCGTACCTGATCACCTTGCAGTCTTTGCACGTCAAATGAAGTTGAAATATATCACGGCACTCAACGCTTTCTATAAGCTGCAATGGAACCTGCAATTAAGAAGAGGACATGATGTTATTTCAAGCAGCGCTAACACTGCAGTTCCTTTGCATATCTCGCAAGGATTTATTAGACGACTATGTGGAGTCTGAAAAGAGAGAAAAAAACATAGAAAACCAAGTATAAGGACCTCAAGTGCTCTGAAGTGTGGTAGCGTGGATCAGTAGGTTCAGCTCCATTCCTGTATAGTCCAGAAACCTCACAGGAAAAGCAGAAGAAACCCACAAGCTCCTCTCTCATGGAAGCATCTTCCTCTCTTACAGGTTCAAAGTTTGGGATCTTGGAAATATAATTTTAGCTGCTGGCGTCAAAGATGAGCTGCTGAGCAAGATCCCCTTGGCAGGCTGCTGCAGCCTACAGGCTTGTTATATGGAAATATCCCCTATTTCCTCTTCAGGGAAAAAAACATTTGACCTGTTTAGATCAACACTTGTGATCAAAGCAGCCTTATTTAGAGTAATAACGCTGAATAATTCATTTTTAAAGGTGTATTATATGGACTTGTGCTTATGGCACATGTAACTAGCAGAAGCTGGATGAGGCAAAACATGTAAGTGGACGCAAGTGCCTTTAAAGATAAGAAGAAGCCACAAGATGAAAATATTACTTTTCATTAATATTTTTGGACCTTTACCTGAGACAGGCAAATGTATTCATTTAAAACAATAATGTGTGTTCAACTATCCCATATGTAACAGTTCCACTTCCAAACAGAGAGAATTTAACTAATACTGATAGCGAACACAGAGTGTAAAACTCCTTGAATTGTTTATCAGATTATATTGAACACTACACAAGGCAACAAAACCTCTGCCATCAACATCCTTCAATACCGAGGCTATCAGAGAAACACTCAAATGCTCCGTTATCTTCTCTGCCAGCAGAGATGTCTCAGAAATATGGACCACAAGAAGACGTAGGCTGAGCATGAGGATGCTCAGAGAAAGCCAATGGTAAATGCGATTAAAACCCTCGTGTCTGTCACAGTCACAGTGTTCCCTGCCCACCCAAAAAGCAGAGTCCAGGCTCCTCTTCTGAATGCAAGAGCTCAAATCATTGCCCAGAGCTCACAACTCCCAGAATATAACAGGCAGGTGTTGTCTTGATGCTCACAAATTCACAGAATCCCAGAATGTCAGGGGTTGGAAGGGACCTGGAAACCTCATCCAGTGCAATCCCCCCATGGAGCAGGAACACCCAGATGAGGTTACACAGGAAGGTGTCCAGGCGGGTTGGAATGTCTGCACAGAAGGAGACTCCACAACCCCCCTGGGCAGCCTGGGCCAGGCTCTGACACCCTCACAGGGAACAAGTTTCTTCTCAGATTTAAGTGGAACCTCCTGTGTTCCAGTTTGCACCCATTGCCCCTTGTCCTGTCACTGGTTGTCACCAAGAAGAGCCTGGCTCCATCCTCCTGACACTCACCCTTTAGATATCTGTAAACATTAATGAGGTCACCCCTCAGTCTCGTCTTCTCCAGCTCCAGAGCCCCAGCTCCCTCAGCCTTTCCTCACACGGGAGATGCTCCACTCCCTTCAGCATCTTGGTGGCTGCGCTGGACTCTCTCCAGCAGTTCCCTGTCCTGCTGGAACTGAGGGGCCACAACTGGACGCAATATTCCAGGTGTGGTCTCCCCAGGGCAGAGTAGAGGGGCAAGAGAACCTCTCTAACCTACTGACCACCCCCTTCTAACCCACCCCAGGTACCATCTGCCTTCCTGGCCACCCTTGTCAAAGTACGAAGCAGCAGCAGCGCTGGACTCTCCAAAGCTGGAAGCCCCAACCTTCAGCAAGTCTGGTCCAGGCAAGTTATTCTTTGTTCTTCTTGTTGTAAATGGGCCACTAAAGAACAGAAATTCATCCACAAGGAGACAAGACAGTGTCTGACCTGACAACCCAGTAGTCTGGATGCTCAAAGCTGAACTTGAACTTTGGACTGTGTTTTATTACTGGTTTGAGATCTGCAATAGTCTAAGATAAATCACGGAACTGGCACACAAAATGAGGATTCTCTCCTGGGAAACACGCCCCCTTTTTATGTGCCGTCCTTAAGCTCAAACGGACTGTGGCGTCACCTGCAGATAATACGGGCAGTGCGGATGCTGACGGACGTGGGTACCGACGGAACGGAGGATTTAAATGCACTGCAGGCAAGATCAGACGTACTGTTCTTACAGCACATCTTTTTATTTCAACTGCTCATTTCCTCCATGCATTCTACTTGATTCTAGCCTGCAAGGTAGATAAATTGTTATGATAGTTCTATCTAATAAATCAAGGGACTGGAACAGCCCTCGGGCTGGAGAATCTCCCTTTCAGCCTCACATACACTGATAAATTATTTAAATCTACCTCTGACTTACAAGGCACCACCATGGAAAGTAAGGGGCCTTTCCCCAGTTAAGACTCTACAAGACTTGCTTTTTAGTCAAATGCTTTGTCTATTAATTCTATTCTTTTTTTAAAGCCCTCTTTTATTGCATTTTTCCCAAGTCCATCCTCATTTCAGCAGCTCTTCACCTGGCAGTCTGGTTCCAGCTCCCCATCCCCCTGTCTGCGCTCTGATGACACACTGAGTAGTTTTCTACTCCTGCATTAAATTTCCTTCTTTCAAAGTCACTCCTAGTTCTCTGCCCTTTCAATGTGTCCTTTGCTCAACAGCCGTTCATTTTTCTCTCCCCATCCATTTCCCCAGAATCTGCTGGCTGTTCTTCAGGGCAAACTTCATATCAATCTTCTTCATTTCCTTTTCCAGTCATAAAAACCTGTTCTCTGATCCTCTTGCATTTCCCATCTCTCTCCTGTCCATTATTCTTTCCCCAGGAAAACTCTGTGAAATTATCTGTGTTTCCTGTTCTTTCCCACCGATAACCTTCCATTTTCATCGTTCTGTTTTTCGGGGTGATGCACGCAGCGAGTCCGACACCTGGTGCTCTTGAAAGAGCCATCAATTCTCTTTTTGCAGGCACTTCACCATATAATAACAGCTACCAAAACAAAGCAGCGAAGCAATCATTCTTTGCTTTTATAAGAATAAACATGCACTGTTATCCAAGGCCAATCGCATCACTCTAGAGAGCACTAGAACATCATGCTCTCACAGTATTTCTCTTGATTGTCTTATCTCTGAAATTATCTCATTTTGAACAATAGCAACGTTCTACAGCTCAAACTTTGTATTTTTGAAATTAAAAAACCAATAAATTAATTACTGGAACTGTTACCCAGCAGCAGCACAAGATACATTTAGAGAATGAGACGTCTGGAGTAAGAAAAAGCACAAGTTGTGTTTCCACTGCTGAAACAACCCCTGTCGTGGCTCGACCCTTGAGGACCACGGCCAGGCTGCTACCCCGTTTCCCTACCCCGAACATAAGCCCTAGTATGATTTTTCACGATGCTCAAAATATAAGCCCTACTCCAAAAATAAGCCCTAGTTACAATTCATTTTTAGAAGTCCATTTAAATAGTGTCCAGGCAGCTATACATGTAAAAAAGGAAAACTAACTGGCAGTGGAATGCAGCAGGACAGATGTGACAGAATGTGATGACACGACTATATTTGAATAAATACTGATTTTTTTGGTCCAAGAAGAAATGTAGATTGTTGTTCATGGCAAAATAAGACATCCCCTGAAAATATACCCTAACACAACTTTTGGAGCAAAAATTAATATAAGACTCTGTCTTATTTTGGGTGGAACAGGGTATAAGCCCCTTCACGGGTCACTATGCTCTAGGCCCTAATATACCATTTGCCCCGAGTGTCTCCTGGATAGCACGTGGCACCCTTGAGCTGTAATGAGCGTTTACTGCTTGTTTTCCCAGTTCAGAGCCCGAGCTGGTGCCAGGGTTATGGGACAGATGGGCACTCCGAGCAGCAGGAGCCCAAGGTACGTGCTGTGGTCCCGAAGCGGGTGAAATGGGACACATGGAGGAACTGAGGATGTGAGGGCAGCTCGGAAGGTCGTGGAGAAATCAAACCCCTCCAGGTGCGATCTCGTCCGTCCAGCCTACAAGGAGTACCTGGCAGAAGTTTTGCTTTTCATTACAACTAATTACTCTTGGGTTTTGTCTTGAAGCAATCATTTAGTCCCCCCTCTGCTTTCACAATTAACACGCAACGTGAACAATCTGAATATCAGGATCTGAGAATTAAACAAGGACTAAGCGCTACTGTCTGGCTCAGAATTAAACAAGGACTAAGCTACCGTACAGCTCAGAATGAAACAAGGACTAAGCTACTGTCCGGCACAGAATGAAACAAGGACTAAGCACTACGGTCCAGCTCAGAATTAAACAAGGACTAAGCTACTGTCCAGCCCAGAATGAAACAAGTACGAAGCTACCGCTCAGCATGGAATTGAACAAGGACTAAGCTACTGTCCAGCCAAGATTTAAACAAGGACTAAGTTACCATCCAGCCCAGAATGAAACAAGGACTAAGCTACTGTCCGGCACAGAATTAAGGACTAAGCTACTGTCTGGCACCACAACTGTGCTACAGATGTAACAAAACACCAAACCAACCATTTTTTCAAAGGCCAAGCAAGAGAAAGCTCATACTAAAACTCACTTCATCCCCAAGACTAACGTTTCCCTCATCTCACCAACATGACTCTTCTCTTTTTTTTTTTTACTGTGTCCAAGATCTATTTGCAGAGGCCCCATCCAAGTCCACTGCTCCATAAGCAATAGTTTTTCTCCCTGTAAGCTCATCACACAGTTTCATAGACTCCTGCTCACAGGGAGAAAAATGACTCGACAGCAGCATCAACTGCAGAGGTTGAGATTTTCCCAAGTAAAGCCAAGCGCCAGAGCTCAGCCTGGGAACCAAACTGCCCGTGTGCACCGAGAGCTCCCTGTTGAGTCTGCATTTCTGTCCCACGGATAAATGTAAGTCAACACTTTTGAATGTCATAATCCCTCTGAGTTACGCACGGTCTACTGGATCTTTTGCTTTTGCATTTAAAACACCGCGTTGCTATTACTACCGTGATCTAGGAAATGATCCCCAGCAAAGACGGGTGCGTACAGCCGTTTTCCGTAGCGTTGCAACGTGAGCATTACTAACTTTTAAACGTCTTTATTTTCAAGCACGGGTGCAACGAATGATCCAGCAGCACTGTGCTACTTACTGAGGTTTCCCAGGCGCTGTTTTGACAGCCAGTCTATTGAATTGCAAACAGAGAAAGAATAGTAAGGTGAACAAAAACAAGAACAAAGACCAGGAGAATCCATTTTTAACTGGATTCCAATTCCATCATGCAAAGTTGCCTTTACTAAGGGATCACTTCTACCATGAGAACATCCCACCCGCTTCCAGGAGACACCTGCACAGAACAGCCGCACGTTCCTGCTACAATAATATAGATACTTGCTAAGAATTCCCTTTCTCACACAAAAGCGCGTCTCTCCGCTGAGCTGACAAGGTCGTTAGTGTGGCTGGACTTGGTCAGGATAGCAATTCTTAGGAAAATAAGGCAAAATTATGAACAAAATAAGCAACCACCCCCCATGTCCTAATGTCAGTCAGTTATAAATTCTTAAAAATGTCTTTTTACAGATGTTTTCTGAACAGCTCTCGTGACAAAAACAGTAGGAAAGAATCAAGATGAACTCAATAATTTAGAAAATCACTGTCTGATCAATAGTTTCGATCGACAATAACCAAAGTGATTATTACGCCAATATTTAACAACTTAAATGGTTCCTAATTATTCTAAGTGTGTTCTATCCTTAATGCAAATCCTGTCTGCCTTGGCCTCATCCTGCATTATTAGTAATGGCCTTATATGGTTACGGAAGAATAATCTGTATTCTGCTCTACCTCATACACTATCTAATTGATCCTTTCTGGTTAATGATGACATGTGACGCAGGACGAACGAGCCTGGAGACCCCAGACAGCGAGAGGGCAGCTACTGGATGTGAAAGCCGGGGAAGCAAAATTAATATGACCAACTTGTACGGACTCTTTCCTCAGCAACTCTCGCTACTGCTCAAAAATATTAAATAGAACATTCTTAACAATTAATACCCCCAATTATCTTAAGGACAGATGTGACAGTAAGTGCGGTACATGTATTAGTCGCCTCCCTAAGAAAGTAACTATTATTTCCTGTCATTCCTCAGGACGAACTCTTGATTTCTAGATTTATGGTGTAATTGCTTTGTTCAGAAATAATACCTTTATTTGCTGAAAATCATGATGATTTTTAGCACTTTGATGATGTACACAGATGTTCACCAGCCTACTGCAACAATTCATGAAGTAAAATAGCGCTTAAAGTGATTCAGAACTATGGCACAGCCACATTTCCAAGTCTGTAGATAACGCAGCTACACTAGAGACAACATAAACCAATAAAGATGGAGTTTCAGTTACCAAATAACATTTTTCTGGCACGAAATAATTAAACAACAATTTCCATTTAAGATTGCCGTGGCAAACATTAGATCAGTCAGGTGCACAGGAGATCTCGCTGATGTCCAGCCTGCTGTGTCTCACTCATGTATGTGTTGTTGGACACTTGTTGATTCTTATATTTTGTTTCCTTTGCTTTTCTCAGGTGGGAACAACATGCAGTTCTGGTGTTTTCCACTTAACTCACCACCACGTAGTTCAGGATTTATGACCAACACATGGCAACTGTGACCAACACATGGCAACTGTGACCAACACATGGCAACTGTGACCAACACATGGCAACTGTGACCAACACATGGCAACTGTGACCAACACATGGCAACTGTGACCAACTAGTCAGGGATGGGACTTGTCTCGAAATCAGGAGATTGGCAAGAAAACCCATCATCAGGAGAAAAAAGCTTTGATTCTTTGGATTTTGTGTTACCAGTTTTAGTACCGATATCCACAAAAATATTTCTGTGCCATGTATATTGTTGTATCAAATTCTAGATAGTTCACAAATGGTATTACAACCACTGTAAGTCAGGATTATACTACTGCAAAGGACTACACATTGCCCTTTAATTTCTGTCCATGAGCATCAGTAGCTGAATGTGTAACCATTTTTAAGAACGGATCCTTGGGGTAAAGCTCTTTAAGGAAACGCGTATGTCCAAGCCCCAGCTCCGGTACGTCAATGACTGTACTCACATTACCCAACTTCAGGTGTGTAAATTCAGCAGCTGGACCTGCTTCCACCTTCGGGAGCTCCAAGCAAAGCACAAATCTAGTCTGGGTGTCTAAAGAGCCCTTTGGAAGACCTGGGATTTATTAATAACTACCGACTGCGCCCAGAGCTCGGGGAGAACAAACAGCTGTACAGAGAACGAAGAGCTGAGCGATGTGAATTTTCCTTCCAAAGCCCAATTTTCAGAGCAGCTGAGGCATCTTTTGATGCCTAAATATGCATCTGTCCTCCCTGAAAAAATCTCATAAAGAGAATTTCCATTACCTTAACAGGCAGGATCGCTGCACTTTGATCCTCAGTTCTCTCATTTGGATTGAGTTCAGAATATGATACAACCACAGTAGCACGAATGACACTTACATTCACAATGGACTCCTTGAATTTGATGTGGAGCCTGTAATTGGAAAGCGCAATGATCGCATCCTCTGCTCGTCCGACGTACTCCGTGCTCTCACCATGAAGCTCAATGAAGGGGACCTTCCGAATAGGAAGAAAAATCTTTCAGGAACCATTTACCGCAAAGATGCAACCTCTTGTAAGTATAAATTCAAACACACACCATGATAAAATCCAAATGAAACACTGCTGAGAACTCAGCCCAGCTATTACTGCTGAGGCAAGTCTGGGGTAAGGTTGGTTCAGAGGTTAATTGTAGCCTTTGTTAAAAATGATTCCTCATTTTCTCTTCATTTTCCTGAGTAGCAAGTGCTTGGTCAGGGAAAACAATGATTTTTTTAATGAAAATCTAAGTAAAAATTTTTGGCAGGAAGTCTGACCAAACCCTTGATTTACGCTCACTCCTTACTTAATGGAGGGTGGCATTTCCATGATGTTAATTAAATCCATCCTTAAGTATGCAAACCATAAAATGAACAATCGTCTATGCTACTGGTCCCCAATATTCACTAAGAAGCTCTTGTAACCAGCTTCGACTGGATCCCTAAATGCTGAAACCAGCTGGACAAATTGCATCTTTTGCTTCTCACTGCAAATAGAAAATGCACAACATGCTGCTGCTTTATGAAGTTAGAAAATCTGCCCTCGTATTACACTACATGTAACTATTTCAACCATTTAATTAAAAATGTGACTTAAGTCCCATTTAGCTGAGCTGGGTAAAACTTGAAAATAATCTGGTTCTACACCAGTTTAGCTTAAATCAATTAAAAATATTTTCTATTAAAACAAAACAATATGTCTGCAGTTGATGTGAGAGCATCTATGTGGATAAGTCGCTTGAACTAAATCCATTTCAAAAGGAACTTTGGAAAATTGAGAAACCCAAAAAAAATATCCATTTTGTGCAAAATAAAGGCTTTTGGCTTCTCTGTAACAAGAAGTAACGGTCGTACTTAACTAGTTCAATGTTATTTTGAGTTCTAAATGATGGAATAAAGCCTAGCACTTGGAATTACTGCAGAATTAATGGCTATGTGTTTCAGCCACTCTAAGGAAACTCTTGTAATATGATGCACAAGCTTCCCATCCTACCAACAGCGCATGAATAGTTAAAATGTGTTTCTCCTCTGACTGCGCTGGATTGCGAGTTAAAATCCTACGGGGAGGGTGGAGAATCTCTCAACCAGAGATATCGGGACGTGGCTGTTACCTGCAGGTTCTCGTCCTCTCGGATCAGCTGCTTCCTGGGAAAGATCTGATTAGCCTGGATGCATTCAAGGCTGTGCTGAGTCTCTTCATCCTAAAAAGCAAAGCGGGACAGTTCACCGAGCGCCGTCACTTGCTGCCTCCTTCAACACCACTATCAACAAGCAACCAAAAACCCCATCAGAAAGGGCTCTGCAGAGAATTCGGGTACGGGTAACTTAGTAAAGGCACCTAACTTGCAAAGCCAAGCACCCCAACTAAATATATTAGAAACAGGTTTCCTTCCTGCTGACTGATTAATAAACTCATTAAAAAAAGACTTGTATTAGGAAAAGAGTATGAGTCTAGACTAGCACTAACATTACATTAATTCTCTAATGTTTTTCAGATTTTAGGCTATTCTGCTCTGTAACAGACTCTACAAACCCCTTTTTCTTACCATGACAGGCCCTGGATAGGAGGAGAAACCCTCGTCTTCACTCACAATACTTGGAGGCTCTTCTTATTATTAAAATCTAGAAAACCAGAGAAGTGTAACAATGAAGTTAAATTCATTTGCTTTTGTCAAACAAATACAAATTAACTTTTAAAGACCGAGAGTTCAGTTGTTAGACAACTGCAAGCAAACATTATTATGAAAAGATGAAATCCATATAAGCTAACTCTCTTGAGAGACAAAATTGTTTCCAAATGTGTCTGGCTCCTTCTGTTCATTCTGAAAAATCGTTAAAGGTTCTGCTGGGAGAACACCCGACCGATTGCAGCAATTATACCACTGTTGAGCTCAGTTCAATTAAAACATGTTCATCTTTCTCCATCACCTGAGTTTTCTCCCAAGCCCTTTGCAGATGGTGATTCACAAACACACAGGCTACAAAACCAAAGGGATCGTTGTGATAAGTGTCTGAGCTGTTCTGTAACACAGACCGATGGAGCCTCCTGAAATCACCTTGTTTCAACAATGGCATATGAATTAAAGTTCATATACAGATCAAACTCCTCATTTTAGAGTTATGACTCAATTTCTACACCCATGGATGTATCAAAATATCCATTTGCTTGCAGTGACCTTTCCAAAGGCTCCAGATCACTATACACTAGTGAATGGCTCTCTCCACCATCTATTAACAATAGATAACAATATCAATCTAATAACAATAATAATAATATAATAACAATCCCCCAACCTTTAATCATCTGCAGATTTTCTGGAAATACTGAAGAGCATACCGTCTTGAAATTTATGCCTATTAGGCGTAACGATGGAAGTCAGTATAAGAGTTACAGTTTGATTTTGAGATTTATCTTACATTCAATTCTTTAAATTCAGCTATAATTTTAAATTTACAGATGGTATCCCCTCTGTAAAAAAAATTATTCATCTGGGTATTTTACGGGACTTGCGCATAGAAGATAGAAATGAAAATGTATCAGTTGAGATCACAGAATCCCAGAATGTCAGGGGTTGAAGGGACCTGGAAAGCTCATCCAGTGCAATCCCCCCATGGAGCAGGAACACCCAGATGAGGTTACACAGGAAGGTGTCCAGGCGGGTTGGAATGTCTGCACAGAAGGAGACTCCACAACCTCCCCGGGCAGCCTGGGCCAGGCTCTGCCACCCTCACCATGGAGAAGTTTCTTCTCAGATTTAAGTGGAACCTCCTGTGTTCCAGTTTGCATCCATTGCCCCTTGTCCTGTCACTGGTTGTCACCCAGAAGAGCCTGGCTCCATCCTCCTGACACTCCCCCTTTCCAGATTGATCCCCATGAATGAGTCCCCCCTCAGTCTCCTCTTGTCCAGCTCCAGAGCCCCAGCTCCCTCAGCCTTTCCTCCCACGGGAGATGCTCCACTCCCTCCAGCATCTTGGTGGCTGCGCTGGACTCTCTCCAGCAGTTCCCTGTCCTGCTGGAACTGAGGGGCCACAACTGGACACAAGATTCCAGGTGTGGTCTCCCCAGGGCAGAGCAGAGGGGCAGGAGAACCTCTCTGACCTACTGACCACCCCCTTCTAACCCACCCCAGGTACCATTGGCTTCCTGGCCACAAGGGCCCAGTGCTGGCTCATGGTCACCCTGCTGTCCCCAGGACCCCCAGGTCCCTTTCCCCTACACTGCTCTCTAATAGGTCATTCCCCAACTTACACTGGAACCTGGGGCTGTTTCTGCCCAGATTCAAGACTCTACACTTGCCCTTGGTCTATTCCATTACATTTCTCCCCGCCCAGCTCTCCAGCCTGTCCAGGTCTCTGATGGCAGCACAGCTTCCAGTGTCAGCCACTCCTCCCTGCTTGGTGTCAGCAGCAAACTTGCTGACAGTCACTCTATTCCCTCATCCAAATCATTGATGAATATATTGAATAATACAGGCCCCAGTACTGACCCATCAGCAGAGAGCATCCCAATTACTGCACAACACGGTTCTTGTTCTAATTGCTGCACTCAGCTGCAAAACAGCTCCTATCAGAATCATGTGGCTTTTCATGTGAGTGTAAGAACCTTTTTATGGTGAATTTTGGAAAAGCTGTTTGAAAAAAAACACAGGGGTTACAGTTTGAATCAGGATTAGATCTAATCTGTGATGCTGCCAAGATAAATGGTACAAGAACTTCTACGACTGGTTCTAAAACAAATAGTCTGCACACTCACGGTGCTTCCAGAATGAGTGAAACGCTTCATCAAGCGCCACAACACAAGAGAATTTCTAAATATCGTTGGCAAAAATAGCAAGTAATATCGAATGAAGCTGATCCCACTGAAGAAATCGATTCTCAAGTAGACTCATAGCATTGTTTTCTCATTAGTTGCAGAAAGGAATCAGAATTCTCGTTTTGTTTAATTGCAGTTGGCACATAAACAGCTCCTCTATGACATTCCAACCATTTCCCAGAAACCAAATGCTCAAACAGAGCTTCGATAATAACTGACCAAGAAAACATCTTCAGAAAGGGCACCCTCAAATTCAGGCTCCTACTTATAAATAGGATCCCATATAAATAGCAGAGAGCTATAGTGTAGTGAAACTTGTTTGTATTGTTAGAAATAATATTGGGTTTTTGTCAGGACTGAGGCCAAAAAGGGTTATGTTATCAATTTACTGTGCTGCCCTTGCAACTGTAGTCTCACGTATATTAAATTACACTAAAAAGAGGTTAGTTTTGTTCATTCTCCATCCTTACGTTCTGCTTGAAAAGATAAATGAGTGGTAAAGGTTGGAACCTCAGCCTCCCTCCAAGCCAGGATGGGAACATCTTAATTACCTTTCACTTCAGATGTGCCTTCTGGTCTAAATTATGTACATAATTAAGACTAGAAATAACCATCTGTTTGCCAGCGATTCTAAACAAAATGAGATTGTATAAATAAAGGATCATTTAAATTCACATGTATTTAAATGCAGTTGGACTTATAACAAGGAGAAACTCGTGGTGGGGGGGTGGGTAGCTGGTCTGACCCAAAGCATACAATGAGCTTACCAAAGAACGAGATAATAAAAGTCCTCTTTGCCCCAGAAAGTTTCAACCGCGACTCCTCCAACACTTCACATTGGCAACTGCAAATAAAAAGACAGCGCTTTAAAACATGAACCTTCTTTGCATAAAAAACAAAGGTTGAGCAACTTATACAAGAAATTCAACTGGTATGTTAGTTTGTCTCAATTAAAGAGGAAAAATAAAAAGTACTGATATGGAAGTCGTAACTCCTGAGATGTTATTATGCCCAAGGAGGGAATTCAACAATGGGGTTGGGACACACACACATGTGCTCGTCAAGGAACAGTTCAGAGATCACGGCCACAAAGCAACTCACATGTTTTTTAAACATATTTGGTACACAGGAGTGCAAAAGAAATATTACTTAGCAATATAAGCTACAGGAGACCTTTAACAGAAGATCCACCCGGTTTTGTACTGATCTTCCAAAGTGGTTTTAAATTTTACACAACAATTACCTTTTTCCCCCCAGGAAAGCAGATGACAAGCTCCCAACAGTGGTTATTCCTGGGCGCTTTTGGACAAAGCTGCGAAAAAGCCCCACATACGGCAACGCTCGCATGATACCGTCATACAAAGCCTTATCTTTTTGGCTTTCCAAGTGCTGGACAAACAGTGATTTCCTCAAAAATAAATTTAAATGTTGTTTCACAAATATCTATTTAAAAAATACTATCTATAGGGAGAAAAGATCTGATTTGCTTCATTCCTCACTGCTGTGTAACCTCATCTGGGTGTTCCTGCTCCATGGGGGGATTGCACAGGATGAGCTTTCCAGGTCCCTTCAACCCCTCACATTCTGGGATTGCTGCAGGTTTTCAGAGATGTCGTCTATAGGGACACAGAGTTCTATATGAAAATACCCAAACCTACAATTACAGCTCCAGATTCAACCCAACCATTGAGCAGCCAAAGGGCTGGAATTGCAGCCCTTGGATCCACCGTAACCGCCTGCGTATGTGCCTGGCAAGTCTAATTCTCCAAACGTATCATTCCGCTGCTAGAAATAGTTTGCTTCTACTCCGACGTTCCACAACAAGGGAGAACTTTCACGTTCTGATCCATTAGAAAAATAAATCTCTGGTTTGCATTTTTGTGTCCTTTAGGTTACGGCTTATGATAGGGGAAAAAGACCCCAAGAAATAGGACTGATATGGTAGAAAGAAATAGTTTAAAAAGCACAAGCTTAGATGCATCTAACATTGCATTCTAACATTGTGCACAGCGGACACACTTTAGGGGAATCTCATATGCATCTACATCCAGCTATTATTTTCATAATCTGTTACTCTAGGATGCTCTACTTCAAAACACACAGGATCGCAGAACGTCAGGGATTGGAAGGGACCTGGAAGGCTCATCCAGTGCAATCCCCCCATGGAGCAGGAACACCCAGATGAGGTTACACAGGAAGGTGTCCAGGCGGGTTGGAATGTCTGCACAGAAGGAGACTCCACAACCTCCCTGGGCAGCCTGGGCCAGGCTCTGCCACCCTCACCATGGAGAAGTTTCTTCTCAGATTTAAGTGGAACCTCCTGTGTTCCAGTTTGCACCCATTGCCCCTTGTCCTGTCACTGGTTGTCACCAGAAGAGCCTGGCTCCATCCTCCTGACACTCCCCCTTTCCATATTGATCCCCATGAATGAGTCGCCCCTCAGTCTCCTCCAGCTCCAGAGCCCCAGCTCCCTCAGCCTTTCCTCACACGGGAGATGCTCCACTCCCTTCAGCATCTTCGTTGCCCTGTGAATGATCCCAGCTGCTAAAAACCTCAGCTAAGCAGGAATTACAACTTTATAATATAGTTTCTAAAAGCAACACTTGATTACCTGCAGAGATCAACTTTTTTTTTGTAATTTATTTTAGAACATCTCCCAACCAACAAGCCAAACCCAACTCCAACAGCTTTACAAGCTGATGATTAAATGCGGCACCCGGAGCAGAAAGGGCAGAGTTTTACTCTGAGGTACCAGCCTGATTGAGCAACACGTTGAACTTCACAGCCGCCTGGTTGTACAAAGTCGCCTTTGACGGGAATATTCAACGAGCTTATTAAACAAGAACAAAAAAAGGTATGAAGGCAGATTACGCAAGTCTAGAACGACTCTTCAGAGAGTTTTCTGGCCACGTCCTTGCTTTTAAAAATACAAGACACACATTGAGGGTAGCAGGAGATAGACTTATTTTGTGTGCTCGAGGTGCAAGAAATAAACCTTCGCAAGCCTGCAACAAGCTTTTTATTGAATTTAGTGCGGTTTGGAAGAAGCCACCGAATCTCCAGGGTTTTGTAGCGAAGTTTGAAAACAGGAGAAAAATGTTCCGATAGAAGTGTTAATAATTGCGCCTTATTCCAGCCAGTCCTCAGCAAACACCCCAGGCCGCATTCCTCCGCCGGGCTGCGGGGCACAGATAAGCACCTCTAATATTATCGCTTCCTAAGTCAAGTGCTTGTGCCAAAATTCAAGAAAAAAATACAGAAAAAATACGCTGACTGTAAAAAAAACAACAAAAAATAAACCACAAAACCAAAACACTAATTACTGAAGGGAGGGGCAATCCCAAGCGCTGGGTGTGTTTAATTAATACTGCCCGGCACACGGGCGCTCACTGCCCCGCGGAAGGGGACACATCCCCCTCATCCCTGTGCTCCCGCTGTTTCCTTGGCATTTGATCTGCAAAAGTCAGATGGGCAGCACAGGAAAGCAAAGGGGAGCAGATGAAAAAGTGAACAGAACCCCTTTGTTAAATCCTACATCGGCACATGTGTCTAGTAAAGGAATTGGCTTTGCACCATCTTTCTTCCTAGGTGCTCACATCCTCAGAGCTGCTTTGGGTTCAATTGCTTTTATATTAACACTTAACGCAGCCTGATTTTAAACATGTAAGAAGTCACTCTGCCCTAAGGCTCCAGTACTTCAGATAATGTGAACAGAACACTTCAACTCAGCTTTTGCTTCAAACCATCTTCTTCTGATCCCCCTCTGTTGACTATTTTGTGACGTTGGGTACGAGGTGAACACTTCAACCAGCATGGCGGTCTTGCCTCTCCTGGTTTTTCTTGGAAGATGTTACGGACAAGTAGAGTGGCGGGATGATATATCAATCATACTGTGAGACGGAAACACAAGTCATAATATGGCTGTGGGGGGAAATTCAGATAAATTGTTTCCAAGTTGCTAGAACTTTTATCCCTGAAGATATTCCCACCTTGAGCAAGCCAACAACACTGACCCTACTCTGAGCAGAGCGCTGGGCTACACAACCTCCCAGCTAAATTATCCCATCAGCCTGTGACAGTGTTTGTCTTGACATTTATTTAAATAAAACACTGGCAAATAGCTACGAAAAACAGCCCCGAGAAGTTTTGATAAACATGTTTGTTTAATTAGGAGATTGGGAAGTTGTCGCTTTGGTTTCTTAGCGAAAGTCTGTACCTTGCAAGAACAGAAGAGGTTTGGTTTGATAAGCATGAAGTGAAATGACAAAATACATCCCAATTTTCTCTAGCCACACACAAAGCGATCCTCATAAAGACACAGATAAACAAGAGCAAACTTTCTTCTGCTATTTGGAAGGCGTATTTTTTCTTCCCTTCGCTGCAATATGGCATTTCCGCACCATGTACGCCGTCCCATTTTGCAACCTCCATATGATGCAAGTGTGGCTACTGATTAGAATTTCTCTATTTCCATTTACGTTTCTAACTTCGCAATATTCCTGTTCCCACACAGCCCAGCTCTGCAGCAACTCAACCTCCTCTTGCACCATATCACATTCTACCCATTTCATCACCTTTTTGTTTGGCCGCTTTCCGCTCAGCTTCAACTTGAGATTATTCTCCTCCTCTTTCACGTTCTTCCTGGCAGATTTTAGGTCGCTCTCCCCCAAAACCATTTTTACCCTCTTGTTAGCATGCTAAGGAATAGGAACCGAGTGCCCCTACCAGTTCCCTTGCACTCGGAGTAATGTGAGCACCTCATGGCTGGGCCAAAAAACACAGAGGGGACACGAGCGTTGCGACCTCCACCCTGAGCATGGTCACTCTGATGCCAGAGAGCAGGAACAAAGCTGCTGCTTAACAGAAACTTTTAAACACATGTACACAGAGAATCAGAGAATCATTTTAGTTGGAAAAGACTCTCAGGATCATGGAGTCCAACCACAACCCAACTCTACACTAACCCATGTCCCTGAGAACCTCATCTATGAGCCTTTTCAACCCCTCCAGGGATGGTGACTCCAGCACTGCCCTGGGCAGCCTGTTCCAATGCCCAACAGCCCTTTCTCAAAATAATTTTTTCCTAATATCCAATCGAAACAACCCCAATCTCCAGGGAGGTATTTTCTGGTTTCTACTGCCACATGCCTGCTCCATCACACACTTGTGCAGATAAAGTCACATCATTTCCAGTTTGAACATGAAGGAGTGTTCACATCAATACTCAAACATCTCACTTCGACACAGATGGGAAGGATCCTGCCTAAGAGCACTTGCCTTATTCCATTTTCCTTTCTACCTGTGCTTCTGTGAGTGAAGAACAAAGTTAATTACAGGAGTCCAAAGCATCACAAAGGTTCTGTCAGCATCGGTCGCTGCCCTGACTCACACATTAATGGTAAGGCAATTTATTTTCCTGTGCAAGCCTTTCCAGGCGGCATGTGCGCTTCCTTCAGCTTCTCACTCAGAAGAGGCATTGATCTGGTTTTAAAGCCTTTGATTAAGCTGATTATCTCCGCATACTAGTGAGGAGAGATCACTTCTTACAGTGCAAAAATGAAATGTAGAAGCAGTAGTTCAAAGTTAAACCCCAAAACATCTCAAGCAGTAAAAGCAAAGCACGGAATGGCAAATAATGCAGCGGGCAAAGCGCTTCTGAGCCTACAGCCACCTAAAGGAGGAGAGGGAAATTCAATCCTGTGTTACGGAAAAATGGACCTTCCTTAACTGATATAAAGAATCAAAATCAGTGGAACTTTAGGTGTGATTATAGCATTAATTTTTACAATAAATAGGAGTTTTTTTAGGAAGAATGCTTCTGAATAAAAGATTATATATCAATGTTCTCCTTCACTGACCTGAAAACAACACAGGTCAAAAGACCACAGCAAGCTTGACAGTGAAATCTGAAGAAAATGTCACATTTTCTTACAAGATTGCAGTTCTGCTTTTCTTTTAATTCCTTTTTCATTCAGATAAAACCCTGAGATCCAAATGCTGCAATTGCTCATACAGAAGCCAGGATACAATCTACCCAGCGATGTCCTGCTGAACCACTGGGAGTTTAAAATCCAAATTAATCACCCATTCTGTCATTTCCCTTTTATTTCAATTACTTCATATTCCTCTATTTTATGTGCATGACAAGTAACACCTTGGAAGGCCCAATGAGTTTGGTGTGAATTGTGTGCAGATCTGCAGGGACGGGATCTGAATCCAATAGTCGTGTATGAGAGGAGGCAGGATGCAAAACACTGACCAGAGCTTGAGCTGCTGGAAACTTGGGAGATTTGGGTACATTCTAAGCCAGAACAGTGACCAAGTGTGCTGGGGAGGGGATATTATGTCAAAAGTTAACCGGAGAGCCATGAAAACAGGGCAACATTAGACTGAAGTTATGAAACAGAAAAAGCAAATCAGCAAGACTGAGAGCAGGCAGCAAAAGTTTCCACTGAGGATGGTGGAAGATGGGGAAGAAGGGAATCATTTGTTCCTCACACTTCCCATTTTTCCACTAAGGTTCTCCCAAGCCGTTTGCCCTGAGTCACACTCCCCTCTTTCTTCCTTTGGAAAAGAAAAGCAACAAACAAACAGGCTGTTAAAGTCTCAAAGGTTTTAGTCATCCCCCTTCCCTCCTCTGGGACCATTTTGCTTTAAGCCAGCCCTTGCCATTAACTGCACGAGCCCTGGGAACAGTGGCTGCTGTTGGAGGAGAGCAGCGTTAATCACCACAGGCTCCTTACACATTGTATTAATATTTTACTGATAGCCAACGCTAAAGAGATCTACAAATAATTTTAAAAAATTTTGAAAACAGGAAGAACCAAGAAGCAAATTGGATTTGAAGTCTCCTTTGGTGTTTCAAGTCACACTGCCATGGGAATTATTTTTTCCCCACTGAACTGCTTTAGGGTAACACACAGCTATGCTATCAGCTCCTAAGCGTGGAAGCTGACCTCATTCTCACCATACCTTGTCTGGCACAAAGCTTTTAAAACCTCTTTAACAAATCACCACTCAATGCTTTGTAATAAGCCAACTTTATTGAAACACCAAGTATCTGCTAGGAATAACCATTTCTCAAAGCATTAAGTAGGGTAAGTTACCAAGAGGTGTCCGTAGCAGGAAAATCAGCCCCCCCAGAGGCTCAGAGCAATGGCACCAATCAGCCAGATCACAGAAAAGTCTCTTTTCAATAATCAAGGTCTATAACGACACATCACTTATCGCACACCTTGCGCAATGCAATTACAGACTATACTTTTAATCCATGAATTCTTCAATTGCATTGAAAAGAGCTGTTCTGTCAAGGAGGCCATTGGGGGAGATGGATTTCCACCTTGGCTGTGTTCATGATGCCGTTCAGTGTTTGGTGATTGACAGCAACTACTCTACACAGGACTGGAAGTTACTCATTTCCAATGGCCTGACACCAGCACTTGGTAAAAACTGTGGCATACTCCAAAAATGCCTTTAATTTTACACTTACGGTGGTTTTGCTAAAAACCAGACTATGCTTGCATTCCCTGAAACATCAGAATGGGTACTGCTCCCATAGTCCCCCCCCCCCAGCAAAACACTTCCCTCCCTTAACTTACACCAACCTGACATTTCAGACCCCTCACAACGTAATTCAGCTCCTAGGTGCGAGAAGAAAGTAATCCAGAGAGAAGTCAGACAATGGAATTACTACTGTACAGTGTTGTATGTGTTGCTTCCTTGCAGAGCAGATGTCAGTAAAAAGCACCTGCATATCATTCAGAATCCAGAGGATTTGAGGCAGCTTAAGAATCACTGCAACACCTGCAGAATGACCTTTTCTTTACAGAACTAGTCCATTTGTTTGTTCGTCTCTTAAACTACTTACATATTTACTTCTCAAAGCACTAAGCAGGCTAAGTTTAAATGCCGGAGTTTGCTGTTCAAACAGCAATTACCCTCAGAAAGCCCTGAGCTGCAGCAGAGCTCGAGCACCCACCTGCGTCCTGCACCAACAGGAACGCTGTCGTCTTTGGGCAGAATACACAACATTTCTGCCAGCATCTGTGAACTTGGGGATGAAGAGCTGGTCTCTTCCAAACCAGCCATGATAGAGGATAAGTATATTTGTCCATAGCATTAATACTACTGTTTATTTACAGTAGGAAAGCGTTGCGTTCAGGTATGTATTTATTAGTACATGCAAAACTATTCTGCTCACAATGGAATCAAGCAATCACACTGGAAGAACTGATCTAGGCTTTATTTAGCGACAAGGGACCACTTTTTATTAACCAGCCACCTAAACTGCACATTTCAGGAGTTAATCAAGGATCAGATGAGCTTTTCTAGGCAGATAAACAGCTGTTTTCTCCAGAGCAGGCCAAATACTTGCTTGGGCATCATCCACAGAACTGCCACAACATCAGCAGCACTCGCTGTTCAACCAGCCACTCACTACATGTAAATACTGTGAGGCAAAAGTCAAATTAGGAAGAGATAAACCCATGTGTGCTTGTGCATGATAAGGAGAGCAGCAAGAGCTGGGTTAGGAAACACTTGCAGCTTAAGTGAGCAGAAGGAATTTTCTGCTCACTCCTATTTAGAAAGTTCCAGCTTCAAGGCAGACACATGATTTACCAGAACAGGCTGCTGTTTTCCTTACCTTTGAGCAGCTAACCCATTCCAGCCCAGAGCAAACAGATTATCGCATCGATCCATCTCCACGTTCAACTCCTCCAGGCTCTCAGGAGTTGGTTCTGTTACTATTCAAGTTTTCTGCAGCAGGAGAGCAGATTCCCGCCAGCGCTGCCCTTCAACCAGCACAGCTCTGAGGAGCTCAGGCTCCTCGCGTGTATTGAGACCTACCCAGAACTCAGATGCCTTCCCCAATTAAGGAGCCTTCCTATATTTAGATCACAAGGGGCAGACAAACTGGTTTGGCTGACCTACCAGCACAAGGCCTCCAAGAAACCTGCTACTTGATGTCCGCCCTTTGGTCGGCCGATTCAAGTCACTAGGAGAAAAAGCAGAAGAGCAAATACCTTTTCTCCTGTGGTTAAATCACTTCCAAATATTAAGACAGTTGTTTATTCCCATCTTTTTCCATTCATGGAAAATCACAGTTACTTTCAGAAGCAGGAAATGTAACTGGAAAAACACTATTTTTGATTTGCACTTAAGAGCTAGAGATGGGACTCCGGAACTAAAATAAAAGGCAAGCAAAGAATGATAAACTTAAAAAGTGTCTTATGAACACACAGAAAAAGGACCACGAGCCACATGCAGATGGAACCGCAGTGAGGGGCTCTGAAGAGCCAAGACCGCATCTCTCAAGAGCTCCATCACACACCAAGGGTTTCAACAGCATTCAATTACATACATTATGAGCATCTAGTATTAAGCACTGAGGTGTTCAATGGACTAGTTCGTTCTGTCGTTCCTCTAAAGGCACAACAGTGGTGTTTTAACCCGGTTGACTCTCTGATGTAATTTTTTAAGGTTGTTTCTAAGTCCAGAAGCCCTCCAGCTACTCCAGCGAGGCAGTACACAACACAAACACCTTGTTCCCATCTTGAAAATAAAGGCAGGAACAATTACAATTTCTACAATCCTGTTTCCAGACTACCCAGGGAGGCTGAGATCAGTCATGGCAACTCCCTCAAATCTTTTCTTTATACAACACCTTCCATAATACTGAAAACACACAAACTTGTCAGTTTACACTGAAGCTGCACAGACATCCAGAGCCAGGAAAGAATTTACTTGGATTAACAGAATACGCTTCTTCCAAAAAAACTAAACAGCGTGAAGCCAAAGTTAAATACATTTAGGCATTTCAGAGAGGCACACCAAAGAAGGTTCTGTGGTTGTTTTTAAGACACATTTGTGTATCAAAATACTGAGTTTCAGTTAGAATTGAAATTAAGTTCTGCACTAGACTGCAGCTTTGTTAGTGAAACCTGCTCACTTCAATCACCCCCAGGAAGGTCTCTAGAGCAGATTCGTTTTTACCAAAAAGAGTAATTACTCCAGTAAACTATTTGATATGTTCGCACATATAGGCAAATGCATTCCTACAGCAATTCAACACTAGAAGCACTTAATCTACAGCAACCTTTGTTTCTAGTGTTGAATTATTGTAGAAATGCACTTGCTTGTATACACAGACATTTATGGCCTTGTCAACTCTAATGGGACTATCCAGAACACACTTTTTCCCAGAATTTGGTTTAGTGCGGATTCATTCGAGTCAGGCAAACCTCAATTTGAAACCTTCCTCGCTTATTTTCCCTAGAGAAACTCATTGATATTGGCACATATAACAAACTCTGAGAAGGGAGAACATTAATAATACAAACAACACAAGAAGTCATCTAAGTGTTTTAGCCTTTAGAGCACATTCACTCCTTCCCTGTGTGACTCAAAACAAACTTAGTTTACTAAAGAAGACTTGGTTGTAATTAAGAGATAAATCATTTTAAAGGAACTAAAAGTTTAGGCTTTCCTGTTACCTAAACACAATACAGCCACATTACCTATAAGTATGGTAGAAGTGAGTGCTGTTCAACAGCTAATTCTGTTCTTGAGGCATCAGGTAATTTTCATTTTAAATATAGTTTAATCCAATATTTAAAAAATATGTGAGTTTGTATGCAGGAAACGTCGGTTATTCACTTGAATTGTGTTGTGCATTTGAATCATTCTCAGCCAGACTCAACCTTCCTTTAAAGAAATACAACACAGATGTATATCCATCCTTATGGGAAATTTCGCATGTCCCCTTCAAGTTGTATTTTATACAAATATGCAAGAACAAGTGCATTAGTCCACAGGTTTGCTTAAAGGTCTGAAAATAGCCCAAGTTACACATTTGTAGCACAATTCTTAGCTGTGACCTGCAGATACCAACCTTCAACTAAATGCACAGGAGCATTTCATAGTAAAAATTAAGATCAACTAAATTCATCTATTTTTATTCTTTATCCTTCAATTTGAAATACCCTCTGGTAAGTGACTCAGTAGCAAAACCAAGCCTGTACTTACCAAACATGCATTTAGAGATGTTTGTCTTCAACCTATGAGGATAAAACACTCACGTTACATTTGCTTAGATTTGAAAAGTAAATCAGGAAAGTTTGGGGAACGAAAAAAAAGGAGCAAGAGGTTTAGTACTTGAGTTTGGGGTCCTAGTTTATTGCTTTGCTCCTGATGAAATTAAATGGCAAAAAAACCCTGACCTCAAGTGACATCTCGTTTCACGATGTGTAAGCGGGATGGAGCTGCTGGCAACCCATGAACACAAGACTGGGTTTGCTCAGGTATTCAAGGATCTCCTTAAAGATCTTATGAGGTGCGAGCCTTGACCAAAGTCCAAACCAAAAAAGGGCAGGAATGTCTTTCCTTCCCGTAACTATAAAAGTCAAAGCTGCCTGCAGGAAAGCTTGCACCAGGTCCAGCAGGACTCAACTTCAGAAAGAAACTCCAACTCAGCACCAGAGACTTCTGTGCTCTTAGTCACAGAACAAAACTCAATATCCACATACAAAAACACAGAAGTTGCTTCTGCCCCTTTAAGTCCAAATGGGAAAGTATTATAAAGAAGAAGGGTAGATACTTATGCAAAAAAAATCAGAGTATGAGTCGAATGGGACAAGTGAACATCAGTCCAACTCTCTACTTCACAGAATCCCAGAATGTCAGGGGTTGAAGGGACCTGGAAAACTCATCCAGTGCAATCCCCCCATGGAGCAGGAACACCCAGATGAGGTTACACAGGAAGGTGTCCAGGCGGGTTGGAATGTCTGCACAGAAGGAGACTCCACAACCCCCCTGGGCAGCCTGGGCCAGGCTCTGCCACCCTCACAGGGAACAAGTTTCTTCTCAGATTTAAGTGGAACCTCCTGTGTTCCAGTTTGCACCCACTGCCCCTTGTCCTGTCACTGACTGTCACCCAGAACAGCCTGGCTCCATCCTCCTGACACTCACCCTTTATATATCTGTAAACATTAATGAGTCCCCGCTCAGTCTCCTCTTGTCCAGCTCCAGAGCCCCAGCTCCCTCAGCCTTTCCTCACCCGGGAGATGCTCCACTCCCTTCAGCATCTTGGTGGCTGCGCTGGACTCTCTCCAGCAGTTCCCTGTCCTGCTGGAACTGAGGGGCCACAACTGGACACAAGATTCCAGGTGTGGTCTCCCCAGGGCAGAGCAGAGGGGCAGGAGAACCTCTCTGACCTACTGACCACCCCCCTTCTAATACAGCCCAGGATGCCATTGGCATCCCTAACACCGTTTCAATTAGATCAAGTTGCTCAAAGACACATCCAGCCAAGGGTTGAATATCTCCAAGCGTATTCTTTCTAGACAACCTGTTCCAACATTACGGTCAGAATCTTAAGTTCGGAAAACTACTCAAAGGCAAAGGAAGCCTTCACACTCTGAGCAAAAACTAGGGAACACAAGGTTAAGAACAATGTTCAGAATACTTAAGTCTACCTCACTTTTATTGTTAGTTTTTATTTCAAGAGGCTATGCGGTTGGTGTAACAAATCTGCACGTGAAGACAAATCTAGAAGCAATATTCACAGCTGAGATGAAAAAGGCATTTGCAATTTCGATAATAAATAACAGCTCGCTGTAGGAACCACCTCAGTACTCAGGCCTTGTATTTCTGAAAGAGCCCGCATGTGGTTTTATGCATCTAATGCCAAAAAACAGCCAAATGCCTTTCCTGAATCAAAGATTACATCTTTATGTAGTAAAGCTCACTCGACAAGCTTCAATTAGTCTGTCAACCAAGTACAAGGACCCAAGGAATGTATGTTTTAATACAACATCTGTGTCATCAGCTTGGAAATAAAACATCTCTGCATTGGTTTAGGTCCAGCTGACAGAACTGGTTTGAAATCTTCCCCAACGGTCGACGTATCGGAATAACCACAGAAATCCAGGCAGCAGCGCTCCCAGCTAAACCTCTGTGTTCGGTCTCAATAACTGAACACCTGACGTGAACTGATGATGTTCTTTTTTCCAGCCACCATTACCACAGATGCTGAAAAACTGACCTCCTGAGAACAGGTCCAAATCAATGGCGTGTTTTGGTATTTTGCCGCTCAAGAACTCCGCTGCTGCTGTAAGGGAGCGATCCCTGACAGGGCTGCCATGCTTTGCTGACAGGTTTTTGGACTGGGAGTTAAGTTTGTCACAGGTAGTTACACAATAAAGCAAACAAGAGAGGCAGAGCTGACAGCCTGCGACTCTGTATTAATGACACAGAAGGTATTTTCACTTGCTGTGGACACCAGCTCGTAATTACATCTTCAAATGCCCATATATAAAAAGCACAGAGTGAGGAATTACACACTAGGAAATGCAAGCACTGTGATCACCTGTGAGGCTTTAGCTCAGCTTCTCTTGGAACACATATGATCCCTAATTCCCTTCTCCTTCCCACAAATCCCCATCCTCACGCAGTGAACCAGGGGGACAACACTCCCTGAACCCAGAACTTTTCACTATATTCATTTTTATTGAACCTTGTCATCAGCGTGGAGTTCTGAATCAAGTCAACCTTTTCTATACTACTCATTTTAAAACATTTCTTCTGCTGAAGACCCACAGCGCTTACCACAGAATCCCAGAATGTCAGGGACCGTAAGGGACCTCAAAAGCTCATCCAGTGCAACGCCCCCGCCGGAGCAGGAACACACAGATGAGGTTACACAGGAAGGCATTCAGGCCCCACAGTCCTCACACTGTCCCATATGGCGACGTGGCAGCAATGTATTTTTTAAAGGTCAAAAAATTACACATAGTAAGAGTCAAGGCATCAGAAGGATCTTCTAAGTTTTGGTACCCAGAACAGATGTCTGAAATTCTTCAAATACTCCAGTTTTTATAGTATTCTGCTCTGTATTTGGGAAATACAGGGGTCTGAGCCGCAGAGATGAGCACTCAATCCTGGAGTTGTGTTATTACCACCAAATCCATTACTCTACACACACCTATAAAAGTGTCCACTAACTTTCCAGCCAGCACTGCAACCAGTGGGGCAGGGACACATCCAGTTCCCCACCACTCACACCTTCCAGAGCAAGGCACTAATCCCTCAGCGCTTCTACAAACACCAAGTCATTTAAGAACTTATTGGGCCATCTGGAAGCTCTAGGTTTCTTCAGGTGTCCTGGCTTTCTATTGCAGCCTCTGCTTAAAATGACCTGTGGGTACGAGCTACTGATGCCAGCGCACTCGCAGCAACAGTCAAGGGATCAGACAGTTCGTTAGGCATTTGAATATCCAGTCATCATTCCTCCCCCAAACAGCTTAATCTGATTATATTCGTTTATTGGCTCAATTGCACAGCACAGATAAGCCTCTTTTGGAGGGAGCTGAACGCCCTGGCGAGCCTTCGGAACAGAACAGAGCTCACATTTGGTGGGATAGCTTGGTCAACAGCAACAGCCGTATTTAAGAACTCTCCCTCGATCCAAAAGGTGTCCACATACCCAGTTCCCACAGCCTCCTTTGAAACAGTCAGCCCTAAAGCTGGGCGCAGAGTTGTACAGTTTTATTATTTTGAACATAACGTTAGTGAAAATCCTTTAGCAAGGCAGGTAAAGTTTCTCCCCTTTAAAGTTTTCTTGCGGAGTAGCATATGGCAGTTTAAGCTGGCAAAACTACACGCATGAGGGGAAAGAGTACATGACACTAACTTGTATAGAATCATAAAATCAATTGGGTTGGAAGAGACCCTCAGGATCATTGAGTCCAACCATAACCCAACTCCAGCACTAAAACCATGGCCCTACAAACCTCGTCCAAATGCCCTTTAAATCCCTCCAGGGATGGTGACTCCACCACTGCCCTGGGCAGCCTGTTCCAATGCCCCACAGCCCTTTGGGGAAAAAAATATTTAAGGGATATTCAAATTTCACACCTGCTCAAACTACATAAATGCTAAAACTAGAAACCCACCAAGGTTCAACAGGCTCCTCTACCAACATTTTTATACAAACCAGGAGCAGCTGTCCAGCAAAACGCCTTCCCCTCCGTGCGCCTTCATTGCTGCAGGTGCCCCAATTTATCTGCCTGAGCACTCAGGGCTGAGCATCACCTTTGTGCACAGCCATCCAACCAACAGCCAACCACACACACCTTCATCTGCCTCTGGGCACAAGTTATTTCTCCAACAACTTTAGAAGCAGGCCATTTTGTTTAAACCATGAAAGAAAAAGCCATGGAATTTGTTTTAAAGTCAGTACGTGTAACAGAGCACATGCCACCTGTCTCAGCGAGGCACCACTGCCATGCTCAGACTTGGTCTGCCATGGCTTTAACTCTTGTCTATCTTATCAAAACAATGTCAGAAGTCTTATGCAAGTTCACCTCTAACACACTCCTTATCCTCTTAGGAGCCATTGAATGAAATGTGAGTTAATGAATACCACAGTGGGAATTATTTCATTATCCCCATTCTTAGCTGTGATGTCAGACTTGAGAACCAGCCAGTGACACTTCCTCAGGCTCAATCAGGGGCTACACCAGTGGCGTTCACGGCAAAAGGCTCGCAGGGTGCACCAACAGCCCCAGCAAAGCTGCACCAAGAGCAGCCTTGGGAAGAATTAGAGCAGCAAGGGTGAGGAACGCAAGCTGCCACTTTGCCTTTACAGAAGAGAGGATGGCAGGAAGGTTTTTAGCAGCATCCATTTAATGTATAGGCCTGCTACAGGTATGGAAATCACTGCAGGAACAACATGTCAGCTCATTTTCCTCTTGCCTTACCTCCAATTTTACAGAGTCCCAACTCTCCCCATTCCAAGTTACCACCCATTTCCAGTACCACCTTAGCCAACGTGTCTCTTGCACTCCATGAGAAAGCCAAGACACCTTTAAAAGGCAGTCTGAAGTGAGGTACAGATCCTCCACCAGTCATTGGCAATTCTGTCTTGAGGCACTCAAGGCTAGTTCACTGTCACTTGTAGTTAAACTAACCACTACAGAACCTGGTAGCAAGGAGAACAAATGCAAGAAAGACTTCCTCAGCCCAGCAGTGTCTTCCTCCAGGTCATCAAGACATCTGCCTGCAATAAAAAGCAAGCTTCAGACTGCCTGAAAAGACCATCTAGATCTGCTAAGGAGACCAGGCAGTTTAAGACCACATTTAGAGAGATGATATTTTATTAATTTCATAACCGTTAAAATCCATCCTCATTGCTATCAGGACTTCAAGTAGTTTCACTCTTGGGATACATGTTCCCTCCATGTATTTCCTTTACATTCAGCAGTCAGGAGCAAGTTCAGAGACAAAAAGCAGCAGATGTCTGAACAGTTCATATCAATCCATTATAGAAGCTTCTAAGTGTTCCTTACCGTGTATTCTCCTCTAACAACTTGACTGATACAGAATTAACTTGTGCACAAGCAAGCTAAAAACCCAAGAAAGAGGAAAAAACAGAAAGCCTGGGAGACCAAAGCTAGAAGACTGACTTCTCCTGCAGATGGAAAACTAGAACCATCTTCCTGCCATGTCATACCCAAGGAAAGAGTCTAAGGCAAGCTCTGCAAGCAGTTTTCTTTACGTGGACTGCAGAAACAGAGGTACGTTCTCTTTAGAAGGGCTCAGACTTTCCCATAACCTGCAGCTTGCAGTCACTTCTGAACAACCACGCGTTACCGAGTTTGCATAATGCTTGAAATGCAAAGGATAATTGCACCATACTCCAAATCACAGCAAAAGGAACACTACCTTCATGCCTTGTCTGTGCTGTTCTGTCATTCTCACATGAGTGTGCACATGGAAGATCTATTCCTCTTCGAGTCCCAGTGTCGCAATCACTTTATCACAAATACAATGCTGAAGTACCTTCAGAATGGTTCAGTCAATATGATAGCTGCCATGGGGTAATGGGTTCAAATTGGAACACAAGAGGCTCCACTTAAATCTGAGAAGAAACTTGTTCCCTGTGAGGGTGTCAGAGCCTGGCCCAGGCTGCCCAGGGGGGTTGTGGAGTCTCCTTCTCTGCAGACATTCCAACCCGCCTGGACACCTTCCTGTGTAACCTCATCTGGGTGTTCCTGCTCCATGGGGGGATTGCACTGGATGAGCTTTCCAGGTCCCTTCCAACCCCTGACATTCTGGGATTCTGTGATAATGCCATTAAGGTATACTCGACTCTAAACCCACTGTTGTTCTATAAGCACTCACCTTAAATTCTGCAATAACTGCTCAAAATACCTATATTTAAGATAGAACACTAATCCATGGCAGTATCTGTAAAACTGAGAGATAATCCAGTAGGATACACTATCAGAAGCTGCCTTGGGGGCAAGTTTCTAGTTTCCTAGAAGCTTCTGAACTGGTGTGGAGCAGCATCAACCCCCAGCTCTGCCAAGGGACAGCATCTCCCAGCACAGGAAAGGCAGCGCCTGCACACAGATGCTCGAGTTTAACTGATGGTCTGCACTCAGTGCTGCGCAGAAAGGCTCGAGGTGCTCGCTCCGTGGTGCCCATCACCTTGCAGCAGAGCACACAGCTGGGCTTCAGCCCACACAGCCTAATGGTGAACACAACGCCACCGAGGGAGGCAAGAAACAAGCTTTTGAGACAGTACGCAATTTAATAGGGTAATGAGATAGAACTAATACCCTCACTTGTGAGGCCAGAAGCCTTAATAATTCTGACTTGCACAGTGATAACTGTCTCATGTGCTTATATTCCCCACTGAGTCAGAGCGGTCCTTACACAAGACATCAGGACAAAGCTCTTCAGAGTTGTGCAGTGAGGTTTTATGAGGCTGTATCTACGCTCTTTCTACAGCAGCGCTGGTTATCCAAGCTGTCGTGCCAAGAACACTGTCAGAGCCACCTGCAGCCAACAGCGCTCCATCTCTACCCTTAGAGCCACAGTGTGCACCAGCCGCACACAAAACTGCCCTACAGCCCTCACCTAAAGCCAGACCTTGTATCTTGTCTCCTTCTAAAAGAAGGCCCACATGAGCAGTTCTTACTTATTTCGGACATCCACTTCAGGAGGTTCGGTGGGAGGACAAGACAGCCATATCCAAGTGTCCTTAACCCTGCAGCTTCCAGTTTAAATATGTCTAGCTAGAATCACTAGAAGGAAGCAAACCATGGCACCCAGACTCATTCATCAGTAATTTTAAAAAAATGTAAGCGGACAGCAAATTCTTTGGTGTTCAAATGCAAAGAACAAGCAGCTCACCAGACATTCCCTATATTATCATAAACAGCTGTAAAGACACTACATTCTTCCCAACCACCCAGCTTTTTGGTAGAATTAAGTAGCTGCCTAAGTGAGAGTCAGTTATAAAGTTGTTCTGTCACCACTGGTATTTTCTCAAAGCTTAAAAACTAAATCAAGTATTCCACTACTGGAATTTTCATCACCAGGAAGTTACAATCATGCTTATTGCATTATGGTTATTGGTTTGTTCTCCAATATAACTCAATCAGTTCAATACTCTGAGTTAATTATTATTGTTTAACCAAGGTAAATGCAAACAGAAACTTGAAAAGCATGAAATAAACAGCAGGAAACCAAGCTCGACTGTTTAAAGATAAACTGAATACTTCAGGATTGCCTGCAAGCATCAGGGACATTCTCCCACAGCTCTAACACGCATGAGAAGTTTAAAGCTCTGAACTGAGCTTCAGAAAACAGGCACATGAAAATTATACAGCAAGATAAAGACTGACTTTTTACTGTACCCAGACACTTGTGATTGGCAATGAAGAGAAATGTTTTCATACATAAAAAAGAACCAGAACCTGGAAGGATATTCTGTCAGACTGTTGATTCAGCAATAAAGCATAAACAAGCACAAATAATTCTCTGAAGAATCCATCAAAACCCCAGAGATCCTTGTTCTCTAGAGCTGCTTCTGCACTGATCAAAAAGCACCTTCAGTCCTACTCTTCGACTGAGGAAAAGCAGACCCAGCATCAAGGAGCTGATGAAGGCAGCAGGAAGATTCAGCCTTATTTTACACAAGCGCTACCAGTTGCCAGAAGTTTCACTGACTTTGGCTGACGAGGCTGAACTTGGAACTGTTCAAACAGGTACCTCATTTGAAACTATTATAGTTTGAGATGTTCAAGCTCTAGAGGAAAAGCTTTTGAACTTGACAGTGGAAGTGACTTCTACAAACAATGAGCTTCACTCAGCAAGAGCGGCATGCTCAGGAAATGAGTGAATAGACAGCTAGAAAGAGTCATTCAAGTGGCAGTCTCCATGAGCCAAGCCAGGACAAAGTGCTTTTTGTTCCTCCTCTTGAGATCTTGACAAATCAGAAAGAGATTCAATGTGCTAGCAGGCTGGGTTCTGCCTCGCAGAGCGAGACACGATCCGCCGATGCTCCGCAGTAACTCGCACCCAAGCAAACAGCAACACGTGTGTTCTGGTTACCCTGTATGAAGTTTGAAGCAAATCAGGCCTTTTCAGCACTACAATGAGCTGACAGAAGATAATTTTGCTTACAGTCAAGATAAAGTAAAACCTCAGAAACAAGAGCTAGAGGTCCTAACTGTATAGGTATTGAACACTATGAATAACTGAATTTTTAGTCTTGTTAGAGCCAGGAGGAATATCTGCCCGAGTACAGTCACCAATGGAGGTTTTACTGCTTCTAGAACAGGCTCTGAAATACACACATTTGTGTCTGGTACATTTTTCATTTAACCTTGCTAAGTTCACCAGCATTATGTTTGGCAGGTCAGTGATCAAACCAGAGTTACTGAATAACTTTCCAGTCTGAAGTTTCAGCGCACTCGTTCTCACTCCTGAATTAAACACACAGCCAGCGAACATCCACAAATCCAACAACCCACGAGGACTGAGCACATTTTACCTGTGGAACACACACGAGCATTTACCAAGATAGCAAAACTCAACACAAATGCTAAACAAAAACTGGCAATTCAACTGTTTTAGTTAATTAATAAAATAGTCCTGAGGAAAATAAATCAATCTGTGTCCACTTTCTACATAAATCCCCAGTACAACTCCAGCAGCACCACAGGTACACAACCCAGAGCCAGGCAAACCTGCTGTGTTCTGCAGGTGACAAATCCAGTTTGACTGAGATACAGAACGGTTTCAGGAGTTGCATTTTTGATGGGTAAGTTGAAAATCAGTAGTAATGTCTACCCTTCCAACATTTAGGCCTCTCTGTACCAGAATTTCAGCACCAACAGCCCAGTGCCATACAGCAGACAGTATTTTCAGCTCCAGGGTTGCATGATCCAACCCTACTACCCTGTACCTGTCCCAGAGCACAGTACAGGCTGTTGTAAACCAACAACTTCACTTTAGGACAGGGACTGTTTCACCTACAGAAGATAAAGCACTGCAGAAGTGTTGTTAAATGCTTTACTTGCAGCAACCTTGGTCTAGAAGTATTGTATTAAACCCCCCCACCCCTCAGAATATACCAGTCTAGAAATGCTGAATGTAGCACTAAGTCTCCAAGTTAAACTCAGAAGATACAATGGGCTGAAGCAAGACTGAAATGAGGTTAAGTTGCAGATTTCTACCTCAAATCTGTCTGCAAGGGGGGCTGTGTCACTTTTGACAAGGAGCTAAAGTACTGAAAGGAAGAACCACATTTGAGCTGTGATGAACTCACCTTAACTCCCATCCCACCAGCTCAGTTTGAGCAACATTTCTGTGAAAACTTTACATCAAGCAACTTCAAAAATACTAAGGATATCATTCAAGGCTACTGTTTTACGCACAAAAAGCCCACCTGCTACATCTCCCTTTGAAAATTCAGTGAGGCTTGAAAGTAGGGCAAACCTAGCTAAATAAATTAGAAGACTTATTCTTTACTTCAGAATTAAAGCCTCCAGACTCTTCCATTCAACACATTTCATCATCAAGCACTTCATTTTTAAGTTATTCCAGATACCCAGCATATATTATAGTATTCACACAGCCTATTTTGTTTAGACAAGGCATTAGTAAGGACTTTTCCCCATTCCTCCGCAAAAAGAAACCGTGTAAAATTGACATCCAATATAACGTAAAACACATCACCTCCAAGCTAAAGCTGAAGTTAAACGCTCCTCATCTCCCCAAGTATTTGGACAAATCTCCAGAATTTCACAGGCAAAAATACTCCCCAGCAGACCAAGTACCAAATCCTAATTTAGAAGCTCAACACTGTACTTAAGAAACAAAACAGAAGAATGGAAAAGGTCTAACAAGATGGGCACAGCTGTTTGTTTGTCACAGGTCACATTTACTTCTTTCTGTTAAGGAAAAATCTTCCCTACCCAGTAAGTTTAGAGTGACACACACCTTCATAATTCAATAACCGAGATCTGGAGATTAGGACATGGGTGAATAATCAGGAGCTAACTCTTTAAGCAAATGCAGGTTTTAACAAGATAAATTCCTATTATATACCTGCAGAGTTTAAAGGTTACAAAAAGCTCTATGTCAGCACCAGGCAACAAGCTTTTTATAACACAGCAAAGATGCTCTGAATGCCACGTGGAGGCTGAGCTGTCACTCACACAGCGCAACCTATGGATCAAAGCTTCACACTAAGATTCACAACTTTCTCTTCCACATTCTTATATGCAATAAACTATCAGTATGTTGTTTAAACTCCTCAAGTTCTGGTTAAAATCTCAGGAAAAAAAAAAAAAAAGTTAAAATATCCAAATCACTGGCATGATTTTTGAGGGGTTACAAGTGAAATGGCTCTTCAGAAGTCAGCCAACAAGCAGCAGATCCTTCAGACAGCTTTCAACCCATCACATTTGTTTCAACACGTACAAACTCTGCTAAATCAAGTCTTTCAACAATGCTTGGCATAAAGTCACCCAGGGGAGACCACAACGGCAAAACCTGACTAATTGCTATCGAAATACGGTGCTGGTTGTGTTTTCTTTTGCAAACATGACGCATGTAATGAGTTGTTTTACCACAACTGATCTTCATCCAGCTGGAGAAGCTTTCTCTGACCTGGCCCTAGGGTGTTCCTTCACCTTTTGCATTTTAGTTGGCTACCAAGAGTTAAACAGATCTGAACACCAGCCTCCTAAATTTTCCAGAGTCAAACAGGAGGCTTGAAGTTCCAGAAAACAGGTGCTGCAACACCAGTTTAAAGTTTACTGTTCGTACATTCATGAAAGTTTAAAAGCTGACCTTTTACAAGCAGTAAAAAAAAAAAAAAAAAAAGGCTGGCAACATCTACAACTGCACCATTAATGTTCTTCACAGCAAAATCTTTCCAGCAATAAAACCACCAATACTCACCAACCTACCCGAACAGACCTGAGTGTTCTCTGCACCTGCAGAAGCAGCTACCGCACTGCAAACCCAGCCTGGAAATTCAAACGAGCTCTAGGAATTCTTTAATTATCTTGGCAAGAGTCAGGATAAAAATTGTGCAGTTTAACTACATAAATTAGGTTTTGGATGTATTTTTGGCATCAGGCCTTTCTTTAAACTGTAAGCTTAACTAGATCCTCTCCAGCCCACCTGCTTACTTCTAATGTGGGAATTCTTGCACAAAAACCCTTAAGTCTATTCTTGCCCTTTTCATGATACAAGTCACTTAAGACTGACTTTTGACAAGGCATGTTTTAACTTATCACTGCTTGCCTTTGGTAAGTGAAGTCAGTTTAGGTAAATAAATGAATCTGCGGTGTATTTTTAGAATAATTATTTCTTACCCAGTATACCACACTTGGTCTGCTGGGATTGACACATGGTAGCCAAGCGTTTATGATGGAACTAAAAACTGAATTTTGTTGGAGGAAATAGAAAAAAACAACAAACATAACAATACAATAACAGTTAGTAGAAATATTTTGAAACTGAAAAGGGGATGAGGTAGATTAAGCCACATTGCAATTTTGAGCCTCCTGAAATCTGTTGAAGTACATAAGGCTTAGCCCTGCTAGGTCTCCAGTTTGAATGTCAAACCATTTGGGTCTAAGACCAAGAAGTATTGTAGCAGCAGTAGAGGAGCCGCGTTCAGCAAGCCTGGCCAGATAATCACATCATCTGAGTGCTGGTCGGTCTCGGGCAGTTGTATGTACTGCTAAGACAGTCTAAAAAGCTGGACAAAAACTTGAAATAGTGATGTTCAGAGGATAAAAGAAGCTACAGGGCCCAGCAGCATACGACTTTTCAGTGAGCTGCCAAACTGCTCCCTCCCCAAGCAGAACAGATCAAGTTGTCTTACGCAAGAGGAAAAGTCTTCATACCTTAGTGCTGAATGAGCACGTGGCGGGCTGAGGAATGAGGCAACAGCACTAGTAATTTAGGGCTGCTCTCTGGGTGTGACCCTCAGAAAGACAGGGAGCACCTCAACTTGTACCCTATACAAACAGCTTCTTCAAAAACTAGTCATAAAAAACTGAAGCAAGAAATAGTTCTTATTGTCTTTGTTAGACCAACCTGACACTCGGCAAATCAAGCACAATCCTTTCAGTCTGTGTCCACAGCTCCCCGGGCTGAGTCCTCCCCGTGAACGGCACACCCAGTGCGGCGATGAACCCAACCACCCCACAGGTTTAAAGACTGCTGCCTACTCCAACCTCATTACAACAGCAGGTTTGACGCTGGTTTCTTTTCCTCTCAGCGAATTACTCCAAAATTTCCATCCTCACACCCTTCCACTGTTGGGTTACCACCAACCTTGCAAGAGTGCACAGCAAGAAGCGCCTACGTGATAAAAATATTGAGGAGGAGTTCAAATGGCCAAGCAATTGAAAGCTAGACAGCGCTTAAACCAGCCTGGCAGTCAGCACTTGACAATCAAAAGATAATTTGCCTGGAATAACGAGCTAAGTATAGAGGCACCAGGACAAGAGCTCCCCAAATATTTCTGCATTTCTTTGGAGTGAACCAGCTTGGGAGGCACCAGGTTTCACCTGCTGTACAATCAGTTACTGACGCTACTCCAAGCAAAGCAACAGCGATCTGGTGCTGAACATACCAAATTCTGCAAAAGCAGCACCAAGGGGCAAGCTCAGCATCTTCTTTTTTTAACCATCCTCTGTTACCATATTTCAGCATTTTAGGGAATCCCATTCTATTTTAGAAAACCCCAACAACATAGTCACCTTGTCTCGTCCTCTCATGGCATCAGTGTTTAGCGGTTACGCTCTCCAAGTATCGGCACCCATCCTGTTGTATAAAAGCTAAGTTTCCAGTTTGACATGTGGAAGACATTGTGGTTCCAGCTACTAAAGCCCGCAGAACTGAAGAGGGAAAAAGCCACATGACAGTCATCAGGCATGTTCCTACCTTTGTGGAGCTATACAAGAAGTTACTATTCTCTGAAATTATCTGTTAATTAATATTTATAATTATTTTACTTTAATAGGGGTTTAAGAGTATGACTTATACAGGTTTATATCCACTGATATCCCATATGGTCACAGATTCTGAAAGAATTATTCACTGTCCCACCACAGTTTTCCAGCAAGGAAGTTTCCATACAAATACTCTAATAAATATTTGAACATATAGGTATAATCTCAGTATATTGAAGTTGTCATCCTTTTTATCATGAACTAGGAGTTTTCAAGCAGAGATCTGATCTCCTTACTTCAAAGTCTAACTGACCAGGTGCTTCCCCTTGGTTTTGCCAGAACACAACCCAGCAAAAAGTAATATTAAACACTTAGACATGGATCCCCAAAACTGAAAATTTCCATGTGGCTTCTCCCTGCAGTCCAAATTTATTCATCTGTTACGCACAGGGATGCTCTGCAGCAGTGAAGTGCGTTAACCAAACACCTCCAAATCATGTGCTACTCATGCTTGAGTCTGAAGGGATTAAGAGATTCCAGTGCAAAGGAAAAGAAAACAAGCAGGCTATTGTATTCTGCATTAGAAAACAACTATGCCTTGACCATAATCCATTAGCCAAACCTACAAGGAAAGCAGAGCAGAGCTTGAAATATTTACCTTGCTCCATCTTCCTCCTTTTTCCTCAGAGAGTTCAGATTTTCCCAAAGTGCAAAAAGGTGCATTCGTTTGGAAGTTACTCAAATAAAGGTTCAGTGAACATAGACAAAGATGATAATTTAATTATAATGGGTATCCAACCAGAATATAATGCACTGTTCACAGCAAATTCCTGCTACCAGCAGCGAGAAAAAAATTGAGAATCTGAATTCTCAAATGTACTCATGACTAGTATGTCTGCCAATCACCGTACAATTAAAGAACAGGAATGCTTAATTGTAAAGATGAACACTTGCTTGATAAGGATTAGTCATTAATTTGATGAAAAGCTTCACCACTTAAAAATATGCACAGTGCTTAGATGGAAAGTAGTAAGAGGTCTGCAGGCAGAGGCAATAAACTTGCAAGTTTACATTATCACACTTCGCTTGCTTTTTCACTTGCTTTTATTAAAGGAAAATAATCAAAAACTTCAAATTGCAATCTGCTTCGACATTTTAGTCAGGTTTCTTGGATCAAAAGTGCAACAATGCCTACATTACAGCAGCATAATTGCTCTCAGAAGTGACAAAAGAAAATAAGGGAAACTCAAATAGAACAATAAAAATCAAAGCTATCAGCTCACACCGCTCAGATAAAATGTTTCTAATGTATTCTGACCACAGCTAACTTTCCTGACTACAGAATGGATCGAGCAACATGTTCACATTAAGTTCCAAGCAAAGTTGCACTGTGATATGTCAGGTGAGTTTTCTTCTCATAACTTCTCATTTTGGCTCATCTTTTCATTGTCACAAGATAGACAAATATTTTAAAAGCCTGAACTTACAGAGAACCCACAGAACAAAAAAAGTCAGCTTTGATAACAGTAGTTTTTAAAGTTGGAGAAGACATTGAAGGCTGGAAGCAAATAAAACTGATGTTTTCAGCTGTAGCAAATCCAGAACCAGGCCTGAAAAAGCCTCCAAGCAAACACCTTATCAAGGCTGCAAACAGTATAATTACAAACAGCACAACTTCACAGCATCTCATTTTATCTCCGGTTTAAGTTTCAATGATAGCAATTACAAGCTTACAGATAGCAATGCAATAAGTGAAGCTTTCACAGGTACACATTTAGGTCAATTACGGCTACGAGAGATGAAATCAGGCAGCCACAGCAACCACCTTCCTCCATTTCCTGCTCTACTTGCACAGAAAACAAGGAGAGTCCAGCTGCTGGTCCCCTTCTACCTACCAGATGGGCAATGTCAGGGAAACACTTGCCACCAGTTCCACACCTCGCTGCAGCCACCTCCATAAGCAGCTTCAGCACTAAACTCACTTCAAAAACACGTACTGAAGCATAAGAGTGGTAAGACAGAGGTCTTAAGCTAGATCAGCTCCTAGACTGCATCATTCTTAGGTCTTCTGTACAACAAAATTGAAGCTTCATTTCAAAAGTATTGAAATTTATCTTACCCAAGTAACATCTGCTGTAAGATGTTAAAGGTATTAAGACTCCAGTCACAAGCAGTTCCTGGGTTACAGTAGATGCAAATCAATTGTTCCCAATCTCTCTGGGTGGTCAGTCTTTTTGTTGCCATTTCTTTAATTGAGTCTTCAGTCTCGCTCAACTCTTCAATACTTTCAACTACAATTTCTAGCAAGTAAATAACTGAAATCAAAATTCTAGTAGTCTACCTTCGACCTGGGAGGTGCTAAACTCCACATGACAAAGACTCAAGGAAAGGTCTGATTTTCCGTCTATTTTCTTGAAATCCTACCACCAGTCGTACAGAAAAAAAAACATAAGAATCCTTTTGTGGAGAACAGTCAAACCACAGAGAAAGAGGAGACACACAGCACTCGGAAGGCTTGTGATCCACATCACCCCACACAAGAGGCTGCTCAGAGGGGTGAGCTGGGGAGAACACAACGTGTCCCATGGGCAAGCCTTGCCTCGGCCTCACAATCCAAGGGCACTCGGAAAGCCAACCCAGCCTGGATTTAATCCTTCACCTTTCTGCGTGCAGACAGGAATTTATCTTCCCTCACGCAGGTGGCCAGGAGCAGCTTCCCCCAGGCACTTCCACAAGCTGAGAAAGCAGCACTGGAGAAAACAGCTCCATTCTCTTGAGAGCCTGCCTGGGCCCAGTTGATAGAGGAGCCAAAACCTTATTTTAAAGGCAGAGGGAAAGCAGAACTATTTTTAGTTCTTCCTGAAGCTCTGTCCTTTCAGGTAACACTACAGAATTAATGCTTTGATTATTGCCCTGGTTTCTAGTCCCCAAGTTGAAGGAAATGAGGCCCACAAAAGGGCAAGAGAAAACTGTTCTAACAGTGTTTCTATAAATAATGTCTATACAAGTGTATAAATCTCTGGTATTAGAAAGAAAAACTACAAAGACTTAATTATGGCAATGCAGCAATCTTCCTCCACAAATTGAAGTGCACTACTTCCCCCCATACTGACTACATATTCTAAGAACTAAGCCTTATAGAGAACCAGAATAATCAAAAATACTTAAGAGACTGTTAGACTTGTATACACAGGACACCTCACATGGACAGGCATCCTGGCTAGAGATCTCTATTTCAAGCTATTTTGCTTTCAGAAATCTCAGTTAAAGCATCAAGTATAGCTGTTCACTGGTTTTCCCTGATGAAAATCTTTCCACACTCTTAAAACAGGGTAAGAAAGACCACAAACAAGAGAGCCCTTAGTAGAAGTGTCATCTATGAGGATAGTGTATTCACAGCATGGAAGAAGCACATCCAGGTAGTAAGTTACTTTGATACGGTTGTTTCTTTGAAGAGCAGGAAGCTTGAGATGACAATGAAAAAAGTCTTTTCCATTTCTTTTCCCAATAAGGGCTAAACAAAGTAGGACCTGAGAGGGCAGATCCTGCACAACTGCTAGAGATAGCCCCAGTAAAGAATAACTTTGGCTCTGAAATTACACCAAGGCAAAAAAACACCCTCAAGACACCCAACATCCTCCAAGTACAATCAGTCTCAAGTTTATCAGGTGCCTGCACCTGCAGAACTGCTCCAGCTCAAGAAACCAAGGACCTAAATCCTGCTTCCACCTCAAAGGATCTCATGGGTGCACTGAGCAGCACGAGCCTTCTCAGGGACCTAATCCAGCAGGAGGAAAAGCACATTTAAATTGATTCTTCCTCTAACCAAGTTAAAATGCAATTGCAGCTTCTTACTTTAAAGCTCTGTCAGAAGATTAAAAAGAGTACTATAAGAGCCAACTCTCCTCACACTGGAGGCTTCCACTTGTTATCTGCAGAAGTACGTACGTATCAGCCACCCCACCAGAGGAGAGTCTGAAGAAGCCCCATCCAACCCTGTGGAAACCATCACTCTGCAGGAAGCGCAGAGGTGATCAGGCTAAAAATCAAATGGAGGTGAGCACAGAATATACAGCTTGAAATCAACATACACAACAGGAAGGAAGAAGAGAGTTAAATATCCGAGTTCCAAACACAAATCTTTCCCACGTGGATATTCACTGTCTTTTATGCCATGTTACAGGAGTTAGAGGCCTGTGGCAGCATGCCTTGCCAACCAGTCTCAGAAATCCAAACATTTGAACACCCCATTACAGCTCTCACCATAAAGAACACACTCCAGTCAGGGTGGGGGGCTGTTCTGACTGCCCTCCTGAAAGCCCAGCTCTTCCTAAGTAGCCAAGGACTAACACCAAGTTTTTGATTTTATTCTAGCTTCCAGATGATTCCATAGGTGACAGGATAATTTTCCAAGCTAAGCTCAGGCTTCCCAACTTGCACTAGTTCACTAGTTCTAATGCTTCACAAGATATGTAACAGCCAAAACCCCTAAAGCTGACCACTACCATGCTATTCATATACTGGAAAATAATTTGATGAACTGATGTCAAAGTCAAAGCATCAGCTAGACAAGCATCTCCGATGAAAGCCATCAACACCAACTTCACTTTCATCGCAGCTGGTCAGTCCATCCCAATGAATACTGCAAAACACAGACAGATGTGCTGAGCAAAGCAAGAGCTTGATTTGCTTTTCCCCTCCTACGACTTCTCCAAGGCTTGGTTTCTTTGATGTTCTTTCAACTAACACTGAACTGCAAAGTTATATTTTAAAGTATTTATAATTCAATAATTTTGGTTTATCTAAAAGAGGGGTTTAATATGACCTGAGATCTATCAGCATGTGTTACTGAGAACGCATTCCATTACTGGCATGACTGGTAGGTCACACAACAGCCTGCCCCCGAGCCATCCCAGCAATGATGCTTTACAGCTTTTCACTTCATTCCTAGTCAAGAGGCAAAATAACAGACCAGTTTCTCTAAAATTAGGTTCCACTAGTATCTTGTTCTAAGTATTAACTTTTCAGAAGTGGTAATACTTCAATACGGCAGCTTGTACAAGTTTAGTTGCAGTATCACTTAAAGGCCATCCAGCTTCAAAAGTCTTCTGAAATTCAGCTCTCTCAAGGAAGGGAACTTATTTAGGAACCACTTATTTAGGTAGGGTTTTTTTCAGAGTTGGGGTTGTTTTCCGCCCCCCCCGCCACTCCCCCCATATCAGAGTTTGGAAGGGTTCCACCACCTATTACAATGTCATTAGTTGCCTCAGGCATATATACACACAAATATCAGAAAACCTTCAAGCTGGATCATACCAAGCTTCCTTCGTTGCAACTGTTTTCAGCATTAATGCCCATGAAGTATTCAGCTGCCCCCCATCCGACCTACAGAGCACATTGCCAGTTAAGAGCTTGACTCGCAGTCACATTCAAACATCAAATCAACTGCTGCTTCCTAAACTTGAGATTAAGATTCTAAATCAGAGGTGTTTCACCAGATGAACCAAAGCTAGGTATCAGCAACTGTATTTTAAATTAAGCCTTTAAAAACGCTGCTTTGTGATGGACATCGAGGACTCCAGAAATAGCTCATCTATTTCCATTTTAATGCCAGAAAGCCTTCTGCTTTGCTTTTCTTCCCCAGCTCACTTTGCATGGTGTGGAGCTGCAGTTCCAACACATTTCTAGGGTTTATTGCTACTTACTGAAGGCGAACAGAGCACCCTTAGCTCATAGACCAACAGAATCCAGACATCTCATAATAGATAAGAGGAGGATACCACTGGTTTCAACAAGATAACACCACATTTCTTCCCTGCTACTACAGGCTGTTCTTCCTTCTAGTTCTGATCAGGAGAGACCGACCTGAGGTCTTCCTTACAGGATAAAATCTCACTTCCCAGAATCGCTATGGTTCACTGAATCTCACCTCCTTCACACCAGGAACTATTAAACAGACGAGAAGAACAGGTCTGGGCTACTCAGGCTCTAGCTTGCGATTAGATTTCTATGATATCAAGCACATTCTGTCAGTCCTGCTCAACTGTTCACCCCAAAGCAAGGGGACAAAGTCTTTGCTGTTTCTGTTCTTAACTACATTGCGAATGAGGAGAGTTGATACCAAACGATGCTGTGTTGTGTGACCTTTGCCCATCCTACAGGCAGATACAAAAAGCTGACATGCAAGTCAATACACCCGCCAGGATACAGCAATCCTGCACTGTTCAGGATTAAAGCTTCCAAGGTAGAAGCTGTAATTCATCAGGAGCTGAGGTTTTCAGTCCTTTACTGGGCATAGTAAAACCTCAGTATTACAAATTCCTGAATTAGCACTAACTTCACTTTTATGCCCTTCACACAAGTCACTTAATCACCCTGCAACTTTGAAGCTCCACAAAGATACAGTTCTCTTTTAATGATCCAGTTAATTGACAAGAATTACAGCATGAATTGAGTGCTAGGCATATTCCTAACATTTTCCTGACAGCACTGGGAAGTTATGGCACCACTATCTAGAAGACATGTGGAATTAGAAATCATGAAGCTCAATTCTCAGAGTTAAAACCCCTATGGGATCTAACAGGCAGGTCTTTACCCCACCAGCTACTCAAACTAGAGACAAATGCAGAACAGTTGCACACTGTGGCTCAGACAATTTAGTACTTAGAAGCTTATTTTGAAAGAAACATAACTTCTATTACTTAGACTCAGCCAATGAAAGCAACTATTGAACAAGTGGATATTTAACTACCTGGACCAGTTCTAGTTGACAGTATTTGATAAGCACAACTACACTATTTGGAGTTCCATGTTCTAGAAGACACCACCAATATCAAGAAGAGTCTTATCTCACTATATCCAGCTACACATCCCAGAGCAGGAACAGCCACCACATCCCTTTGATCTCCACTAGTGGAAAGACCTCAGACTTTCTGCTGGACGCTAACCCAGTTCCTCCCATTCACTCCATGGAGACAATTTGTTCTTCTCGCTACAGCAGACTTGTCAGGCTTCTGCCTGTTACTCCAGCAGCCTGACAATACCCTCCTCCTTAAGTTACTCCTTTTTTACGAGTTAATTGCCAGCAAAGCACTGCATAGCCACGTTCCTCCTACTCTTGAAAGGCTGACAACATACTTCTCTCCACCATCCTGGGTTGCACGTAGGTGGAATGAGATCTGAGATAAAATATTGTATCCCCCGTCTTCAGAAGCTTGGGCATGCTTCGCTCCCATCTTCTCCAGCTGTGGATGGCCATTTTTATGAAAAAAGGGAGTTTATCAAGCTGACCTATTCCACCTACTTGGTATCATTTATGGGTTGCATAGCATATTACTTAAGCAGGTTAACATTGTTATTTTAATAATTTCTAATGCAGACAGTTATTGTAAAGGATATTAACACTACCCTGGATAGGTACCTATAACTATCTACCAGCAAGGGAACTGAGCTTGTTTCTCAATATCACTCCTATAATTTGAAGTAGGACAAGAGCACCTTTTAGTGCAATCACTCAAAAAAACCCTACTGCTCAACATTACTGTTTCTGCACATCTGCCCCTCCCCAAACTCCAAAGCACGCACATAGAAACACTTGTCACTGAAACATTTTGGAATCCCAGGCCCCGCCTTCACTTATCTGCAGAAAGTTTCAACACTTACAGTCCACAGTATTTCCTGTACTAAAAGAAAGCACTTTTTCTATCTTCCAAAACCACTGCAACTAGACCCAGCTGAAGCAATGCAGATATCAGATGTTGGTCTCCTCCCCTCAAGTTATCTACAAGCACTCCTGCATAAAAACACCTTCACCTCCACCAAAAAAGTTAACTTTCAAATACTACAGCACATGCTTTAATAACAGACGAAAGGCAGCCAGTTCTTTACCTAAAGCTTAGAGCATGACAGGCATTACAAGAAACCCGCCACAGTTCCCTCAGTCATACTCCCGTCCCTTCCCAATGGACTTATCTCGGCATTTAAATACAGCTTTATAGTCACCATAAAGCCAAGCGGTACCACTACATGACATGATTCACTAGGCAAGCACTTTTCTTCTAAAAAGAAAGCCTCATTGCACATGTTTCCATGGGCTTATCATGCATGAGAACAAACAGGTGAAGCACATAGAAAAGCACCTGTCAGACTTGAAGCCTGCAAGGGCTACAAACTCATAACGAGCCTTCCCCCATGAGGGAAGTGGGCATGAAAAGGAAAGAAATCAGTTTCCTGTACAGTGAAATGAGAAGGAACACGAGGTCTCATCTGTTGATAAAACAACATTCCTTAAAAGAATGAACAGAAGAGGGAATAACTTCAATGAAAAAACTTAAAACTCCATGTTGGGGGGGACAGGGAGGGCAAAACTACTTACCAGAGAAGGGCAACATCTGCTCAGATCCCATCAAAAGAATAGGACTGTTAAGAGGAAGATGGGGAAGAGGCACAATTAAAGCCCCAAAACGATGTAAAGACAAAGCCTTAACAAGTCCCACTTGTAAAAAGAACGGGAATTTTGCCCCAAGCGCAAGGACAGCTGAATACAACCGACACCGCGGCCGAGCAGAAGTAGCCGCCGAGCTCCGGACCGGCGCTGCCAGCGCCGTGAGGCGACCCCCGGCTGGGGGACACGGGCAGCCCGCGGGGCGGGCGGGGAGGCGGCTGCGCCAGGTGGGGCCCACACGCCACGGCCCTTCCCCCGAGCCCCGCCGGCAGGGCCGCGCCGTTCCCCGCGGCAGGCCCGGGACGGCATCTCCGCCCGCCCGGGGACGAGGCCGCCGCCGGCCGCGGTGCCGAGCGAGCGCCCCGGCCCGCCGCCTCCCCCCGCGACAGCCCCGACCGAGCGGAGCGGAAGGAGCCGGATCCCCGCCGCTGCTCCTCACCCGCGGGCCGAGGGGGCGTGCCGGGCCGCGGCCCCGCCGCTGACAGCCCGGCCGCCCTTCTCCAGGCCCCAGCCCGGCAGGCCGGCCCACCCCCCCGCAAGACACCGGGACGAGCCCGGAGGCCCCCACCGGCTCCTTACCGCGGGGCAGGGCATGGCGCGGAGCCCCCACACCCCCTCCCGGGGCGCGGCCTCCTGCCCGGACCGGAGTCGCTCGCCTCCCGGCTGCCTCCGCCGCGTCTCACAGCCACAACAACATGGCGGCCGCACGGGACGCGGGCACGGCGGGGCCAGGCGCGCGCCCGCCGCCTCCTCCCCCCACAGGCCCTCCGCGGGGCGGGGCCAGGCGCGCGCCGTCCCCGCCCTCCGCCCTGAGGGGAGCGGAGACGGGCCGGGCGGGGGGCGGTGGGAGCATCAGGGCTGCCCTCAGCACCCAGCGCCGTGGTCATGGAATCGTAGAATGTCAGGGGTTGGAAGGGACCTGGAAAGCTCATCCAGTGCAATCCCCCCATGGAGCAGGAACACCCAGATGAGGTTACACAGGAAGGTGTCCAGGCGGGTTGGAATGTCTGCACAGAAGGAGACTCCACAACCCCCTGGGCAGCCTGGGCCAGGCTCTGACACCCTCACCACAAACAAGTTTCTTCTCAAATTTAAGCGGGACCTCCTGTGTTCCAGTTCGTACCCATTGCCCCTTGTCCTGTCACTGGTTGTCACCAGAAGAGCCTGGCTCCATCCTCCTGACACTCCTCCTTTCCATATTGATCCCCACGAATGAGTCCCCCCTCAGTCTCCTCTTGTCCAGCTCCAGAGCCCCAGCTCCCTCAGCCTTTCCTCACACGGGAGATGCTCCACTCCCTGCAGCATCTTGGTGGCTGCGCTGGACTCTCTCCAGCAGTTCCCTGTCCTGCTGGAACTGAGGGGCCACAACCAGACACAATATTCCAGGTGTGGTCTCCCCAGGGCAGAGCAGAGGGGAAGGACCATCCCCACAGCCCAGCACCTGTTCCCTCTCAGTCCCTCAGCAGGGGAAGCCACCTCGCCCCTTCCTCCTTGTATAACCCCTGGGGGTGTTTGACCCCCCGCAGGAGCAGGCGGGCTGGGGTTGGTTCTGCCCACAGCCTGCTCTGCAGTCCTGGGATCGCCCTTAGGAACCCTTCAAAGCCTGTTCATCCCTTGGAGAAACACCCTGTCTGACTGCAAAGCATTGTACATAAAAGCAGCTTTTCTCTTACTTTTGGAGGAATAAGGGACAAAAGCTCACTTAGCATTTTTTAGCTGTTGAAGAGGGTTTGGGGACTAATAGATTCATCATTAAGCATATGTAAAAAACCTGCTTTTTTTGCTTTACCTCAGGGAAAAATAGGTAATGATGATTTTTTTAAATGTGTCCAATAACTTGTCTCAGATACTGAACTCTGGGCCATGGAGAGACCAGAGACACAGACACTTGGCAACAAACCCAGTGTGCACAGGCTGGATTCTGAGGCAAACTGCAAAACCACCCAGTGGAGACTGGACTGTCGGGAGTGTCGCTGCTGGTTTATGATCAGATTTAGACAAGGTTCTCAGGGACATGGTTTAGTGCCAGAGTTGGGTTGTGGTTGGACTCGATGATCCTGAGCGTCTCTTCCAACCGAAATGATACTATGATTCTATAAGGCCCTTTGACCGATGCTTCCCGATGCTGTCATGGCATTGAGCTCAGCGGTAGGAATGTGTGTGGCCCGTGCCATGAGCTAATGGAGAACAAGGAGCCAACGCAAGGCACAAGAGCCAAAAAATACATGGAAACTGAGAGACAAGCGATAAAGCAAAAGGGATATGGACATTAAGCAACAGAGAGGCAGGAGAAAGCTCAAGAGGCAAATGACAGCAGGGTACAGTGGGCAGGGAGCGCTGCGGTGTCCACAATGAAGCTTTGGCTAAGCCTTGTGCAATAGAGTTCCTTTTCAGCAGCAAGATTTGTATCTGGGTTTTGTTGCAAGCATGACGGATCATTAATGTTTTATTTTTATACATATCTTTAATTTACAGTACCGTATGTAGGTCAGGTTGTACTTTTGAGAGAGATTTCCACCTGCTGCTCATGTTTGCCTTGATCTGAAATGAAGTGCTTGCTTGCGAGCAACTCTAAAATGCATTCCCAAATTATCCACAGGACTCTCCCTCTGAGTCCAAGGCTAGTCATTGTGACAGATGGGCTCCGGTCTGTCATTAAGTCATGTTCAAACTAGAGGCAGCACTAATTTTCAGAGAGAACAATACAAAATACAGGATCGCATGTCTCTAAACTCAGATATAAGCCATGCAGTGAGTTGTTTTCCAGTTTCACTCTCTTGGTCAGGGACAGTAAACATCTGAAAGGAAGTTAATCAGCCCCTCAAAAGGGATTTTTTCCAACAACAAGCCATCATCTGAATGCAAATGTGATCTGAATGTCAATATGTACCTTCAGAGGAGCTTTGGAAGAAATACAGGTAACTGAAGGGAAAAACAGGATTCCTGGCCTGTTTATACCCAAAAGCAATGAAAAAATGCCCAGCTGAGATAGCTGTAGCTCAGAAGGATGTGTGTTGACAGCACAAGGCAGCAGAGTATGGATTTTGGACGCTCCCTGTTGAACGGCTGCTTTTGCAGTGTTCCTGGATGGGGATCAAATGTTGCCCTATTTCAGGCAGCTGAATCCTGGAGACCTGGGGATTTGTACAGCAGAACCTCCTGGTTTTAAAGAGGGGGAACTGGCTGCAGTGTCGTCACTGGGCAGGACAAACTGTGTCCTTCCAGCTGCTTATTTCAGTGATACTAATTGTTTTCTTTACCAATACGGTCAAACACACTGCATGGAGACTCCCACATCCGAGTATCTCCATTTCTTGTGTTCCAGTCTATTTTTTAACAAAGGCTAGGTATGCCCCCCACGTTAAATGACTTTTGCCTCAATTTTCTCTGATGATTGGGGCAAAAGATTATAGCTAATGAGAATTATTGTATGGAAATGGAAATTACTGCACACAAAGGGAGAGGAAGGTTGTGAGAACCCGGCACGCAACTCAGGGAACGACGTGTTCCCAAGCCCACGGTTGGGATGGACCTGGAATGAATCCTCACTCACGCAGCACAAAGTTTCTAATTTGTCAGGTTGAGGATGGTAATAAATTACAGAGGAACTACAGAAGCACTATCTGGTTTTAAGCCGGAGGAAGAAGAACAACCCAGTCACTGAAACACCTGTTAGTCTGACCTCAAGAACATTAAAAGCTTAGAAAAAAATGTAAAGGAAAAAGCAGTTGGGGACAGACAAGTAAGTGTAAAATAAAGTAAAACTCAACATAGCTTTACTAAAGATAGATTGCATTTGACTAAGATTATACCTTTGATAATTGTTTTCTAGGCAATGCATATACAATAGATTTAATCTAACTGGTTTTAATAGGATATTAAGTAAAATGCCACCTGGCAAATGAGTAGTTTATCTGGGGAGCTATTTGGTAGGTAATAAGCTGGCTACAGACAGATGACAATGATTTGAATGGAAAGGTAGACTCTGAAGGTGGAGCTGAGCTCCTCAAGAACCGACTTGGAGAATATCAGTAGGTCAAATAATTTATTCAATAAATTAATAGAGAATGGGTCTATTAAAAATAGCTTCCTGGAAAAGGCAGGGAAGTGACCTGACCCAGCCAGGCATGTCGTACGTTCTTTTGATCTTGCGCAGTATTTTTCGGTCAGATCTTGGAACGAAATGTGGGAGGGAGGTGACAGCATTTGCTGATGGCACAAAGTTGGGAGGCACCAGCGCCAGGGAGGGAAAATCTGCGTTGCGGGAAGAGTTGGATAACAGGGAGTGCTGGCACATCGGGGACGGGATGACATGTAATAGCGGAATGTGCAAGGTCGTGCACTTGGGAATTGCTAACAAGAATCTCTGCTGCAAGCTGGGAGCTCATCGGTTGGAAATGACAGAAGAAGAGAAAAATCTGGGTGTATTTGTTGATCTTAAGATGACCAAGAACTCCCAATATGAAGCAGCTCTGATGAAAAGCATGTATCAACTGAGATCTTTCCAGGAGAGGAGCAAAAGGTTAATACTGTTACCCAAAGCTCTGCTGCAACCTCCTCTGGATTTATGCAGCTCTGGTCACTTTTAATCAAGGGACACAAACTTCAAATGTGTCTGGAGAATAATTACAGGGGAATCCTGATTTTTTTTTTTCTTATGTAAGAATCTTGAAATAATTTACTTAGCCAAAAATGTGAATGCTGAGAAGGGATACAGTTGTTCTCTGTGAAACTTCAGGGAGTACGCACAGAAGTAAACATGTCTCCCTTAAGAGCCAGGGTGATGTTAGTGTGAGAGAAAACAAGTATCCGATGGCCATGCAAAGTCTGGACTGAAACCTGAGAACAGCCAAGCATCCAAGAGCTCAAGTCCTGCGGCTCTGGGTCACCCTTCCCAGGGCTGCCGTCCCCTGATGTAGTTGAACTGACCCTAAAGACCCAATGAGTCCTTTCCAAACCTCTCTTACTGTTGGAGACGCAGCTGCTGAGTTACTAGTTGGCTTTTTCTTCAAAGAAAAAGGGCGCCTGATGTGGAGTGATGGGCTGCAGTCACAACCCAAATGCCCTTTGAGGTCTTGGCTGTATTTAGGAAGGGCGCATTTAAAACCCGCAGGTGGCCGTGGTGGAGGCTGACACATCCTGTTCTGGACCACCACACCTGGTCCCTGGCACCACCGTTCCACAGAGGCCGGTTCGTGAGCCTCTCCTGGCTGTGAGAAACAATCCTGGAGTGATCTGTGCCTGGCACAGCGAGAAATGGCCAAACCAAGAGTGTGGCAGGTACTTCCCCAGCCCTGTTTCCATCCAGTAACCTTGAATACACTTCACTCTGGTGATCCAAACAGCCCAACTCAGCCTCTCTGTGCTGTTACGATGGAAAACTGATGGGACAGTCAGATATGCCTGAAAACAAACAAAAAACAAACCCACAGCACACCGAGTTCTGATTCTGTAAGAACAAGACCATGAAACGCAGGGTAGTTCCCTTTCTCAGGACTCCAACTGGCTTCTTCAGCCAGTTTTCTACCTAAAAGCAGCTCTCTTCATCCTTTGTTTCTTTTTTCATCTTTCACTTTACCTTGACATTTTACTAGTTTTACTCTCTGGTTCCTTTTTGGTTTTGTAACAGATTCTGAACAGAACGCTGTGCTCAGACCCGTCTCTGCCCACTGTATTTATCCCGTGTTCCTCTCTGTGCAGGAGCTTCTCTTCTTTCTGCTCCCATCCAACATGCAGCTATTTCATTGTTCTTTTAACCCCAACAGCCGGTGGTGAGGACAACCCTGATTAAAACACACCAGGTGAGAGGCACCCGCTCTGTCAGTCATCCTGATGGGCCCAAAGATGGATGCTCTGACTCATTCCCTTGAAAAGTAGATGAATAATTTGGAAATAATGAGATTTTTATTACACACATATAATTTATTGTCAGAACATTTTCCCAACAGTCTCATTTTAGGATCTTTTGTCTTGCAATAACCCTGGTTTAAAACAATACATACTATTAGAGACACTTTGCCGAAGGGAAGCTGGGACAATGAAGCTGTGTTGGCTATGGCTACACATTGAGATAATTATTACAGCACTAATCAAATACAAAGTTTTGGGGAACTTTGCAAACTTCACGTTCAGTGGAACAGCTACAACATTTTGGAGCAAATACTGGAAACAGGGCAGGATCTGCAAACAGCAGAGCAGCCGCAGCCATACCATGGCCGAATGATGACAGGACAGCACCTCCATATAGAATTTATATGGAATGTACTATTTCTGCACGGGTTTGTGAGCACAGAGCATTGCTCTGTGGACACAGATCACTCCTTGTTTGTGCAAGCTGTTTCTGTACCTGGAAATGAAAGCTGAAGACATCAATACTGAAAATATGCCAGGTGTAGGCAGAACGTTTGGAGTCCTTGTTTTATGTCTGCTTGTATTATTTTCTTACACTTCAAAGACTAATAATCCCTGTTGTTTGCTGTTGTGGTTTAACCCCAGCTAGCAATCAATCACATTTGCCTAGTGATCTAAAAATAAGTAAAATGTTCAAAGTATTTTATACTGAACGTCTTTCCTTTGGAAAAGTTAACTTGCTGTGTCATGTGCTACGTTGCTACAACAACGCTGCCTGGAAAATGCTTTTAATAATAAAGCATATGTATTTTTTTAATAAGCACACTTAAGATCCTTCCTCCTGAAGCTGGATAGTTGTTATTATCCTGTTACACAAAGGAGAAACACAAGACAGCAAGAGGCTAAGAAGCTGTCTGATCAGAGGAGCTGCTTCAATATCAGTAGAAAATGATATTATTTTAACTGATTATCTGAAGTGATAAGTCTTTAGTGCAGAAATGCTCTGGTAACCCGCTCAGGACTGCGCAGGTGTCAGAGGAGGGAGTTCCCACTTCAGGAACTTGCACCATTGAAGCTCAGAACTTGAGCAAGTCCTTCATTCCAGCAGCCGGGCTGAACCCGCAGTGCTCGGAGAAGCAGGAGCTGCTGTTGTGCCTTGGGCAGAGAACACGCCAAGAAGGATTTGGGGCCAGCCCTGCTCTCTTTTATTAGTGAACAAAATAAAAAATATCCTGTGATGAGGCTTTATACTCAGAATATGCTTAGAGGGGGTTAACGGGAGAATGATGGAAAATGGAAAAAATAGTTAATAAATTCATGCAGGATGCACCAGGTCAGTAGTTTAATGAGAACACCTGTCTCTGACTATGAAGAACGTGCTGTGGAAGGCTTAGAACTGCCACTAGTCCTTGATAAGCTAAGGTGTATATTGTTAAGATAAAATGTAAAAAAGGAATATGTAGAGCTAGGTTGAAAAATTGCAAAGCCCAGGGCTACACTGATTCATCATATTTCCTGTAATTGCATTTCAGCTGCTTAGAAAATACAATGGCCAATTACTACAACTTTGCAATTTAGGACTATGGTTCTGTCTTTTTTTAGATTACACTGACATTTTCCTCTGCTCGTTTCAGAACTCCCTGATTTTATTTGTGTTTTATAAATGTGTTCGGAAGCAACAGTCCTTCGGGGTTTCCTGTGCCCTCAGACCTGCATGCAGGCTGGTGGCTTTAAAGCCTCCGCACTGTCCTTTTAGCCGGAGAGGGGACAGCAGGCGTGCTGTCACTTGGTGTCACTTCACCAGAAGGTCACTTGGCCCAGCGACCGCTGAGCCTGCTGTGCGAGGAGGAGGAAAACAGAGATCTTCCGTGGCTGGGCAGAAGCAAAGCAGATGTGCCAGGCTGTCATTTGGGACTTTGAGGCGGGATTTGAGAAGACGCAGGAGCTGCGGAAAGCTCGGTGCTGCTCGGAGTGCCCTATTGCAGCAACGGTGACAGAGGGACAGAGCGACAAAGAAACCAGACCGACCTCCAGTAGCACACTCTTGGTTTCAGTCCTCCTCTTGGTGCTTTTGGCACTGCTTGAAATTAAAAAGCTGCTTTTGTGTCTCATTGCTGGCCAAGGCTGAGTGTCCTTCTGCACAAGGAGATTATCAGTGCGGGTCTGTCAGGGCGCTGGCAGTGCCACCGGAACCGGGCACGCTCCCAGGCTGTGAGTTGTGGCAGCCGATCGTCTGCACCGCTCCCTTCAGCACCAACCAACTTCCTGCCACCCGTGAATCGCACCAAAGAACGATCCTTTGAATAAAAGCTCCTTTTCCAAAAGCTTTTGTCTGGAGAAGTTGGCCAGTCTGTGATCTGAAGCTGACTCGCCTGGTAACTTCAGCCGGCTCCTGGTCAAACCTTGAAAGCGTGATTTTTCAGCAGAGCTCAGCAGCCTGGAGCTGCTTTTAGTGTGGCCAAGGTCGGAAAGTTGTGATTCACATTAAGATTTCGGATTTGACTTTTCCTGTCATACAGTGTTAAAGGTCTCTGGCACATTGTACACAGGTGAACAGAGGCACTTGATGGTAGAATTGTTTAATTTCTGTTCATTTGCCAGATTAAATTTAGTTTGCATGTGTATACATATAATTATGTAACTCGGTTATACAGACATAGTTAATATCAGTAACGTTTTGGGTACAGGCTCCAGTAGTTCAGTGCTTTAGGAAATGGAATATATAATATACAATTGGTAAAGTAACAAATATTTTTAAAAAATATTTAAAAAGGGGAATAGTGATTCAAAGCAGCTTGATAACAGATTTGAAGCCCACTGAGTCACTTGGAGTCTCGCCACCGCTGCTCGGGAGGAAGGTTGGCAGAGGAGGGGAAATAAACAGACGCCTTTGCGAGGGAATCGTGTTTCAGCTGCCAAATGTTCTCCTGCACAGAACAATCGGCGCAGACCTTGGATCTGACACCGGCACTAGCGTTTTGTTCTGGGAGGTTGTTTTGCACAGCGCGTTGGTGCTGTGGCTCCAGCCCAAGGGCCTGACTTTGTGTAGGGGATGTCGGAGAAATAGCAATAATAAATAATTCATTGGAAAATGAGTCATTCAAAAGGAATGGCAAAAGAATGGTGAGAATGGCGAGTTCCGGACAACCTGTCATGGCATTTGAAGTGCAAATCGATCGCTCCTGACTGTGAGCGGGAACACAGCCTTTCCTGGCTGCCTCCTGCCAGGGAGAGCGGCGGGGTGGGAGCAGAAGGAGCCCGGACAACGTTGGGGGGAGCAGGGAGCAGTGGGGCTCCCAGTGGGGCTGCAGGGACCCCTCAGGGTGACACCTGCTCCCCTCCGCAGGGTCAAGGCACCCAGCACCGCTGCACATAGCTGGGAGTCGAGAGAGGTTCTCCTGCCCCTCTACTCTGCCCTGGGGAGACCACACCTGGAATATTGTGTCCAGTTGTGGCCCCTCAGTTCCAGCAGGACAGGGAACTGCTGGAGAGAGTCCAGCACAGCCACCAAGATGCTGCAGGGAGTGGAGCATCTCCCGTGTGAGGAAAGGCTGAGGGAGCTGGGGCTCTGGAGCTGGACAAGAGGAGACTGAGGGGGGACTCATTCATGGGGATCAATCTGGAAAGGGGGAGTGTCAGGAGGATGGAGCCAGGCTCTTCTGGTGACAACCAGTGACAGGACAAGGGGCAACGGGTGCAAACTGGAACACAGGAGGTTCCACTTGAATATGAGGAGAAACTTATTCCCGGTGAGGGTGGCAGAGCCTGGCCCAGGCTGCCCAGGGGGGTTGTGGAGTCTCCTTCTGTGCAGACATTCCAACCCGCCTGGACACCTTCCTGTGTAACCTCATCTGGGTGTTCCTGCTCCATGGGGGGATTGCACTGGATGAGCTTTCCAGGGCCCTTCAACCCCTGACATTCTGGGATTCTGTGAGTGGAAACACCCACTATCTGGAGTCTATGAGGGGTCTGATTCGGGAACAGGAGCTGGAACCTCGTCACAGCCCCGTTCCCAATCAGCCCCATGCCAGCAGGCACAGGTTGCTATTTTAGGCTGCTCCACCATCTCAGGCTGGACTGTGGCCTACGTTTAGGCAGAGTTCCCTGTGGTGAAGAAGCAGAACCGAGACCCTTCAGAGCACCGGGGCTGGTGACAGTCGGTGTGTCTGTCCCCCACACCCCTCTCCGGGAGTCAAAGCGTCACTGACCTCAGCTGGGCTTAATTGTGCCTGTATTAATTGCCAAGAATTACCCTTGTCCCGCAGTGTGACACCCGCGCTGGGGTGGGCGGTGACCCTCCCTCCCGGGCGAGTCAGTCCGAGTAAGTTAATAGGGTGACTGATTTAATTAGCTGGGTTTATTCCAAAAGGAAAACCTCGGCTCTCCCCCCGCCCGCCGCTCCGACCTGCGGCGCCACGCAGGCTCCGCCCACCCCGGCCACTTCCGCTCGGCACCGGAAGGGCTGTTTGGCTGCGGAAGCGCGGTGCCGGCGGCGGGACGTGGCTGCGGGTAACGGGGACTCGGGCGCCGGAGCGGGACCGTGTGGGGTGCAGGGGCTGGGCGGGTGACCGGGCCTGGTAGGGCGGGGGCAGCGCGGTGCCAGTGACCCAAGGGGGTGTCAGGAGGGACGGGGCTCTGCTTATTTGGGGCTGGAGAAAGTGGTCGGGGCCTGTGGTGGGTCTGGGGCCTGTTGTAGGCCCGTCCGCCCGTGCTGGGCACTGGAGAGGCCAGAACGTGTATCCTGGGGGCAGTTCTGGGCCCCTCACGCCAAGAAAGGCCTTGAGGTGCTGGAGCGACTGGAGAGAAGGGAACGGAGCTGGAGAGGGGCTGGAGCACAAGTGTGATGGGAGCGGCTGAGGGACCTGGGGGGTTCAGCTGGAGAACAGGAGCTGAGGGGAGACCTTCTGATCTCTGAACTGCCTGAAAGGAGCTTGGAGCCAGGGGGGTCGGGCTCTGCTCCCCAGGAACAAGCGCCAGGAGCAGAGGAAACGGCCTCAAGTTGCGCCAGGGGAGGTTGAGGTTGGATCTGGGGAACAATTTCTTCCCCAAAGGGCTGTGGGGCATTGGAACAGGCTGCCCAGGGCAGTGCTGGAGTCACCATCCCTGGAGGGCTGGACAGACGGACATGAGGTTCTCAGGACATGGGGCAGTGCCAGGGGTAGGGGGATGGTTGGACTCGATGATCCTGAGGGGCTTTTCCAACCGAAATGGTTCTGTGATTCCAGGGCCTGTGGCAGCACTGGCAGAGCTGGGAGGAGGTGGCTGGGCCTGGGGTGGGCAGTGGCTGGAGGGGTGTGTGGAGCACTGGAGCTGGTGCCTGGCTTGGCAGTGGGTGCAGAGCTGGGTGGGTGTCACTGCTGGCTGGAGATGCCTGAGGGAAAATTGGGACTGGGAATGTCAAAGCAGATGGAGGGGCGGGGGTGTCTGTGCTCCAGCTCCCTCCTCATCTGTACGTGTGATGTACAACACCACCATTAGCGAAGCTGCAGTGGGTACCCTGCCCGCAGCACTAGGGGGGTCCTGGGCCCCAGCAGCATGTCCCCCTTTCCGGGCTCCTCCTGGATGATGGGATGTGTGAGGCAGAGAACACTTCTGATGCTGCGAGAAGAAGTTTCTCTGGCAAAAGTCTAGTTTATTTTCTTGTTTGTCAGGGCTGTTTGGATCTTACACCGTGTGCCTGAAATCACAGGGTGCAATAAATTAATCATGTTCTTGTAGTTTAGACCAAAAGTCTTGTGCAGGGAAGCATATGATACTGATTGGGGTGATTCTCTGTGTTGAGGATATTCTGTACTTAGGTTTATTCAGTTCCCCCAATGAACAAACCTTTGGCTGAGGGCCTGTCCCTTCCAAGGGGTATTTGACTTGGACCAGAGACTTTGATGCTTGGCAGGCTTGAAATGAGACGCTTTTTTCCTTGTTGCAAACACACGCTTCTATGTGCAGTTTTTGGAATGACTCGAGAAATTGTAAAAGCTAAATTAAATACATGATGATAGCTGAAAAACAGTTTTGCTTATTCTGCTGAAAACTTGCTTTTTTTTTCCCGAACAAATTATTAACCACAAAAATCTGAAAACGTTCTTGTTAATATTCTAATCTTTAAACTCCCTTGGAAAGACACCATTATTTTAAGTTTTCTGGCCTGTGTGCGTTGACATTGCTCTACCTTATTTTTTTTCTTTTTTTAAATTGAATTCTAAAACATTATATGACACATTTTGCCTAAATCCATAGGTGACAAATTATCTGGAAGTAAAAATATTACTCTTTCACTTGCTGCCTAAACTGACCCTGCTCCTGAATCTGTGTTGTTCAGCTCTAAAGACACTTCTCTTGTTTTAACTGTTATTCTGCCCAGGCAATGTGAATGCAATTCAATATGCATATAAGACTTGTGATTTAGACCTTAACAAGAACATAACTTTTTAATACTATTTCGCAGAAATCATAATACTATAAATCCCCCAAGAAATTAGAAGCTCTGTGAACCTCCAGTTTTCATTTCTCATTAATACTTCTTTAACAATGCGCATAACATTCTTTTGAATTACTCTTTTGTTTGACTTGCAGTTAATTTCAGAAAGCTCATTGCGATATTTCTGAGCCCGAAAATGCCGCTGAAGGTGAAAAGGTGGTTCTGTGAGCACACAGGGGCTGGCAGGGAGGGGAAGGCTGCGTTTTGTAGCCTCATCCATGTACCTTATCTGCGTGAGGACCGGGTGATTCTGCCACATCAGTACCAAAAATATTCTTTAATCACATGTGGGCAGGATGCGTTTTGGTCGCCTCTCCACTTTGTACTATCAGGAGACAGCAGGCACTCAAAAGCGGAAAGTTCAACCCAAATCTTCAGGAACCAGGTTTAAATATCAAGTTTCCATATTAAACAATATCCCCAAATGTTTTTTCTTGTCCTGGAAGGAGTCTGTGGCCTCTCAGTAAGGACCAGGTGTGAAAATTGAGCACCACTTTACAGGTTTCTTCCAAGCCATGTGAAGGTGGCTCTCGGGTGTTCCCTGAAGGTTTGACATTCGGGTGGTGGATAAATTGCTCTGCATAAATATATTACCAGCCACTGAATGTGTGTTTTGGGAAGGCTGCGATCTCTTTTGTTGTGCTTTTGGTTGATTGACCTTGCAAAACGCATCCTGTGCTTTTGTTTTGCAGTTTGCTGCAGGAGGAGCGAGTGGTCAGGATGCCAGCGCTGCCTCTGGATGAGCTCCAGCTGACCAAAAGGGATCCCAAGACAGGGAAACTGCGGACTTTACCGGCACTGGTGAGCTGTGTTTTTCCTGAAAGGCAAACAAGACCTTTCACAAATTATTGTTATTTCTTCGGGCCTGCACGTAACTAGTTGTTGGTTTAGGGTATGATGAAATCGGGTCAGCTTCCACCTTCAATTGTTCTCTTCATGTTTTAGCGCAGTCAGATAGTTGAGAACTTTTTTTCCAGTGATGGATGAATGAAAACTTACTGTATTCAGGATCTATAGGAAACTGTTCTCCCAGGACTCCTTATTCTTTCAAGAAACAGCCGGATTAGCAATGTAAATTTTGCTGCAATACTCTGGGAGCTTCAGCCAGCTCTACGTGAAGTTCAGCTCTGAGCTGTAGCACCAGGATCAGTCCATCCACTGACTGCATCCCGTAACCTCTTGTCTCATGGCTTCAGCTGGGTTAAATCAGAAAATTAAATTCACAGTCACTTTTTTTCTCCCAGAAAGAAGGAGGCCTGGAGAGAGCCATTAATGCTGCTCACTTGGGGGGAGGTTTGCCCTGGGTGTACATGTGGGTTGAGCAGCTCAAAGCTGCTGCCCACCGCTCAACGGGATTCTTGTTCTAGGGTGGGAATCATAGAATCAGTTCAGTTGGAAGAGAACCTCAGCATCATCGACTCCAGCCATACTCTAGCACTGCCCCATGTCCCTGAGAACCTCATCTAAATGCCTTTTAAACCCCTCCAGGGATGGTGACTCCACCACTGCCCTGGGCAGCCTCTTCCAATGCCCGACGGCCCTTTCCATGAAGAATTTTTTCCTAATATCCAATCTAAACCACCCTGGCGCAACTTGAGTATCTGGGAAAACCCTTGGGAAGGGTTTCTTCTCTGTATTTGGTCATCGTGTCAGTTTGACTCTGTGGAATGTTGCACAAGAACCAGTTTGGAGGAAAAAGAGAGAGTGCGGGCCACATATCAGAGCCATGACATGAAGGTGGTGCTGTTTGTTTTGAAGGCGTGGGAGGATTGCTTTGCAAGGCTGTGGGTTAACAGAATGCACCTGATTGTGAAGGTCTGAAAATATTGCTGATAAATAAGGATACAAACCCACTGGTGTGCTGCCTTGAAAGATTAGAAAATGGGAACTTCCCAGGGAACTGAATGTCAGATCACATTAAAGTGTCATTTTTTTGTTGGTTTCCTAAAATTTGGTGAGCAGTGCAAATGGGAACTGGGCATTCCTGTCACTTGGTCTGTAGTTTTAATACAATGTTTTGGCTTTCTGCAGCACCCAGAAATAAAAGCAGATCGGTCTTTTGTGCTATACAGACCGCCGCCTGTTGTTAGAGACCCTGCTTTAGTGGAAGAGTTCTTGGAGCGAGCAAAATTCATTGCAGATGACCTGAACTGGCTTCTGGCTTTGCCTCATGACAGATTTTGGTGCCAGGTAAAAATTATTGTGTGGACACTGAAGAAAAAGCCTGAACAATCTACATGCTTGTAAAAGCCACAAACTTTAAGTCATTTTCCTAAAGACTTGTACATGTTCATTATGTCATTTGTTAAGCATTTTAATTTCAATTACTGCACCTTAGAGTGCAAAGAAAGTAGTGTTTCCCTATGGATTTTCATTGTGGATTTTAAGAGTTTGCTTGTATTTGATGCACATGCGAATCCTTTTAGTACTGTTGAATGTTTCAGGTTACTTTTAAGTTTAACTGGGCTGCCCATAAGCGTGTGACACTTCCTTCTTTCCATTTCCTTGTCTTTGGTTGTGCAAGGTGATATTTGATGAGACGCTTCAGAAATGTCTGGACTCCTACCTGTGCTATGCCCCTCGCAAGTTCGATGCCTCGTTGGATTGCCATCCGGAGGTGAACAACATGCAGAAATGTCTCCATCGGAGCGTCTTCCTGACCTTCCTCAGGATGTCCACTCACAAGGAGTCCAAGGTAAATATTTCTTTGCCTTGCAGGTGCTCCAGGCTTTGTGGTTTAGGGAAAAAGACAACTGGAGAAATTAATCGTGTTTCTTACCTGCGTGTCCAACTATTTTTATTAGTCTGTTTGTCTGTATGGAGGTGATAACCACTCAGAGCTGAAGTGTCTGAGCTATGCAATGATTTCTTAGGAAGGAGATCTGAGCAATCAGCGAAGTAACAGCAGGTTAGCCACACGTGATGTTATGATATACTGTTATAAGAGAAAAAAGAGCGTGTTGGCCTTGGAACTTGGAACATCGGCTGCATGGAACAGAGGATCTTTGGGCCACCAGTAGCCGAGCGTTCACTCCCTCAACGCTGCTTCCTCTGCACCGTGCAGTGTTGTGTAATCTGGTGTCATAGTTTAACCCAGCCGGCAACTGAGGCCCACGCAGCCACTCACTCACCCTCCCCTCAGTGGGATGGGGGAGAAAATTCATCAGTTGAGATAAAGGCAGTTTAATAGGTAAAGCAAAAGCTGCGTGCACAAGCAAAGCAAACCAAAGGATTCATTGCCCACTTCCCATCGCAGCCAGGTGTTCAGCCATCCCCGGGACAGCCAGGCCCTATCACACATAACGGTTACTGGGGAAGGGGAAGACAAACGCCATCACTCTAAATGTCCCCCCGCTTCCTTCTCCTTCCCCAAGCTTTCTATACTGAGCGTGACATACGGTGTGGGGTATCCCCTGGTCAGCTAGCCCCACTATGTGCTCCCCCAGCCCACTCGGTGGTGGGGAGCAGAAAAGGCCTCGACTGTGTAAGTGCTGCTCAGCAATAACAAAAACATCCCCGAATTATCAGCTCTGCAGCACAAATCCAACCCACAGCCCTGTACCGGCTGCTGTGGAGAAAACTGACTCTGCCCCAGCCAAACCCAGCACATCTGTGCTAGTACTTGTCTCTCCTTGAACTTTCCCTGGGTTTTGGGTACACGATGAAGTTGCTCTAAATTACTGTTTTCTTGGCATCGTAATTGAAAGACATGCTCAGCCCTAATTGTGTGAGTGCAGCTCCCGTGAGCAGCTTGTGGGGTTTTCACAAGGCCTTTGGGTAGGATGAGGCACCTTGTGTTTTAGCAATTGTTCCTTCGATACCCTCGCTGTGTGTTATTCATGATGTGTTATTTAGTGATGTACTAATTCTCTCGATTATGACGGTGGTGACGTTCAGGACATTTTGAGGAAAGACGTTGGAGGCAGGAGCAGGTAGAGGGAATGCTGGAGCCTGCAGCTGGCACCACTTCCGCATAAGTACCTGACACCTCTATGGTGCCTTTCATTCCAGGATCTGATTAAATCTCACCGCTCCGATGAGGCAGACGAGTATTTGAAGCCATTTGATAGTTGAGTAATTTGAAGAGAATGAATAGGCTGTTGTCACGCAGGCAGTCAGCAGGAGTTCTGGAAATTGGACCTGGGCCGCGTAAAGCCCTGTCCCTCCGCTGTCGCAGGGGAACGTGCGTACAGCCTCTCGCTGGGACTGAAAACATTTGCTATCGTGGGCAAATTTGTCTTCTGAAAATCCAGAATCGTGTTGCAGCTTGCTGGCTTCTCGGTGTCAAAGACAATGGAATTTTTGTCATCTAGAATTTTAGAAGAAATTCCTTTAATGCTGTTAGTTTTTGACAGTGTTCTAGCAGTCAGGGGATAGAGCTGCAGTCCCTGGGTTTTCTTCCTACTTGTCACTGCTGTAGCCATCTTTGGTGCCTTGATTCCACTTCACCAGGGTACTGATAACCTCAGGCTGCGATCTCACATGTATTTTTTCAGTGTTAGTGCCAGTTAAGCCGTTCCTATGCCGGGTTGCTCATTCTGCTCCTGAGCTGAGCTGTTCTTGCATAAGCTCAGCTGTTTCTTTTGTTGTGGCAGGAGCCAGGTCTGGGAACTGAACTAACTGTAGGTAGGGGTTGTTCTTTTTAACTTTTAGGTCAATTGGTTCATTTCGTGGTGTGAGGCCAGCGGGGTGGATGTAATGGCAGTGAGAAGGAGCTGGGAGCATGGGGATGGAGGGCTTTGCAAAAGCCCGTGTAAGCAGAATTGCTGTCTTCTATGAAACAAAATCCATAACACACCTCTGAGAGATGTTTTCACAAGGTTTCATTATAACACTGCAGTTCTTACAGGGTAAAATATGGATTAGCCTTTAAATTACTTTATTTTTTTTTCTTTGTAGGATCATTTTATCACTCCTGCAGTCTTTGGAGAAATTATCTACAATAACTTCCTGTTCGACATCCCTAAGATTCTGGATCTCTGTGTGCTCTTTGGAAAAGGCAACGGTCTCCTGCTCCAGAAGATGATCGGTAAGTTCAAGCCAAGGAACAGCTTGTTGCATTTAGGCTTTTGCTTACTCATATAACGGCAAGTGATGAGTGGGGTTTCATACCACTCTGAAAACAAACTGTTCAGTACCAACCAGAATCTGTAATTTCTACAGATCAGATAAATGAAGTCCACAAGAAAAAGAGAAATCAGTTATGTCCAGCTGCTCAGCTGTCCTGAGCTGGACTCGGGGCATCAGGGTTCGGTTCTGCCTCAGCAGTTGTTTCCCATGCCAGTGAAATGTGTGTTCAGCCGCTGTGGGGGGATCCTGAGGGCTGTAAAATCCTGGGGTTGGTGGGAAGGGGCAAACACGTCGGTCCCTGGGCAGGGCAGGAGGAGGCGGAGAACATGGGGCTCAGTCCAGCTGCTCATATGAGTGCTTTTGTTCCCAGAGTTGGGGACCAAGTGAAATGTGGCAAGTGAAGTAATCACTGGCCGATGAAGTGGGAGAACTTGAATTTTCAGTGCGGACACTGATTTATATTGTGCCTTCAAAGCACGAAGCACTTCAGAATACTGCTCAAGCTGTGCTTATCCCCAGATTTCTTTGTACAGTCTTAGTTGCAAGTGCATATTTAGTAATGCCGTGGACACTAAAACCTGCATAATGAAGAGGGGGCATATTGGTTTAGCTTCTGTCTTTATCCTGGGCTCTCTTCACCTGTGATCTTTAACATCCACCTGAACACAGGTGGATGTTAACCCTAACCCTGGGTTAAGTGAGCTCTTCTGAAATTCTAACCCACATTGTCTGCAGTCCATGTAATGAAAGTTTTTCCTTTCTTTGGTAGTTATTTTGTCTCGTTTCCAAGCTGGCTAACGTGAGAAGCATTAGACAACACATCCCACAGCCAGATTTCCAGACCAGAAGAGCTTAAACCTTAAACCTTTGCATTTTTGAATCCAGTAACTTACACTCTAAATTCATCTGTCAAGCCTCAGAGGTGGGAAGGAGGCAAGATAAGATAGATAGTTCTCTTTTAAATGGGAAGCTTTAACTTCTCTGGGTCTTCAAATATGCTGAAGAAGGCCGAAGTGTATGAAACCTCATTTGAATTATATGTATGCTCTGGTGTGCAACGCAATAACATTGCACGCAAGTAACCGATGATTTCCCCACCTGATTACTTGCATTATGTTATGACTGTAATGGCGTGAACAGCTCTGGTGTGTAATTCATAACTTGATAAACTTTAGATTCTTCTCAGGGTATAAATTTTTCTGAAACCCGTCTCGTAACTCTTACTGGTGCTCTGTCCTTGCTGGAGAACTCTGTTAATTTTCATCAGCTGAACAGTAATTCACAGGGAAATAGGCAGCTTCTGTGCTTACTTGGCGGGGATTTATGGTATGCCATTATTCGGTGGAGTATTTTGTGAGGATAATGAAGTCCTAGTAATATAATAGCAGGTATTACTAAAGCCTCATTACCTTTAAGAAATATTTTGCAGAACATTCTCCAGTGCATGCTGAACTGTTATCAGTAATTAAAAGTCAACTCCAGTTGTCAGAGAAAGGAACGAGGAATGTTTAGCGGTAGTATTTGCATTATTCATTGATTCAGCCTCTGCGCACAAACCATCTGACATCTCGTTTGCTCCGCTCTGATGAGCGTGAGCTCGCTCCCTGTTCCCCAGTTGCACTGAGGGGTTGACGGGCAGCGAGTTGAGTCGTGAGCCTGTGCCCGTGTCCAAAATGGTGATTACCCGCGTCTGGGGGTGTCAGCAGTGACACAAGTACATCTTGTGGTGCAAATCTGTTCGTTGGCACGAATGTCTGACCTAATGGAGATGATCTCCTTCCCCCTCTCTTCTCAGAAAACATCTTCACTCAGCAGCCAAGTTACTTCGGTGACCTGGACGAAACTCTGCCCACTGTCCTGCAGGTACCGCGTTCTCCTTGTCGTGTCATCCTGAGATGTGGCATCCTTTAGAGCGCGGAAAGGGAGCAAGTATGGCCATAGGCAGGCAAAATGGATTTGTAATTACTTACTTTCTCTAGTTTATGTTAATATTGCCAGGTAGGTTTTGAAACTTTTTCTAAAACTATTACTTGATGACTATTTCTTGTTACCTTATGTAATTTTTTGCATTCTCTGCAGTTAATCTCAAGGAATTTTCATTAGCTGGCTCCAGAAGTATTCTTTGTATCCCACCTCACCCCAAAGCAGAAGCAGCATTGAAATTTAGAACACCAAACTCTAGAGACTATGAGAGGCAGCGAAGACTTGACATAGTAGAATAGGTTAGCGTTAACACGGCAGGTTCTCAGGAGTATATGAAAATCCATTGGAAAGGATGTGTTGTTGCCATACAAAAGGTATTTGGCGCCTCTCCATGTCTAAGCTTTCATTTTTCTAAGCAGCTTGTATATTCCCCAGACTCGGTAAGCAGGATTCGCATTTAGCCTGAGGGAGAAATCAAGGTACCTAGACATCTTTGTACCCTGAAAATGTCATGTTTATGTCCTCAGAAAGCTCATCTATGCACAAAAATAAAATGCCCGAGATACTGTTTACCCCAAGAAAGCTATAATGTCACTTGACTTTTTGAAAGTCTACATTCTTCTTTTTGTCTGTGTGCTAAGAAACTGTTAGAGGTAAATCTCAGAGGTGATATATCTTTAAAAAATGTTATAGGATGCAAGATCAAATGAATTACTGGGGAGGACAATTTGCTTTTTGGGATGCACCATGTCAGCAGTTTCTCTGCAGAACGCTGGTTTCTTTACTGTGTGTTTTGGCAACCGTCACAGGGTGATACGGGTGTATCTCACATGTGCGAGTCTCACAGCTCAAAGATTATCATAAAGCTGCGTATGTGCTTATGCTGTGTCTGAAAGGAGCTGATACCTGTGTGGATTTAGGAGCTCACGCACACTGTAGAATAGTAGCACTAACCCCAAGTATGCAACTTGGAATCACAGAATCATTTTGGTTGAATACACCCTCAAGATCATCGAGTCCAACCATAACCCAGCCCTGGCACTGCCCCATGTCCTGAGAACCTCATGTCCGTCTGTCCAACCCTCCAGGGATGGTGACTCCAGCACTGCCCTGGGCAGCCTGTTCCAATGCCCCACAGCCCTTTGGGGAAGAAATGGTTCCCCACATCCAACCTCAACCTCCCCTGGCGCAACCTGAGGCCGTTTCTTCTTGTCCATGTACCTTCAGCCACCACTCACATGTCTCTGGGAGGAGGGTTTGACAAACCTCTCAAGGTGCATACGTAGAGCAGTGGGTTTGAAGCTGGTCCTGCACCAAAGGTTTTTAGCAATCTGGAACTTAATTCTATCAGCTTCTCCTCAAATTCTTTATTTATAAATAAGAACTGCAAAATCTGTCCTGCTGCCCTCCAGGCTGAAAGGCATTGGACCGAGCTCATCGACAGGAGTTGGTGTCAATGTCCCAGCAGTCCCACCACTCCCTGGCAAATGGGGATCCCAGTGGCCTCCCCATGTTGGTCTTGCTGCCTGATGTTCTCACCCAGCTGAGGGTTCAGGATTGGCCGCAGTCCGTGTCTCGGCACCACCAGCACATGCAGTCGCGATAAACTGCGCACAAGTCATGTGGTGTTTTGGGGGTGCAGCGTGGCCCTTCCTGCAAGAGTGTCACACCTTTCATCTCCTACAGCTCTGTGCTATGTGGAAATAGCCACGTATTGCATATAAAGCATGTCCCACTGTTTTCCCGTCTGTTTTAACGCTGTTCTGTTCTCTTGATCTAGGTGTTCAACAATATTTTGCGTAAGTGTGGCTTGCAGTGTGAAGGAGCCTCTGCTGAGCCCCAGAAATTGGAAGAAAGAGTAAATGTGACTCCAGGAAGCATGCCCCTCCAGGTAGGACTGTTGCTCTGTGCACTTTACTCTTTGTCACCCTGCAGACTGAAGAGCAGTGGGGCCACAGAGGGTCATTCTGTTCCCAAATCCTGGTGGCTCACGCAGCATGTGGTTCCGTGTCATTGTTTCACTGTTTGTTGTGTGACTTGATGATAAAGCCTTTCCACTGTGAGCTGGTTGCTTTGCTCGTGTGCATTTCAAGCATATCCATTGTAGCGTGGGTTCTTTTTAAACCTGGCATCTCTCTTGCTTAACCAGTTTATAAATAATATAACAGAGTGTCTGGCAGAAGTCTCCGTGTAACCCTGACAGTGATCAGAGTTGATCTTTTCTTCAGAAATGTTTTTTAACAGCAGTGCACTTTAATTCTAGTTAATTCAGAGGGTTTTTAGTGCTGGGTGCTGTACAAAGCCAGGCCCCAGCTCACGGAGCGTGGTCTTCTACGAAATCTTAGTCATGCAGGCTGTACGTGGGAGGTGTTAGTGCAAGATGCGTCTGTAGAGCAGCGCTGAAATGGACCACTGAACTCATCTCTTTAATTCCTGTATTACTGCAGTGCTTCCAGAGAGATGGGGAAGGATCCTGTATGCAGAGGATATATAGAGGGCAAAGCCACTGTCCAGAATGGGATCTGACAAGGTTTCTCGTAATTTCACAGAATCTTTAATGAGAGTGAGCAGTTGGGATTGTATTATAGATGTTTAAAGGGTCGAGGTTTTAGTAGAGACATTGCCTCTAGACCCAGTAATGTTCAAAGTGTTTATGATTGATAGCAGACTTGTGCAGTCATGAAAAAGGCTCGATCTGAAAATGTTGTCCTTGTTAGTGAGTTATACTGTGTTCCCAGAAAAACTTGTCTGGCTTTCCTCTCAGTAATTGCTCTTTGTCTCTCAGGAGCTGAAGGATATCGTGCTGTACCTTTGTGACACTTGCACAACACTTTGGGCATTTCTTGATGTCTTTCCACCGGCTTGCCAGACCTTCCAAAAACATGAGTTTTGCTACAGGTGAGTTTTGAACTGCACACAAAGGTTGTCTTGGCACAGTGGAAATACTGAATGTGCTGCTGTGTTCTGTCCCAGTGCCTTCATCGTTAAAAGAAGTGACAGATTTAATGCAACTGGAGACTGCGAGGTTCACTCTGAGAGGAATACAGAGACTCCCAGAGACAAGAAATTAATGTGCGGATGTCTAGAGTTTGTCTGTTATCCCTGAGTGATCCTGGAACCAGAAAACCATGACAGTTTCAAAACCCAGCTGAACAGTACTTGATGTGCTCTGGACAGGGTGGAGAGGGGTGAGCAGGAAAGAGTTGTGGACAAGAAGAGCTTAGGACCTGAAACAGGAGAAGTAGAAAGCCTTTCTAAGTGATAGTCTGTCAAAGTCTGAAAAGAAACGTTTTTGTTTGACGTTTTATGCTAGAGAATATTATTGAGGTTTGGCAAAAGCTGCGTGGCTGGGGGAGGGTGACGAGGCAGTGCTGTCACCACTGCCTGACAGTCAATTCCTGTCCAGCTCTGGGTCATGGTGGCAATGATGAGTCAGGATGGTCTCAAGGACCAGACAGCAGAGCGTGTTCCCACAGAGGCTGTGAGTCCTTGAGTGGCACTTACCCACCTTCCTCCAGGTGTTCTGAACCCCCAAAGCATCTTGTAGAGTCTTGTAACAGCCTTTGGTTAGGACAAAGCGAAACGCTCCTTTATTGTCCTTATTTCCCCTGTTTTATTTGCTTGGTGCTGCAAACGAACACACATTTTTATTTTGCTCTTGTTTCCAATCGCGTTGCAGAGCCCTGAAGTCGTAGAGCTGCCAGTGGTTTAGGGATTGAGTAACACTGCTCTGGGGTTACTGACAGTAACTCTGTCCTCTGTGGATGTTGTCCCGGAGGTGGTTATTGAAGAGGAGCAGACTGGGGACCGCTGGTGGCTGTTTGGCTTGGCAGGCAGCACTGCTGGTGTGCTCGGTTACTCAGAGGAGGAAAGCCTTTGCTATTAGTTCCACTGCTGATGTCAGAGATGTGCTGAAATAGTCTTGATCTCTGTGCGGTGGGACAACAGCAACGTTTTTATTACTTCTCAATAATGACCAGCTCCTCGGAGTGTGGGGAGGGAAAACTGATTTACAGGTCATCTTTTTGGAACCTCTGCGAGCCTGATTCAATTCGCTGGCACTCGGTGATTTCTCTTTTGGACTGAAAGTATCGGCCAGCTCCTGCTACGTTTGCCTCAAGGATACTCATTTAACATATTTGGCTCTTAATAGGAGACTTGGACGTAATGTTCCTAATGAAGCCTCTGCTTGGCTGTTGTGCCAAGTGCTGTAAACCATTATCAGTAACATCCAGCCACTACTGGAGCAGTACAGGCTGTTACTCTGTGAGGGTGTTTTTCTGCATCTCCTGGTGCTCGGGCCCTCAAGAAAAGGGACACTGGGCTGCCTGGCATGTAAAGTGTGAAACCGGAGCAAACAAACTTCCTTTGTTTCCCCCCTGCCCCATCCTACTGAAACATCCTCGCAGGCTTTCTGCATGTTGGACAGCTTCATCTAAATGCCCACCTAGAGCAGAGATGAATAGCAAGACCAGTAGGGTTTTGTTGGAAATCATATCTTGTTTCATAGCCAGTTTTTAGCATACAGCAGATATAGGGCCATAAGGATATCAGGGTGGGAGGGGGCGTTTGGAGATGAGCTTGAGCATCTCGGCTCTTTGCAGAGTGCAGATTTGTTTGGGATGTTTCTCAGTTGGGCAGATTGTTCTTCTCTTTGCTGTTGTGATGCTTTTCAAATGCCTGTGTCTTCAAAGACGCCCAGGTGGTTTCCTTAGAGTGCTGCTCTTTGTGTATTTGCTTGTGTTTCAGGGACCAAATACCAAAAAAGGGTAATGCTAAAGTGTAATGCTAGTGAGAATTTAATGAAATTAACTATTTGATTTGTCTTTTAGCAAATGGTTTTTGAAACCTCAGCTGACACTTACTCACTTTTCACCCTTTTCTGCAGATTAGCTTCATTTTATGAATTAGCAATTCCTGAGCTGGAATCTGCAATAAAGAAGAGGCATTATGAGGATAACAGGTGAGAATCTCTGCAAAGGTTTGCGTTTTCTTTTCAATAAAAGTCTCGCAGGGCTTAGTTAAAAATTCACTTCATGCTGCTTTACCCGTCTCTGCAGAGTCTTTCTCTCTTCTTTTTTTATGCTGCTTTAGGGAGCTCTGAAGAAAGAGCTTTTTTAATTCCAAATTTTCTTGGGCAGTGGGGTGACTAACAGTTTCTTTCACTGCTGTCTAAGAAGAGTCTTGATGGGAGATGCATTCATATTGTAGCAAAGTGTGAAAACATGAATGATAACTATAAATCGGTCTCATTTTAAGGCACAGACTGTGCTGGTACGGTTGAGATACCATGTATCTAGCTGTTGGGACAACTGGGGATTGAGACCAACTTTGTTTAGAGCGTGGATTGTCCTTATTGACTCTGGAATGACTCTAATTTCCGGTTCTTACAGCAAATCAAATATTCTGCTAATGCAAATGCCACCTCTGGAGGGTTAACTCTGGAGCGAAGGTGTGTTAAAGATGCAGATTTCTTGTGCTGACACCAACCGTATGTTCTTTTACTCTCTCTCAAGTGTTTTTGCTGATTTGTGGAGGAGAATTTCCCATTCCAGAAAGAAGATGATAGAAGCTTTTCACATCCTAATAAACCAAGTCTGTCTGCAGCCCATCTTAGAAAGCAGGTATTGGCACTCGGGCACTGCGATTCTAGCCAGTTATTGCCATTGCGGGGGAGATTCCTTCTTCTTGTTCAGATTTACTGCAGAAAATGAACGGATGCTGCTATTTGTGTTGGGGTTGGAGCCAAAGACTTTGGCTGAGCTCAGAACTCTGCAGTCCCGCACAGCGGGAGCGTCCCAGCTGACGCTGTGTGATCCTGAATTGGTGTGGTGAGCTGTGTGTAGCGATAACCTGTGGTCCAACAAGCTCTCTGACCCCAGTTTGTGACTAAGTAGTGAATTCTAATGCTGCGTGTAGGCAACTTGACTGAGACACCACAGCAAAAGCGATGCAGTGTTATAGGTTACCAAAAACAGGCATTTCAAATCTGGATACTGATGCCTTTACCTTGTTCTACCCACGCTCCTACTGTGAAAATTGTTAACTGATAGCTCTGTGAGTAATCTCAAAGTGGAGGCAAGTATAACTATCCTTATTTTAAAATGGAGAGATGAAGAGAAGTGAAATAACCCAAAATTGTGCTGCATGTTGAGGACAGAGCTGAGAACCTGGATCTGGACTGGAAGGCCTGTCAGCCTTGGGCTGTTCTCCGCCTGTACTCGGTGGTTGTGTCAATCGCTGGTCTCTGCAGCTCCTGTTCCACTTGACTCTTTTCCCTGGTTTGATATCAGAATTGGCTGAGGAGATGAGGAAGGTCTGTTGGTGGAATTCCTTATGAGAGGCCTGGATTCGCTTCCTTGTGACCTAGACTCTCACCCAGTCCATGCTGTAAATCGGCCTTTAAAGGAGCAATAGCAGCCTTGCCCTACCTTTGCTTTCTGAGTGTTGCCTTTCAGTACCCACTGCAATATTGAAAGCAGAAACGAACTAAAGCATGTAACGTGTTCAGACTCCACAGTATTAAGGATTATATATACTTCAGAGGTAGTGAAGGGCAGCTCCAGACCCTCATTGCCAGTTTGACGGGAGCCGAGGCTACTGTGCAAACGATGTATCTGGCTCCTAGACAAATACCTTTCTCTTAACACTGACCTACCACAGAGAGTGTTCTGCGTTCTGCCTCGTCAGGAGGCTGGATGCATCCACACCAATGAGAGGTTTAGGCCTTAAAAGCGAAAGGTTGCATGAGGAGTTTCTTTGGCACATGTTCTTACAGAGGTGAGCACATACTTTCTGGGAGGTTCGCTGCTATAATCCCAAGCCATATAATAAGAGTGCAATTACAAAAGGCTACACGCCCTTTTCTGCTTATTGCAGGTCTGAGGCATCTCACTATGATTTGTAAAGTCTGTTTTGAGTCTTGTAATTTTAACTGTGATACAGCTTTAATCCAGCTGGGTGAAATGTTTGCTGAAGCCGTAAAAGAAACCTGTTTCCATTTGACCCTTTGTCCCTGCGAAAACCAAAAAGTGGCCTGAAATCTATTTTCAAATGGGATTTCCCCTTGATTTGAGTGTGACTGGTTTGGCTCGTGGGGCAGAATATGGAGATTGTGCTCAGCACTGAGGTTTTCACTCCGTTGTGCCATTGTCTCCTGCAGCTGTGAGAACATTCAGCCTTTTATTGAGGAGTTTCTACAGATCTTCACTTCGGTGCTTCAGGAGAAGAGGTGAGGCTGGCGGAAAGGCCCGAGGGGAGGGTCAGCTTGCCCTCCTCTTCCATTCTTTACAACAGAATTGCCCAAGACATTATTATGAGGCGTTACGATGCGTTTGGGAGTTAGAAATCATTCTAACTAGTTGGGAGAACTGCTGTGAGAGGATTTCAGGCTGCAGTACAGCCTTTATTGCAAAGATGAGGAGGATGTTGCGTGACGCTGGAGAATGTTATTCTTCACTCTCTTTAATCCAGGCTTTCAAAGTGGAGGATAGCAATTTAGCAATTAGCCTTGACAAGTTAGGCTGTTATTACTGATCTGTGCTTTTCAAGTGGGGTGACCAGACCAGGCAGATATTAAGTGCTGATGCTGAAGATGCAAAGCGAATCAGCGGCAGAACTGTGAATTCCATCTTGTCCTGCTGACGGTGCTGTCATTCTGGTCATGTTCAAGTCATAAACCATATTTTCTCTGTAATGCGGCACTGGGTTACGGGTCTGGACATCACGGGGAGCATTGCAGCTGGCTCTGGCTTGGGGGGAAGTGGTGCTGCAGTATGATGGGAACAAAATCAGACACGGCAACCCGTGCTGGAATTCAGCATTGGGCGAGAGGTTTGTATGTGTTTCCACCTGAGCGGTGAGGGAGTCGCAGTAGCACAGCAGGGATGGTGGTATGTGGCTGCTCTGCCCGTAATTTATTCTTGAGTTCGACTGATTAAACTTCTGCGTTTTCAGATTTCTCCGTGACTATGATGAGCTGTTCCCTGTCGAGGATGATGTCAGTCTGCTCCAACAAGCCTCCTTCACGCTGTATCCTTTGCTGTCACTGTGGCGTTTTGCAGCCCTGGCTGCTCTTCGATTCCTTCACACCAGTGGCATTGCCAGGGTCGCTGCCGCTGGTGAAGCTGCAGGACTAGCAGTGGGTGATGGGAAGTCTCCTCTTAAAAAAAGAAAGGAGGGAATGTTAATGTTAATGTAGGCACAGGCTTGGAAGCCACTGAAAATTGCATAGTTACTTCAAGGCCTCAGGTTGCGCCAGGGAAGGTTGAGGTTGGATCTGGGAACAATTTCTTCCCCAAAGGGCTGTGGGGCATTGGAACAGGCTGCCCAGGGCAGTGCTGGAGTCACCATCCCTGGAGGGTTGGACAGACGGACATGAGGTTCTCAGGGACATGGGTTAGCGCTAAAGTTGGGTTGTGGTTGGACTCGATGATCCTGAGGGTCTCTTCCAAATGAAATTATTCTGATTCTAAGGTGAGTTCTGAATATTGCATCTAGAAATGGCCTTAATGCTGTTGTCTTAGAGATGAGACCAGGACAGCCTACATCCTCCACGCAGTGGAAAGTGCGTGGGAAGGAGTAGACAGGAAAAAAGCACAAGTTGTTAAAGATCCAGCACCGCCAGCAGCACCTAATGGAGCATCAGCGATAGTGGAGAGCACAGCCGAGGACGGGGAAGAGCTCGGGGCTGCGTACGCGTCAGAGGATGAGGTGAGTAGAGCGGTGGGGGTAGCACTGGGTTCTGCTCTTTCTGTCCTTGCCTCATTTGTCTGTGAAGAGAGCATTGGTTTGCTTGGGTTTGGGGATTACATGAGACTGAGTCTCATTTCTCGCCTTTGCTAGATTTCAGTGCAGCTCTGTGTGCCTTGTGAAATGAGAAACAAAGCCACACCTGAATCCTGGCTTTATCGTTGAGCAAATTGTGTCTAACTCCCACTGGCCTGGGTTCCTCTTGCTGTGGTTTATTCAAATCCCACACTTGATCCCCGTAGTTCATGTGCTTATTTTTAAATCCATATGTTATTGGAGGAAGAGACTCAGGGACAGACAAAAGCAGTTGCGTGCCCAAGTCTGTCTCAGCCCTTGTGTAGCAGAAACAACTAAGCTGATTTCTCGTCTTTTCACTTCAGTCTTTGACTTCTTGTGTTTAAATTCTGATAACCCAGACTTCTGCTTTCCCTTTTTCTCATGCGCACGCCCGCCGTCCCTCACCGTTCTGTGTGGTGTGTGCAGTGCGCCGGGGCGGCTGCTGCGCCCCTCGCCAAGGTGTCCGGGGTGGAGCTGGACTCCCTCATCTCCCAAGTGAAGGATCTGCTGCCGGACCTCGGCGAGGGCTTCATCCTGGCCTGCCTGGAACAGTACAGCTACAACGCCGAGCAAGTCATCAACAACATTCTAGAAGATAAACTGGTGCCCTGCTTGGATAAGCTGGACCGAACAATGCAAAGGTGTGGGACAACTGCTGGCATGGCTTTGAATGCCCTTTGTTTTTTCAGTTGTGGGTTGTCATTTAGTGTCATTCATGTTGCAGGTTAGACGCTTGTAGAGCTCTAAGCAGGTGTGTTTTCTTGGGGTAGGTGGCTGCAGTGAGAGCTTCTCGTTGCCATCTGCCACTGTATTTCTGTCCTCTTTGTGTCCCTGCAGAGGACTGGAACGTTCAGTGTTCAGCATTTCAGCAGAGCAGGTGCTGATGGGGGGAACAAAAATACTTGTACATTAAAAACTCCAATAAGAACCATTAAAATTCCACCATGGGGACACTGGCATAGCTGAGCGATTGAATGTGTTGCCCTCAAATGTTACTTTGCTGTGGAGAACAGGGTCAGAGGTGTTAAAAACCCGGCTGTCCTGCAGGAAGGGGCGTCTTCAGAGGGGCTAATCCAGCTGAAATTCAACCTGTATCTGGAAGGTTACTCTCTTGCAACTGAAGTTAAACCAGAGTGGGATTGGAACTAGCAGTTCAGGTCCATTTTTATCTCCTCCCTGACAAACTTGCCCGGCTTTCGCTCGCTTCCCCAGGTTACAGCGGCTGTGGGTTTATCGCTGGCAGTGGAATTGAGTTGGTTTAGTTCGCCTGCAGCTGCCAGCGTGTTTGTGCTGCAACAGCAGTTTCCGACTGCGCGTCAGGATGTGAATGTGCTGCTCGCTCACATTTCATGGAGGAACGGGCAGACTGTCTCATTGTTGCATTAAAAAAGGAAAGCATCTTTATCAGAAAAAATAATGTAAAATTCTTAGTTCTGCAACAATCTTCACGCTCTCCCAGCCAGATCTGCTGAATTTGGCACAAACGGTGCGGGGTGGGCCTTGGGAAGGTTGGGTTTTTCTGCAGAACCAGCAGTTACAGAAGATACGGCTGGGTTTTTTCCTGCCTCTTACATCTTGAAACAAAACGTTCAGTTCAATAGCGAATGTAGAATTCTGATCACTGCTGATTTTAGAAGTGAGCTCAGCAGCGCTTTCACATTCCCAGCTGAGCTAACAGCACCAACAAAACAAATGCAAAAATAATGGTCTTTTGACTTGTAAGTTGAACAAACATAAACCTGGAACTCTGAGAAAGAATTAAGAAGGAACCATAGGGAGATAAATGTCCTGAAACCAACAGCGGCAAATTACTGGAATTTTTTCCGGCGTGTAATGCATCACACTTAGTGTTTGGCTTTACTGAGTCACCGCTTTGAGAGCAGCCAGGCTGTTGAATATTCCACGCTCCTGCACAGTTTTACTGATTCTTAAATGAACAGATGCATTTTCTTCTTGCTTTCCGTAAGTTGCTCTAGTTTCCCAACAATAAGCTTCCAAACCTGCTTTTTATCTTACACCAATGCCATGCAGCGGTCGTGCACGTACTATAGTGCGGCTGCGAGATGAAGAGACAGCAATTTGTGACCCCATCGTGCAGCACCACGATGAGGATCTCAGCATGCCGGGGGTGACTTTGAGAAAGAAGAAACCAAGGGTTTAGGAAGGAGAGGACGTGGTCTTCCTCAGTTCACCTTTGGTTTGATTCTCCCTTATTTGTTTTAACAGGCAGCTGAAGCCAGACCCTACTCCTCTCGTCACTTCTCGCTGTAATGTTTTCCAGAATGATGAGTTTGATGTTTTCAGTAGGGATTCGGTGGATGTTTCTCGGATCCAAAAAGGCAAGCGGTGAGTGTCGTGCACCCTCAATTAACCCTGTCTGTCAAGCAGAATAAACCTCTGCGAACCTGCAAATTTGTTTCTCGCACAAACCTCCTGCAGGAATTTCTTGGCAGGGGGCAGCGAGGCTTATCAAAGATGTTTCCCACCTGTTTCTATGGGAAAGTAAAATGAAATATTATTAGGGGGTTGGTCTCAGGCAGTGTTCTTCCTAATTGGCTTTCCTCAGTATGCTGCTAGAGATCCCTGTCAAGCTCATTTGTGATGTCAAGCTCTTGCTTCTTGGTCTTAACGTTAAATTCGTACCGAACAGCAAACCTTGAAAAGCAGCCACCTCTGTGAGCCTGGTGTTGTGACTCAGAACTGGGGATAAATAACGATTTGGTTTAGATCCAAGTGAAGCTTCAATGTCTATCTGCTTCAAAATCTGATAACACTCAGTGGCTTAGATGACTTTTGTTGTTCCTGCTGCTCTAAGCTCCCTGCAGAAGAACATTTCCCTTGCTTTCCCCTTAGGTTGGCGCGTTGTGCTGTGCCACACTGTGCGAACGGAGGTTGGGGCTTTGTCCTGCTGGCTCCTGTTGCTGGCAGCTCTATCTACAACATGGCTGGTTAGAGAAAGCGCTTAAAAAGAACCTGAAGCAGGTCAACCACATCCAATCTTTATGTTAGTATGTATTTACACAGAATGTAAGTAAAAGTCTGGCTGGAGATTGAGCTGCATGGCCCTGGGAGCTCCCAGTCAAGGCTTTGGTTGCAAAGCTGCATCAAACTCTCAGGAGAAAACCACTTTTGTCCGCAATCCTGTTGGACTGTTTCAGCGGCACTGCTATAGTGCTTATATTGGCTCAGCTAGGCAAGAAAATAATTTCTCTTCTCTCTGGCCAAGACAATGACTTTTGGAGCCTCCATAGCTAAGAATTCAGAGGCGTTCTCTCTCTTCTTTCTCCTTGGCACGTTGTCTTGCTTGGCGTGCAGCAGGAGCCTTCTGCACAGGTGAGCTCAGTTATCTTCCACTTCCCAAAGTTTTGCACATGTGAGTAGCTGCTGTGGAGGCTGGACAAGGCCAGAGAGCGCTGCCCGAGTCCAGCACAGCACGTCCAGTGCTCGGAATAACCCTGCCAGGAGCTCCCTCTGCAGATAGATTGGTGTAGATGAGGTTCTCAGGGACGTGGGTTAGTGATTGGACTCAATGATCTTGAGTGTCTTTTCCAACCAAAATGATTTTGTGATCACTTCCAGAGCTTCGGAAGTTAAGTCATCCCTGAGCTGGGTGTTGGGAGCCTAATCCCACAGCATTGCCCCCCAGCTGCGGGCAGGGGGGCTGGGTCTGCTCTGTGGTGGTGACACCGCTCCCTGAGAACGCAGTTGTCTCATCTGCTCTACCATTCAGGGACCTCTTGGGATTATCCTCCTCTCAGTGCCGCTGCTCTGGTGTCTCTTGGCCTCCCTCAGGCTGTGTCGTGGTTTAAAAGCAGTTGTTACGCAGAGAGCACTCTCTGCAGGACTCCAGACACATCAGTTACGTTTGGAGTCGTTTTTAAAACCTGTACTTAAGTAGCTGGGATCAGCAACATACACCCTACGCCCAAAGTTGCCATATCCAACTAAATCAAAGGATAATTTATAGTGCCTTGCTCTCTAGAATTTAACATTCAGAACACCAGAAGTATGAAACGTGTCCTTTCAGCACTAAAAGCACAAGTTCCTTGTCCCACAAGCGAGAAACCCGATGTTTTGCCTAAGCGCTGGGCTGACAGAGCTCTCCCAGCCTAGTTTGAGATCTGCTTTGGATTTCAACTATATAATTTCTTTTTCTTCTTCTTAAAATCTCTTGCTCACCGAATTCCACTTGCGTTTAGTGCTGTTGTGATGTGGCAATGGTGCTGCCAGAGCAGGATGGGTCCCACTGCGCTGCGGAAAAGCACGAGCAGTTTGGGGCAGGGCCGGTTAATGGGAAAGAGAAAAAGCCACACCAGGATGAGGAGGGGAACAAGCACAGGGAAGTGAACATATATAACACATATATATTCTTTGCTGATCCTGAAAAGCGATCCCACTTGTCTGTGCCTGTCCAGCCGTAATTGCACGCTGAATCTGGCTCTTGAAGTCGGAGTGTGTCCTGAACACTGCAGGACCAGAGGGATTATCCCACTGTTTTTCCTGGAATTGGTGGCTGAGACATTTCGCTGCAGCTCCTCTGCGATCATCAGACCAGCTCGACAGGAAACAGTTACCAAATACTTTGCTCAGTCTCACGCTAAAAACCACCAGAAGAGTAGCCGAGCGGTGTGTGCAGTCACAGCGAGTCACCCGGGGAGGAACCGCATCTGCCGCAGGGTTACGGAGCTTTCAGATCCTTTGTGAAAATCAGGCTGTTTACATCACTTCCCCACTTCTGGCAGGTACATCACCCAGGTCTGTCCATTCTCGAGTCACCGACCGCCTGCCCTGGGCAGGTTCTTTCTCCGGTAACGTCCGGATGCCAGGCAGAGCGCTGGTCCGTGTTCCTCCTCGACTCTGAGGGCTGCACATTGTCCCGTGAATATTTAACAGGGGAATCCCTTGTTGCTTTGCTGGAAGTGTATACTTGGCCAGTCTGAAAAATGAGACTTAAAGAGTTTACGCTTGTGCAGCTGGAGACACAGCATCTCTGGCCGCTTTTTTAATACCTCTATCAAAATTTTATCTTCCCTTCTTTAAAATTGCTGTAATTGACTTAGGTCCTAAATTAAAAAATATCTACACGCAGTGCTTTGAGGCTGAATCAAAATCACCGGTCTACTCTGGTTTGTTCTTTTCAGTGTTAGTTGTGCTCACTCTGATCCTTACTTGCTGCACTGGTAATTTGTGCTTTCTCTGCCTCCATTCGTATTTTCCATCTCCCATTTGTAAGCTGTGGTTCTTGGCTCCAGGAACACGCGTGTCCGTGCGGCGGTTACTGACAATCAGGTCTGTGATTTGCAGTGATTGCAAAAGTGATTGCGGTGAGATGATCCTGCTGCGGGGTGTTAGAGAGCACCGTGCCCTGCACAGCCCTCCGGAGACCCAAGTCTTCTTCCTACCAACTCACCATTTGGAATTCATGGCGCTTCTGTTGTCGTCTGGATTTTGGCCAAATTTCAGCTTGAGTATAATTGCTTTGGCTTCCTGTAAAAGCTTGTGTTCTGGCTGCAATGACAACAGTGGTCTCCAATTCGTGTTCTTAGCTGCTGTGGAATCTTGCTGGGCTTCTGTTTTAAAAATGACTTTTCCAAGCCAGGAGTGGCTGGTTTTTTAGTAGCCAAACAGCCCTGTTATAAATTGGAGTAAAACAGGTAGGTGTGAGTAGCGCTTGTGTTACTTCAGCTTCCACTTACTGACAGGGGAAAAAGTAACTTACAGAGATCTTTACATACTGCCCTTGAAACGGCCTCAAGTTGTGCCAGGGGAGGTTGAGGTTGGATGTGGGAACAATTTCTTCCCCAAAGGGCTGTGGGGCATTGGAACAGGCTGCCCAGGGCAGTGCTGGAGTCACCATCCCTGGAGGGTTGGACAGACGGACATGAGGTTCTCAGGACATGGGGCAGGGACAGGGGTGGGTTATGGTTGGACTTGATGATCTTGAGGGGCTTTTCCAACCAAAATGATTCTATGGTTGTGTGTTGCCTCTCCTTCCCGTGCTGGGGAGCGCAGGAGGGAGAAGGACACGACGAGGAGTTTGCTGAACGACAAGCGCCTGGTTGCTGAGCAGAGGGAGCGTTACAGCCAGTACAGCGTGGTCGTGGAGGAGGTTCCTGTGCAGCCGGGAGGAGCTCAGCTCTACAGGGAGGACTACGAGGACGAGTACGATGACACCTATGATGGAAACCAAGTGGGGGCAAACGATGCTGACTCGGATGATGAGCTGATCAGCAGGAGGTAGGTGCTGTGATGGGAATCACCACCTGGCTCACACAAACCTGCTCGGCGCTGGGTTTGGGCTGTTTCTCAGAGGGAATGTGCATCCTTCAAACCGCTCATTTATCTTCTGTTTTCTCTGTGATGTGAAAGGAGGGAGATTTGGGTCTCTCTCTCATTGGTAGGGAGCGTTGCAGGGCTCTGCAGGGCTTGGCCATTGCCTCAATTGATCAACAAACCTCAGAGGAGGCTTTGCCGTCGTGTAGAAACTTGCACTCAACAGTGCTTGTGCTGATAGAAAACTGTCCCACAGCGGAGGAAAATGGGCTGTCTTAAATAACAGGTATAGCTGGGCAACGTGAAGTGGTTGGTTAGCAAAGGAAACCTTCAAAACTGGGAACCCTACAAGGGGATTTCTGTTCCCTGCCAGTTCCCTCTGACACCTTGGGGTGCTTACACCTGGAATTGGGTCCAGCATGGGTGAGGATGGGAATTGTAGAATATTTATTTTAGAAATAAGAGCTAGAGATGTTTTAAAAGCTGTTCTAACATTTCTGACAGTGGCCTGTTAAATTCTGATGTATTGTGAAGATGCCACCATCTCTAACTTCAAACCAAAATGCACCTTTGTGGTTCCTTTGTCCCATTTGTGTTTTTTTCCTTTCTAAAGCGTGGCGAGGCTTCCATTGAAGTCCTTTTTGTGCTTTGCCTGTACCAGCGCAGCACTCGGGCCTTTTCCCTATTTCAGGTGCTCGTGCTCCTAGAGAGGCAGTGGCAACAATTAGTGGATGTTACTGCTTAAAACCAGATCTAAAGGTTTGAAGTAACCAAGGCTTTTCTAGTCTTACACTTATTTCTTTGACAGTGGAATGGTGCATCTGAATTCCAATACCATTTAAACACACACACATATATATATTAAAGAAGAGCTATAGGCATGTGCTGAATTCCACCTCTACCCCCCAGGCCCTTGGCTGCTCTGCGTGTTCAGGGTGATTCATAAAGCTTGACGAATTTCTCCCAGTATGAAACTGGGGCACAGCAGTGGAACCATTGACCAGTTGCGGTGGTTTTAGAGCACAGCACTTGCTGGGCATTCACGTTTCTGTGGGAGTTTGGGTTGGAAGGCTGAGGGTTCCCTGTACCGATGCCGTTCCCTCCCCGGTGAGCTGAACCCAGCAGCTTTACTCCTCACTGGCACCTTGGGGCTCTGCCCGGTCCCCTTCTCCCCACGAAGCAGTTGTTTCCTCAGATGAATTCTTTGTGAGCTTTCAGGTTTTTCCTGACCTGCTCCTTTTTCTTAACTATTATTATTTTCAGTAACAACATCATAGTGAACATTCCCCAGTGAAGAACATCTGTGTTTAATTGCCCATAGTAAATGTGTCATTAGCTACCAGGTCTTTTTTTTTCTTTTGCTTTTCTTTTTTTCTTTCTTCAGGAGAAGCAGCAAGCCCATGAAATTTCTAGCTCCTCATTTTTGGAAGATATGATGCAAAGCGAAAAGGCTCCGCTGTTCAGTGAAACATTTCTGGCTGTACTGTTTGCTGACTTTGTGCCTTAATTTTCAGGCCATTCACAATCCCTCAAGTCTTGAGACCAAAAGGACAAGAAGAAGGGCAGGAGGAAGAGGAAGGGGATGAAGAGGAGGAGGAGGAAGAAGCTGAAAAGGAAAGAGCAAAGGTGACGTTTAGCTTGCAATTGGAGTTGCTTTAAGATTGACCATCCATCTTCTCTGCTTCACGTGCTGGTGTTTGGCAGAGGTGATGTGGAGCAGGTTTCCTCCTTCAGAGGGTCAGTCTTTTAACAGTTGGGTGGAGCTTGAGCTGCTTTTCCAAGCGGCTGCTTCTGCAGGTTGTGAAATGTACCTAAATACAGCTGTCCGCTGCTTCCTAGGGTAACCGTGCTGGAACAGTGACACTTATCCATGGAGAGCTTTAACCTCCTTTATTCCTTAGGCAGACAATACCAGCAGAACACTTTGAGAGTCACCAGCGCTCTGTTGCTGTGGATATTCTGGAAATAGTGATGTTCTTGCTGGTAGAGGTGGGATGTGGGAAGAATTCTCAGGTTTTCTGCTGGGTTTGGGGTTTAGAGTTTGACACCAATCCCGCTGGCTCAGCCAGCAGATAATAAACAACAGATTGACTCTGTTGCCTGGTCTGACAGAACCACCTTCTGCTCGAGCCCTTTGTGCGATGCTGTTGAGTTGACTGACCTCTTGCCTTTCTGCCCTCGGTAGGACCATTTTGTGCAGGACCCGGCCGTGCTGCGTGAGAGAGCTGAAGCCCGGCGGCTGGCGCAGCTCGCGAGGAAGGGGTGAGTGAGCACCTCCCTCTGCGGGGGAAGCCGTGTTCTGCTGTGCTTAGCGAGTGTTCTGCTGCTGACCCTGAATTGCTGAGGATATACCTGCTCCTTAACATTCCTGTGCATCAGGGTCACCACCACGGTGGTGGGAACTTCCTCACCCAACTTTTACTTCACTGCTCATCGTGCTCTCTCGTCAAATGGTTAGGCACATAAAAGCATAGAATGGTTTGTGTTGAAGGGCCCTCCCCAGCTCCCCCAGTGCCCCCCCTGCCATGAGCAGGGACATCTGCACCAGCTCAGGTTGCTCAGAGCCCCGTCCAGCCTGGCCTGGGATGTCTCCAGGGATGGTTCAGCCACCACCTCTCTGGCCAACCTGGGCCAGGCTCTCACCACCCTCAGCACAAACAATTTTTTCCACATGTCCAGCCTGAATCTCCCTCCTTTAGTTTAAAACCAACACCCCTTGTCCTATCGCAACAGGCCCTGCTCGAAAGTCTGTCCCCATCTTTCTTATGGGCCCCTTTTAAGTACAGAAAGGCTACAATAAGGTCTGCCTGGAGCTTCTCTTCTCCAGGCTGAACACGCAACTCTCAGCCCGTGCATGTTGGGATCTGAGAGAGCACGGCTTCCTAGAGCTTGAGCATCTCCCACAGGGTTTCAGGACAGTTTAACAGCTGGTTTTAGCTGACAGTGTGTAGAAGGACAGAGTTGTTGTGTGGCTGATGCTGGTACTCAGCTATTGCCGAAGCCCCACAGAGCTGGGATGAGCTGAGGCTCAAGGCCTGACAGCTGAACTCACGTCTTTTGTCAGGATCTGTATATTTTGTCCCCCAAGCGTGCAGTGTCCTCGTCGTAATGTCCTTTCTCTGTGTACCCCAGGCACAAGCACGACAGCTCTGCCGTCGTTGGGAACGCGAAGGGACACGGACAGAACTGGGAGACGGTGCAGGAGCGAAGGAAGAAGGAGGCAAACAAAAGCACAAGAGCCAACCACAACCGCCGAGCCCTGGCCGACAGAAAGCGGAATAAAGGCATGATTCCTTCCTGAAAGACTCAGCCCGGGTGGCGTCATCCCCAGTCCTCTGCCTGGGAGGACGTGGTTGTGTTTTATTCCCTCAGCACTCGCTGTGCTCGGGGGACTGGTTGTCGTGGTTCAATACCTGACGCTTCAGCTCACGTGGAATTGCACACCTTGGTGGGGCAGCCCCTTATGGGGAAGGAACTGCCCTCCAGGCAGACCCCAGCTGCTCGGCAGTTCATGGAGATGTGCGTACGACAGCGGGCTGCACCGCACCTGCAGCGGACAGGCTGCACAGCTGTTCGCTTCCTTTTGTACTATTTATAATTCGGAGATTTTTATTTTCGTATTGCTCCTTGCGCCCTCTCCATCACTCATGTGGGTTTTCAGCCCCCGCAGCGGGCGGCTCTGAGAGCGAAACTTCCCTGGAGCGGCCCCCGCGGCCTTCTGCTCCGCTCAAATGCCTTATCCTGCGGCACAGCCGCAAGGACGATAGGAAAGTGCTTGGGCTCTTCCCATTGCCAACAGCCACCCGGGGGAGTTAGGTGAATGAACACCTTATCATCCATTCTCGTCCCTCGAGTGAGGTGTGTGAAAACAATGTGCAAATAAAAGATCTCAATCTTTCAGTTGGTGCTTTAGGCTCTTATAGACCGTATCGATCTTGAAGTTGGAAAAATCTCAACAAGCCTTTTAACGCGCTGTGTCTGCAGGCACTGAATTCACTTGCTGTTCCGCGTTGGTTTAGTGTGATGAGATCTGGCCGCAGCCACCGAGACTAAAGATCCTGGAAAATCAGGGATGACAGGGATGGAAACGGGCGGGGAAGGCAGCAGGGGCAGAGTCCCCGCGAGCTGCCTCCTCAACAACTTGTCACACTGGAGCAGAACTGCCCTCGTCATTGTGTTTGCTGTCGGGAATGCCAGGAGATCATAGTAAACAGTTCGTAGTTGCTGAAGGGGCTTCTCCCAAGCGCTGTCTCTTGTTTGCAGTTGCTCCCTGTGCAAAGAGACACACAAATTGAGTTTGCTTTGTACTCTGTTTGTGAGGCGCTCAAATGCTTACGCGAGCCTGGAGTATCTGCCGGCAGCTGGTGGTAAAACTGTTGCGGTTGCTGCTGTCACGGAGCAGCAGCACGTTATTGCAGTGCTGTCCCCATCGTGGAGATGAACTTTCAAGTAAACAAGTAGGCTTGGCTTGGTTAATCTGCTCCGCGTGCCATCTCCGCACCACCATCACATGTGGTTGGGGTTTTTGTTTGTTTTTATTTTTCTAGTACTGCAAGTGCTACCGTTGTGATCTCCACGCTGAGCGATCAGCCCTGGGTTGCGCAGCGTTCGAGCTCCGGTTCCAGGGTGACTCTCCCCTTGGAGCGCTGCAGCGCTTTGGCAACGAGCGCCGTGAGACGGCCGGTGCTGCCGGGTTTTACGCAGAGGGCGGGACCAGGGGCTGTAGGATCAGAGCTGCTGCCAGACACTGCTGGGGCTGCTTTGGGAAGAGTAGAAATGGCTGTCACCATTCTGCAGATGGGATGAAGTCCTGAGTGCTGTGAGCCCCATTTCTTTGTGTATCAGGACAGCTCAAACCCCCAACAACACGTAGGAAAAAGGGAATTACATTTACCAACTTCCCCAAATCTGTCAAGCGAAATCATCTGCCAGGATAACTAACTCCACTCTTGTGCAGCTACTGTTCTCTGCACTAACAGCTTCATTTACTCTCTGCCAGCCCACTCTAATGCTTCTCCCCCTGCTTAATACCGTATTCATCTTTAGTTCTTGCTTCTAAGAAGCTGCAAATCTCTATCACCTGCTCAGCACAGCGTGAAGCTATCGGCGCTGCAGACGGAGCTGGTAGTAAAGCAGGCGGTCTCATATGGTACGAGATTAGCCCAAGAAAGCTTAAGCCATTGCTCTTAAGCATCTCTATAAAAGCACAGCTGGGACTGTGAAAGCTGGAGTTGTTTTTTGCTCAAAAAACAGAAGCACAATGTTTTTCAAGTCCTCTTTGTGTTCTTAATGTTTTACTCCTGACACCTATTTGCAAACCCAATAAAGCTGCTTTCATTAGTGCTGGCTCTAATTTTCTCTCCTTCATCCATTGCTCAAATTCCTCCTTATTAGTGAAAATATAGTGAGGAGGGAGAGACACGGCTTCTGGGCTGGGAAAGAGGGAAGAGCAGGAGTCACTCAGCCACATCTTCCCACAGCCACCAGAGAGCCCAGAGTAATTAACTGCTTCGTTACCTCCAACAGGATCCAAACAGCCCTTTCCTGGGAGGGAAGATGCGTTTGAAAGGGCCGCTGAGAGCAGGGATGGACTGTTCAGTGAGGTTGTGGAGAATTTGAAGAGAACCTGTTCCTTCCCCTCTGGCTGGAGCGGGGGTGGGCAGAGCACAGGGACCCCCAGCAGCTCCCCGGGATGGGATAGAGCAGCTGGGAGGGTACAAGGTAAGACTGTTCTGCCCCTCAAGCCACTCAAAGAGCCAGAAGGTGCAGAAATAGCTCAGAAAGATCAACATCCCATTCGGTAGGTTTTGGACAGGCTGGAATTATACACAATGTCCATTTTCAGCCCAGATTGATGGGCTCACACCAGCGCTCACCTGCAGGGGTGAGGCATCCATCCATCTACCCATTTGTCCATCTATCTGTCCATCCATAGAATCACAGATGGTTTGTGTTGAAGGGCCCTCCCCAGCTCCCCCAGTGCCCCCCCTGCCATGACAGGGACATCTGCACCAGCTCAGGTTGCTCAGAGCCCCGTCCAGCCTGGCCTGGGATGTCTCCAGGGATGGTTCAGCCACCACCTCTCTGGCCAACCTGGGCCAGGCTCTCACCACCCTCAGGCCAACAATTTCTTCCTCATGTCTGGTCTGAATCAGTCTGTCTGTCCATTTATCTATCCATCTATCAATCCCTTTACCCACTTCTCGCACTGGTAACAGCAGGGCCGGCAGCAGCATCTGTGCTGCAGCAGGATGACGGGCTAGGAACCTGCATCAAAGATGTAAATGATTTCAAGTCCCTTTTCTTTGGACAAGATTGGAGCATGCAGGCAGCTCCTCACCCCTCTGCTCAGTTCCTGTCAGCAGTGGCAGCAACCTCTAGCTGTATAAATGCTTTCAAGTCTTTCACATTATCTCAAAAATAGTTTGATTTCTTACAGCATGTTGAAGCTGCGGTACAGGGCCCTACTGAAGCGTCCTGTCTCCTAGATATGAAGTTACGAGCAGGGCAAGGGGTAAATCAGGGGAACACAAAGTGGAGACATGGACCAAGAATGTTTTATTTTAACGCAGTAAGTTTGAGTACAGCAGCAGAACTCCTTGAGTCCATCTGGGCTTACATCATATCAGTAGGTGGCTGATATAACCTGCCTCGGAGCTGTTCGATCAGGAATCCATTCCCATTTTGATGCAACCAGTTTCAGGAGAGCGGATCCTTCTCTGCGGCGTCTTTTGCCACCCCAGGCTGGATCCTGCTGCTGAGCATTTCAGTTTTCACTGTTCTCATACTTGTGCTTGATGTGTTTCCACAGTTTCTGGATGTAAAACAAAAAAACAAACAGTGATCTTAGTTTTTAAGTGGTCCTGGGATAAAGTTTCACTTTAAAATGCAAGCTACCATGAACACTTTGCCCAAGAGCAAGAGGGGAGAGAACAGTTTGTAGAACACGTGTGCGGGTACCAGCAGGATCCATGGCAGGCTGGGAACTGTCACCCCGTGTGTCCCTGCTGCCCGGGGCTCACCCTGCTCTGCCGCAGCGAGTCCCGCACGAGGGATGCGGGAGGAACAGCAATGGCAGCTGAGAGCCCCAGCCCACGCTCGCCCTGCCCGCGGAGCAGGCGGCACAGGGACTCCTGGGCTTTCAGAGCAGAACAGGAGGGAACTGCTGCTGTCCCGCAGCCCCTGTGCCCGGGAGCCACAGATTATCTCCGCTCGGGCCGGGGGAGCATTTCTGCTCCCGGAGACATGGGCTGCAGAAAACAATCCTGCTCCAGGCACCGATATCTGCTGGCGCAGGCGGGACTGAGGGAAACGCCATTCAGTGTGTGCTGTGCTGTTTGATGTACACAATAGAGTTTCAAAAACAAGCTCCCATTCTCCACAATTCTGTTCTCAAATCCTGCTTAAGAAACATTAACGTATATAAAATGCTACAATTAAAAAAAGGAGTTGTGTGCTGACATTCAAATGTGGTTTTAAGTGAGTTTTACAAGTTACTGTTGCTAAAAAGGAGACAGGGACCCTGCTCTTGGTCTTTACTGTATTCTCTCAGCTCACCCAGCCCCTGGTGAGTGACTTCAAGGTGTTGCGGCTGTCACCTCGTGTGGTATCAGCTTTCCGCTGGTTTCACAACCTGATTCAGAAGGCAAAGAGCAGCTGTTGCAGTCAGGGAAGGTGCGGGGCAGCTCTTTGCAGCATCAAAGCCATTCAGATGAGCTGGCTCCCCTGTGAAACTGTGTCCTGGGTGCCCCGAGAGACCCAAGGCACATCGGAGCTGCAGGACAGGGAAGGGAATCGCTGTGCTGCAGGTGGGAATGTGAAACACACTGAGTATTTTCTGTACTGTCTGCGAGATGGAAATTCCAGCACCGTCTGCCTTTTCTTAGGGCATGTGCTGCATCACCTCATCTGGCCCTGGAAGCCGTTATATCACCTGCCCGTGTGACTCAGTATCCAGACAGTTATCGTGTCACAGCTCTACTTAGAATCATTTTGGGTGGAAAAGCCCCTCAAGATCATAGAGTTCAACTGCTACCCACCCCTGGCACTGCCCCATGTCCTGAGAACCTCATGTCCGTCTGTCCAACCCTCCAGGGATGGTGACTCCAGCACTGCCCTGGGCAGCCTGTTCCAATGCCCCACAGCCCTTTGGGGAAGAAATTGTTCCCACATCCAACCTCAACCTCCCCTGGCGCAACTTGAGGCCGTTTCCTCTGCTCCTGGTGCTTGTTCCTGGGGAGCAGAGACCGTGCTACAACGTCCTTCCAGGCAGTTGTAGAGATATAAAGCCAACTTGACCTTTCTCATCTCACTTTCACACCCGAGATGGCAGATGCTGTTCCCCTGCACAGCAGCAGCACTGCCCGTCCCCAGCTGTCACCCTCCTGTGCTCCAGGCAGACTGGGAAGATGAACGACTATGGACCTAGAGAGCAAGCTCAATGCATTTTAACCTTCCTGCACTCCACCCCTTTTTATACTTTTTCCCCAGTTACTCCACAGCCACAGAAGCCTTAGAACACACTGAAGCCCTGACCAGAACCACCACGACACACGGAATAACCCCAGGCTGGCTGGGTTGCAGGAGCTCTGCAGATCCCCAGCCCAGCCCTGCTCACGCAGGGTCACAGAGCAGATCACACAGGTGGGTCCAGGCGGTTTGAATGTCTCACAGAAGGAGACTCCACACCCGCTCTGGGCAGCCTGGGCCAGGCTCTGGCACCTCCCAGCAAACAAGTTTCTGCTCATGTTCACATGGAGCCTCCTGTGTTTCAGTCTGTGCCCGTTGCCCCTCACCCTGGCGTTGGGCACCACTGAACAGAGTCTGATCCATCCTCTGACACCCACCCTGAGCTATTGATCCATTGATCAGATCCCTCTCAGCTTCTCTTCTCCAGCTCAACAGCCCCAGCTCTCTCAGTGTCTTCAGTCTGTGCCCGTTGCCCCTCACCCTGTCACTGGGCACCGCTGAAAAGCGCATGGAAACACCAGTAAAGCCTCCTCTGACAGGCCCCGCGGCGCTCGGGGCCTCCCCGGGAAGGCAAGGCCGCGCTCCGCCCGGGGAGCCGGGACAGCCCGGGGTGCGGGCCCAGGCGGGGCCGCGCTGACCTTCAGGCCCAGGCCTAAGCCCCGGGCGGGCCCGCGGCGCGTCCCCACCCTTCCTTACCCCCTCGTTGAGGTGCTCGAAGATGGCGTCGGCGCCCTGGTCGAAGGCGCGCTCGAACAGGACGGCGCCCAGCACGATGCTGAGGGCGAAGGTGGAGGTGCGGCGGAACAGCGCCCCGTACGCCTGCCGCAGCAGCGCCATCTTGCCGCGCGCTCTGCGCATGCGCGGCCGCCGCACGGGCACGGGCAGCGCGGGGGGTGCCGGGGGATGGAGGCGGCGCTGCCGGCGGAGCGGGGACCGGCGGTGAGTGCGGGGCGGGCGGACACGGACCCGTGTGACAGGGGGCGAGAGGCCACCCGGCTGCTACAGGAACAGTGTGGCCAGCAGGCCCAGGGCAGTGACCGTCCCTGTGCTGGGACCTGGGGAGGCCAAACCGCCAATCCTGGGGCAGTTCTGGGCCCCTCACGCCAAGAAAGGCCTTGAGGTGCTGGAGCGAGTGGAGAGAAGGGAACGGAGCTGGTGAGGGGCTGGAGCACAAGTGTGATGGGAGCGGCTGAGGGACCTGGGGGTTCAGCTGGAGAACAGGAGCTGAGGGGAGACCTTCTGATCTCTGAACTGCCTGAAAGGAGCTTGGAGCCAGGGGGGTCGGGCTCTGCTCCCCAGGAACAAGCGCCAGGAGCAGAGGAAACGGCCTCAAGTTGCGCCAGGGGAGGTTGAGGTTGGATGTGGGAACAATTTCTTCCCCAAAGGGCTGTGGGGCATTGGAACAGGCTGCCCAGGGCAGTGCTGGAGTCACCATCCCTGGAGGGTTGGACAGACGGACATGAGGTTCTCAGGACATGGGGCAGTGCCAGGGGTGGGTTATGGTTGGACTCGATGATCTTGAGGGGCTTTTCCAACCAAAATGATTCTGTGATTCTCTGCTGGGTCCATGGGTTGAATCCCCACTCTCTCCTTGTGCCTCTTGTGCGGAAGCAGCTTCCACTGGGTACTCTGAGTCATTATTTTCTGCTTTTTTTGAGGTTAAATCCACACAGTTGGCACAGCCCCCGGGCACAAGGCCTTGTTTCAGCTTCAGCAAATTCAGGTGAGGGAAGGAGGGGCCCTGGCTGTGGAGCCACAGGGGCCTTGTTGGGGCAGGAGCCCCCCCTGCCAGAGTGACCTGCAGAGGGTGAAGCAGAGAAGAAAGAGGGGTTTGTATTAGTGTCCTCCCCTGCTCTCCCCTCAGGGCGGTTGGGGGCAGTTGGGGTGTTTTCATGCAGGGCAGTGAGTGTCACTGTTGTGCTCTGGGCAGGAGGTGGATGTTGTGGCCCATAAAAGGCAGAGGACGCTTTAGTGGCAGCTCCAGGGACCTCACGATGAGCCCAACGTGGCCCTTGTGGCAGAACACACGGGAGAGTTGGGGTGTTCAGCTGGGTAAGAGAAACTCCTGGGAGACCTTATTGCGGTCTTTCCGGACTTAAAAGGGGCCCATAAGAAAGATGGGGACAGACTTCTGAGCAGGGCCTCTTGCGATAGGACAAGGGGTGATGGTTTTAAACCAAAGGAGGGAGATTCAGGCCAAACGTGAGGAAGAAATTGTTGCCCTGAGGGTGGTGAGAGCCTGGCCCAGGTTGGCCAGAGAGGTGGTGGCTGAACCATCCCTGGAGACATCCCAGGCCAGGCTGGACGGGGCTCTGAGCAACCTGAGCTGGTGCAGATGTCCCTGTCATGGCAGGGGGGGCACTGGGGGAGCTGGGAAGGTCCCTCCAACACAAACCATCTGTGATTCTATAACTGAAGCAGAAACGTTCCCATTTACCACCTTCTCTTTGTGTTTTTCTTTCTGTTTAACCTTAGTGAGGCCAGAGGGGTCCCAGGGTGGCTCCAGCACTGATGGGAGTGACATAGATTTTGGATTGAGAAAGGGAGAACAGATGACAGGGCAGGGGAATCTTGAAGTCATCCCACCGCATGGTCATTGTAAACCAGCATCTACATTAAATTTCAGAACAGATCCTCAAGTGACACTCGCTTTGTCATCTGTCTCGACTGCTCAGAAGGAGTGCACGGTCTGGCTGCACAGTCATTTCTCTTAATTTATTTATGTTTGATTCCCTGCATGCAGCTACCGTGGGGTTTCTGGGGTCGGGCAGAGCCTGTGCGTGTGCTGGCAGCCTGGACAGAGGCTGGAAGGTGCCTGACATATTCCTGTGCCCTACGCATAGTGTTCTCCCTTTGAAAAACTCTATTATTATTATTATTTTTCTATATTAACTGCTCGGGTTTGTCTCTAAGACACCCCAGTAGCCCATAAACTGCTGCAGCTGGGGTGGTTTTGTGATGCTCAGGTTGATCTTAATCCTGAACCAAGCTGGAGGCTCTGGATTTACACAAGGCATCATGGAAATCAGCATCTGTCTGTCTGTCTTGAAGGTGCTGACAAACAGCTGGCATTTGGTGTGTTCCCGTAGAGATATGAACGCGTTTAAATTGGCAGCTGAATATCATAAGCTTGACACTTGGATTTAATGAAGTTCACATCAGGGTATCCAAAGTGGCTGAAACGGCCCCAGGTCTGGGCTGGAGGCAGCAGGAAACCGGGGTCAAGGCCCAGCGACGGTTCTCAGGGGTCGGCGTGGGGAAAACACCCACACCTCGACAACAACCCGTCGTGTGCTGGTGTCTGGGTCACCTTCCCTCTGGCCACAGCTCAGGGAAACCAGTGGAAGGACCCCCGGAGAGTCCTAAATAAAACGTGTGGCTGGCAGAGCACGATGGGCAGCGTGTGGCAGCAATTCGAGAAGGGAAAGGGGCTGGTGCACGGGAGATCTTGCCTGGAGTTCAACCAAACACCTCGGCTGGATGAGCCGGACACCTGCGCGTGCCCCAGAATGTGCTGTTTCTTGTAAAACATCGCTCCAAGAGGCTCAAAGCAGAGGAGGTTTTTTGTTAATACTTTTAAGCATCAAGATAAAGACAAAGCCCTGGCTTTTGTTTCGTTTTGTTTTGTAGTTGGATTTATGCAGAAAGACTTTTAAGCTGGTACAAAACCCGCCTGAAACCATTTCTGGCTGCCCGTGGGTCCAGGGGTCTGCTCGCCTGAATTCAATTGCAAATTAGGGTCTAGAGATGTTCAGAGGAAATGGCCAAGCTGAAGCAGTTCTTTATAGAGCAGCTACATTTACTGTATTTCATAATGACTAGGATGGATTTAATTAGAAAACATCTCTGCAGCTGAATAATGCTCTTTGTTTACTGTTGGAGCCTTTTGGGAGGATGGAAATAGGTTATCCAGCGCCGCTCAGAAGTGGCTTTTATTCCTACGTACCAGTGCAGCGCAAAGCGCCGCAGAGTTGTCAGAATCCAGCCAAGATAATCCACGCAATTGAATTCTTAAAGAGATGGAAATAAGTCTTCAGTGTAATCTTTGGAGGGGGCGATCTCTGGGAGAATCTGATGCTCCTCGAATTGCCTTTTTTAATTCCATTCGTCCCCTGCGATGGGAATTGCCGGGAGAATTTGGGAGCCGGCACCTCGGGGCTGCCTGGAATCTGTAGGAGCTTTTTGGTGTTGGGGAGGGAGGGGGAAGGAGCTTCTGCAGTTATTGCTGGTGGGGTGATGAAAGGCAAAGTTGGAAAGATGATTTCAAAGGCGGCTGCTGCCGAGCTTCCGCGGGCAGAATTCCCATGGAGAGCTGTGCGGACGCGCGTGGGGCCGCTGCGGAATCTCATTTGTGTTCCCCGTTCCCAGCAGCCCTTCTGCAGACATGGAGGCGCAGGAGCCGGCGGCTGAAACGAGAAGCTTTTATGTCACCAGAAACTTTGGGAGGCAGCGGCATAAGATGCGGAAAGGGGATGTTGTTCCGTAGTGAAAAGCCGCAGCAGGGTCCGCCGGTGGGTCAGACGCCGGGTACGAGCGTTCCCTGGGGATTCCTGCAGCCCCACCACAGCAGAGCCAGCCGCAAAACCCGGGATGAGCTAGTGAAGGATGCGAGAAAACTACGGCTTAATGTTCATTAAGCAGCACTTGGGGTTGGTTTTGTGGGCTGGAGAGGGACAATTTCAGACCTCAAGCCCTGCAGAGCTGAGTTTCCCTCCCGAGCAGGAGCTGGGGCTGGTGGTGTTTGTGGGAGATGCAGTTTGTGGTCACATTGGGGAGGGATGGCTGATCACTGCCTGTCAGTGAGGGGTTTCACCTGGAGAAGGAGGAAGGGGAGGGGGAGGTTTAGATTGGATATTAGGAAAAAATGGGATATTAGGAAAAATTGGGTTGGATATTAGGAAAAAACTCGTCCCGGAAAGGGCTGTGGGGCATTGGAACAGGCTGCCCAGGGCAGTGCTGGAGTCACCATCCCTGGAGGGGCTTAAAAGGCTCATAGACGAGGTTCTCAGGGACATGGTTTTAGTGCTAGAGTTGCGTTGTGGTTGGACTCAATGATCCTGAGGGTCTCTTCCAACCAAAATGATCCTATGGCTCTATGAAAATACCTTAAAATGAAGAGATTTCAAATGAAGTTGAGTCTCGGAATGTTTTTACTTTCAGTGTGAATGTCTGCAAGCCGACTCAAAAAAAGCAAAATGAGGAAATGTTTCCATTGAAGGCAGCTGGATGTGGAGGGAGGGGGTTACGTCTGAACCTGTGGTGCGAGGCCAGTAAGGTTTGCAGGGATTTGGTTTTGAAGCAGCGTTTCTCAGGAGACGGGGAACGAAGGGAGTTTGGCATGGCTGCTCGTGAGGGGATGGATGGATAGATGGATGGAGAGATGGATGGATGGGTGGAGGGATGGATGGATGGATGGCGGGAGGGCTGAGCTCAGCATGCTGGGCTCTGAGGGATCGCGTGTTGCTGTTGTTCTCCCTGCCGATTCCGAGGAATCATTAGGGAGGCCGTGATTGATTCTGACCCTGGTTTATTTATAGAAGTCTTGATTTCTTGTGCTGGTCTCTGTACCATTTTTTAAACGCATTTGGCTGTCAAGGTGTCAAAAACTGGAGAATTGCTTTAGGAGTTTATCTCCTGGTGCATCCATCTTCGGCGTTTATCAGGCACCTTTACACCACTCGGGAGAGAACTTCCAGCTCCAGCGAGGTGGGGACAGCACTGCACGTAACCACACACCCCATCTGCCCCACCGGGAGCTACTCCATGCCCAGCGCAGATGAAAGTGCCCGAATTCTGTCCTGGTCCTTCTCGAGCCCCCCACAACAGAGCCTCCGGACCACAAATGCTTGTGTGAGAAGCCGCTCTGCCCTGGGGAAGAAGGATTTGGCACCTCCAGGCTGATTTCAGTGGCTGTGGAGCTGGGGGTTGTTTTTTCCTGCCTGTAAGGCTGTTGTGTTTTAGTTTTTGCAAGTAGTGTGTTCAGTGGGGGTGACACATCTCGCTGCCACAGGCTGGGGAGGGTGAGGATGAGGATGAGGAGGGCAGTCCTTGATGCACAGCAGTGAATAGATGAACTGAACGAAGCGACGTGTCCTTCAAGGTTTGCGATGCAGCTTCCTACGTGCAGTACAGGTGAGAGCAGCTGGTTTAGCATCTTTGAGGAGCTCCTGAGTTTCTTCCTTACCTTGTAGAGATGGACATGGGGGAATTTCCTTCCTGTTGCATGGCAGCTCAGGGAGCCCCATGCTCCCGGTCGAAGTCCTGGGGCCCCAGGTGGAGGCTGTGACCTCTAATTCCTTCACTTTGAACGCTGGATGGTTTCTGCTGCATCTCCCGTGGTGCTGGGAGCTGCTGGCTCTCCACAGCCTCTGTTTTGGGTGCTCTGAGCTCAGGGAAGGAAATTTCTTTCAGCAGAGCTGTCGTTGCTTTGGGTAACAGAGATAAGAAACGGAGATCCGAGCTGTCTCCCCCATGTATATGCAGCAGACACTGCCTTGCCAGTCCCTGATGGACAAGAATATTTACTGTTGGGTCTCGCCTCTTCCTCTGTCTGCCAGCCCTAAATGATTTGAGTTCCCCTCCTTTGGAAGCAGGCGCTGTAAATCTTGGATCATCCGTCGCTGGGTGCCGAGGAGCTGGCTGATGGTTCCCAGGCCGCGCTGATGCTGCTCTGCCAGAAGAGAGATGGGGAAGAGATACTTCTGCGACTACTGTGACAGGTCCTTCCAGGACAACCTTCACAACAGGAAGAAACACCTCAACGGAGTGCAGCATCTCAGGGCCAAGAGAGCCTGGTACGACTTATTCCGAGGTGGGTCCGACCAACCGTCCGCCGCTCCCTTTCTGGGCCTGGGGGGTGATGGATGAGATCTGGGGGCATTGGGAATAGATAAAATAAATCTGCATTGATGATTTGTATTCAGATTGTCTGTGCCGGTAAATTGTGGACTTCATGGTGTTGCTGTCGAGCGGTCTCAGAGGCAAAACCCTCGTGTGTCTGGATGTGGGAAGGGGAAGCTGCAGACGTCAGCTGGGACTTGAAATGAGGTGGAAGAGATAGGGAGGTTATTTCTGAGGACAGGAGTGGGATATAAAGCTCTCTTGGCATCACAGGCAAATCCGAGATAGGAGACCCGAGAGAACAAAGTGAGTTGGGGTTTCTGAAGGTGAGTTAATGGCTTCTGCAAACCAGAGTTGATTTCTGACTTGCGAGGAGCACGGAAATGGGGGTGTGTGTGTGCCGATGGAGAAAGCGGGCCGTGCACCCTTGTTGGCAGCGGTGCCCTGCGCTGGGTTCTGAGGGTGGCCATGAGAAAGGCTGAGGATGTGACCGCTTGACTGGAGATCCCAGAAGGGTGAGAGGGTTGGGGAAGCAGCGCAAAGCATGGTACAGAGTCATAGAATCCTTTTGGTTGGAAGAGACCCTTAAGATCATCAAGTCCAACCATAACTCAAATCTAGCACTAAACCATGTCCCTAAGTGTTCAAACCTGCCCCAGCCAAGGAGCAGAGGAGGAGGGCTGGATGTGCTGGGGCTTTGGCAGAGGAGGGTCTGGAGTTCTGGGCTGGAGGCTGTGTTGGGATGTGCTGGAGGAACGTCCTGTGTCCTCTGCCTGTTCAGCAGGTGCCTTCTCACCCAGCTCAGTGCTCTGACCTGGCTCACCACGCAGTTACATGTGGTTTAGTACCACAGCATCCCAGGCTGGTTGGGTTGTAGGAGCTCTGCAGATCCCCAGCCCAGCCCTGCTCACGCAGGGTCACAGAGCAGATCACACAGGTGGGTCCAGGCGGTTTGAATGTCTCAGAGAAGGAGACTCCACACCCGCTCTGGGCAGCCTGGGCCAGGCTCTGGCACCTCCCAGCAAACAAGTTTCCGCTCATGTTCACATGGAGCCTCCTGTGCTTCAGTCTGTGCCCGTTGCCCCTCACCCTGGCGTTGGGCACCACTGAACAGAGTCTGGTCCATCCTCTGACACCCACCCTGAGCTATTGATCCATTGATCAGATCCCTCTCAGCTTCTCTTCTCCAGCTCAACACCTCCAGCTCTCTCAGTGTCTCCTCATCACAAAGATGCTCCAGACCCCTCAGCATCTTTGTGTCCCTGCGCTGGACTCTCTCCAGTAATTCCTTGTCCTTCTTGAACTGGGGAGCCCAGAACTGGACACAGACTCCAGATGTGGCCTCCCCAGGGCAGAGCAGAGGGGGAGGAACCTCCCTTGACCTGCTGGTCACACTCTTCCTCACACACCCCAGGTACCATTGGCTTCTTGGCCACAAGGGCACATTGGTGACTCGTGGTCAACTGGCCCCAAAAATATGGTGGGAATTTGTGTCCAGAGTCCTGAGAGCAGGACTGTGTATTTTGGCCGTAGCAAAGGCTTAATTTGGGTTAAACTGATTGTGACAGCGTTGCCTGTGTGTTCCTCAGCTTCATTCTGGTTCCTGAGGATCAGAAGTTGTGGGCTGTGTTCTGTCCTGGCTCTGCAGAGCTCTGGGTGACTCTGCTCCCTGCTGAACCCAACAGGGGGGTTGGAAAGGCTCTCAGTCTGGGGGGCCAACAGCCCCAGCCCAGTTCTCTCTGGGTCAGTGCTGGTGTGACAGGTCACCTAGCACTTCTCACCAGGCTGCAACCTTTGATTTCCCTCTAACTGACAAAATTCCTCATCCCATCCCTGATGAGGGGGTTCATCTCCTCTTGTCTCCGGACTCTCTGGCCTGGCATCAGCCAGTGCTGGTTCTTCCACAGGAGCTGCTGTGTCTGGGCTCGCTTTCCCCAGGACATCTCCAGGAGGTGGACCAGAAGGACCATTTCAGTAGTGTCCAGCTTCTCTGGGAGCTCTGTGCCTCTGCCTGGTCTTTCTCTGCTGCCCAGAAGTGCTGCAGAGTCCTTGCTTTTCTGTCGCACTGCTTTTCCCCAGCTGGGATGGGGAGAAAGCATGAAGCAGAAAGCAAAGAAGGTGATATCTGCAAGCTGGTGAAAAGCTGAAGCCAGGGGTGCAAATAGGGACTGTTAACAGTCAGTTAATCAGTGGCTTAAGTTCTTGGCCTCCCACTAGTCAACTGGCCTGTTTGGGACCATAATGTGATGGGCTATAGCTGTGCAAGAGATCTTTAACCTGTTCTGTGGTCTGTCCTTTATCTCTTTCAGATGCTGCCGCTATCCTGCAAGAGGAGCAAACTAAGAAACCTTGTCGGAAGTTTCTGCTGACAGGTGAGTTCTTCTGAGGTAGAAATAACGGCCTGAGCTCCAGCAGCTCCTTCGTGAGCCAGCCCAGGGCTGTTCTGGAGAGCCCTGGGATGCGTGTTTGTGGTGGAGGGAGCTTTGTGTCCAGCATGTGGGCATAGTGATCTTGGGTTTGCATGCACATGTACAAGGGAGCACCTCGTGTTCGTGGCTCTCACGGGGCTCTCTGGCTTTCCTTCCAGGCCAGTGTGATTTCGGATCCAGCTGCAGATTCTCCCACATGACAGAGCAGGACCTGGAGAAGCTGAGCGCCCAGGTGAAGGGTGAGTCCTCAAAAAAGGACGAGGGTGTCTGAGCAGGGGGAGCATGGGCTGTGCAGGGGCACATGAGGGGTTGTGCAGCGAGGGGCTGTGGTCCTGTGCTGCCCGTGGATCCCTCCTGCCTGGCTCCTGAGCCTGTAGCGTGGCTGGAGTGCTGCCGGTTCTCAGATGCTTTCTGCTCTTGATCGCCTGGCACAGACACAAACCTGGAGCTGAGCAATGCTGTCACTGCTGAGCAGTGTCTGAAGCAGAGGGGGCTCTCTGAGCCCTCGGGGTTTTGTTCAGTCAGGGAATAAAAACTGTCAGCAGCAGAGGGCACTGGTACATCACTTCCCCTTAAATTTATGGCTTTGATTTCCCCCCACCTCTCTGACATTACCCAGGATCTGCTGGTTCCACTCCTGGGAAGAGCTCGCCTGCTGTCAGCTGGGTTATCCTGAGGAGAGGACAGGGGTCCTGAATCCAGAAATGGCCCCTTCTCACATGGCTTTGGGTGGAACTGAAGTTTGGGCAGAGGATAAGGGGCAGCTGCTCCCTTGCTACGACTCTCTGGAGCACTTTGGAACTTTTTCATTCTGAAAATAGCACCTCCTTGCCCTAAAAGAGGTGGCAGCTCTCTTTTCCCTATAGGTTTCTTTGCTTAGGGGGGGTTGAGGTCTCCGCTGGAGATCGTCCAGTCCCAACCCGGCCTTGCTCAGAGCTGGGTAAACCCAAGCAGGCTGCTCAGGACCATGTCCGGTTGTGTCTGGAATATCTTCCAGGGTAGAGACTCTACAACGCCTGTGGGCAACCTGTTCTGGTGTTTGACCACTTTTGCAATACAAATGCATATTTTTCTTTTAATATTTAAATGGAAATTCCTGTATTTTGGTTTGTGCCCGTTGTCTCTTGCCTGTGCTGGCCTCCCTCCAGTATGTCCCTGTCTCTGTGGCACTGGGGAGCCCAGCAGTGGACACAGCACCCGGACAGAGCAGAGAGGAAGGATCAACCTGCTGCAATGCTTTTCCGGACACAGCCCAAATTCGGAGCAGTTCTTGCACCCACACCAGCTGTTTTGCCAATAGTCTGGCTAAGCCAGGCTTAAGTGTTGAAAGTGTGTGTGTACATAGATACATATGAGATGTGGGGTGTGTGTGGGGTAGAGACTCCGTCCTGGCCTCCGGAGGGTTGGGTTTGGGCAGGCGGAGCTCTGGGGAGCGGGAGGAAGGCACCACTCCAGAGCTATTCCAGTCCTCGCCGTTGCTGAGTCAGTCCATGAGTCCCCGAGCTCTGTGAGTCAATCGCTGAACCACGCTGACAGTCAATAAAACCCATCTGGTTGGGCTGCGCGGAGCTGAGCTCCCCAGCTCGTCCTTCTGGCGGCGGCAGTGCCGGCTGGCGGTCACACTCCTCTTCCTCGCTCCTAGCGCAGAACCTCTCCCGACCCTTCTGTGCTGCGGGGTTTATGTGCCGGGCTCCCGAGAGGTGGCAGAGGACAGCAGCCTGTTCGCAGGAGCCTGTTTCCGTCATTGAAAGCCGTTTATTGCAGGGTAGTGGAAGCTCTTTGGAGCAGCACGGAGCCGCGGGGACAGGCTGGCAAGCTCGTCCGCGCTCGAGCGGGTTTCTTTGCCAATTACGCTTGTTATTGAATATTGACTTCTGTCAAATGGGTCAGGCGTAAGTGGGGAATTGGCTAGCGAAAGAGCCGATTCCTGGGAGATTACCTGGAAACCTTGCATTTGTCTTACCAAGTCAAACATTAAATTAAACAATTAGGCTTCAAGAAGTGATGGCCAAGGGCCGGCAGGGTGCCTTGTCCTTGGCTGCACTGCCTGGTTGTGGAGTTAAATCCTGCTCGCCTCTCTCATGGTGATGCTCCTTGGAAATCCCGAGTGAGCCAAGCGGAGCTGAGCATCACACAGACCTCGAAATCTCAGTGCTGATGAGGCCTCACCTCAAATCCTGGCGTCAGTTTTGGGCCCCTCATCATAAGAAGGACATTGAGGTACTAGAGAGAGTGCAGAGGAGGTGACAAAGCTGGCGAGGGGCTGGAGCACAAGTGTGATGGGAGCGGCTGAGGGACCTGGGGGTTCAGCTGGAGAACAGGAGCTGAGGGGAGACCTTCTGATCTCTGACCTGCCTGAAAGGAGCTTGGAGCCAGGGGGGTCGGGCTCTGCTCCCCAGGAACAAGCGCCAGGAGCAGAGGAAACGGCCTCAAGTTGCGCCAGGGGAGGTTGAGGTTGGATGTGGGAACAATTTCTTCCCCAAAGGGCTGTGGGGCATTGGAACAGGCTGCCCAGGGCAGTGCTGGAGTCACCATCCCTGGAGGGCTTTAAAAGGCATTTAGACGAGGTTCTTAGGAACATGGTTTAGTGCTAGAGTCAGGTTATGGTTGGACTCGATGATCCTGAGGGTCTCTTCCGACTGAAATGATTCTGATTCTCATCTGCCGAGCCTGCAGAGAGCTCGGTGGGATTTCAGGAGGGGCGAGCTCAGCGGGATGTGCTGGAGAAGAGGCGCAGCCCATAACGCAGTGGCCTGGATGGAAGGACCAAAAGCCACACCGGCGTTCAGTGTGTCCTGGGGACATGTCACCACTCCTGAGGGTACCAAAGCACCCGTGACGCAGACAGTGAGACTCGGGCAGAGCTAGAGCTGTGACAGCTAATACACTACTAGTAAATATATATAAATGTAATAGAAATAGGATATAAAATAAAAGATACTCAATGCAATTCCTCATGAACTCTGCCTGCACCGAGCAGCCAGTCCCAGGCAGCAGCACTTAGTCCGATCAGCTGAGAAAAGCGAAAAAGGCAGAAAGGCCCAGAGGCCTCTGAAAAACAGCAAAAGGCCAGACTAAAGGAAGTCCTGAACAGGCCTGTGTCCCAGCTCCAACAAGGACAGAGAAGAAAAAGAGAAAAACAGAAGATCTCGACTTGCCTTAAATCTGAAGCATGACACTAATGGGCTGGAGTATTCTCACTGGTCAGTCTGGATATCAGTCAAGCTCTGCCCCATCCATCCCTCTTCCTCTATGCTTCCCTCTTATGGCTCTCAGACCAGAGCAATTAAAAACATTAACTCTGTCCTGGGGTTTTATCTCTTGTTCTCACACTAAGTTCAAACAAGGACTGTGCCAGCTAGGAAAAAGGTTTCTAACTGCACGAAGAAAATTAACTCACTTCCATTTAAACCAGCACACCTGTCTGTCAGGCCACTCCGTCAATGTCCCCATGTGCTTTAGCACCCAGCCCTGGTGTTTTTGTGCTATGAGGTGTCGCAGCCGCTGTGGGTGAGGTGACGGAGCGCAGGTTGGATCAGGGTCTGGGTCCTGCTGCCTCTCTCTGGGTTGTCAGTGTCTTCAGAGGTTTCCCATCGGAACCTGCAGCGTCTGGGAGCTGCTGACAGGTCTGCAGCCTGGGCTGGTTGGGGATCTGAGATGAACTGGGAGGCCTGGAAGCTCCAGAGCCCTCTACTCTGCCCTGGGGAGACCACACCTGGAATATTGTGTCCAGTTGTGGCCCCTCAGTTCCAGCAGGACAGGGAACTGCTGGAGAGAGTCCAGCGCAGCCACCAAGATGCTGAAGGGAGTGGAGCATCTCCCGTGTGAGGAAAGGCTGAGGGAGCTGGGGCTCTGGAGCTGGACAAGAGGAGACTGAGGGGGGACGCATTCATGGGGATCAAGATGGAAAGGGGGAGTGTCAGGAGGATGGAGCCAGGCTCTTCTGGTGACAACCAGTGACAGGACAAGGGGCAATGGGTGCAAACTGGAACACAAGAGGTTCCACTTGAATATGAGAAGAAACTTGTTGGGGGTGAGGGTGGCAGAGCCTGGCCCAGGCTGCCCAGGGGGGTTGTGGAGTCTCCTTCTGTGCAGACATTCCAACCCGCCTGGACACCTTCCTGTGTAACCTCATCTGGGTGTTCCTGCTCCATGGGGGGATTGCACTGGATGAGCTTTCCAGGTCCCTTCCAACCCCTGACACTCTGGGATTCTGTGTGAATCTGCGAATCAGTGTTTTGTGCAGAGCCTTGTGTGCCAGGGCTGGAGATGGGCACCTCTGCCTCTGCCGGGGTAGGAGCGGACAGTCTCTTGGTGGGTGCGCAGTGCTGCTGAACTCCGCTCTCCTCGGGCACAGAAGCAGGGGAGCTGTGAGGCTGCATTGCACCTGTGTCTCCCCTTATCCAGGTGCTACAGAAAAAGGTGTGAAGAAATCCCGTAGCTCGCTAACCCATGGTCAGGGGTGGGCTTGCGTCCTAAACCACAGCAAAGCCCTTCTCAACTTTTTTCAACACTGCTAAACCATGATGGCACTTCTTTGTCATGTAAATATTGAACCTGTGCCTGAATCCCTCTTCAGTGGTGTTGGTAGTGTCAGTGAGCTCCCTTTGCTAATGATGCTTTTTTATTACAGCCAAAGGAAACATTACATTATTCTTAACACTCGGCCTTTCCGATGCAGGGAATTCACCTGGTTGTTTGTGTTAGGCTTGTGGGTTCAGCAGCAAAATTTCTGGACAATTCGCTGTTCGGTAACAGCTCAGAGTGTGTCCTAGTTCAGCTTCAGCATTTCTGCACCCCACAGAATAGACTCATCAAGAAGCAACAGTTCCCACCTTCAGCAGGGAGGGAGGATATTCCCAGCTGTTCCCGCATCAAAGCATTAGCCCTCTGCATCTGCTGCATCATTCATCAGCGAGACGCTGCCAGGCTGTCATTTTAAGTAGAGTCATGTCAGGAAAAGTCACTGTCAAATTACCATCTTCTCGCTTCAAGTTATTGGCTCCCCGCTAATCGGCGTCACTTCTGCCGGTGGTATTGACATAAAGCAGCCTCTTCGCTGAGCCCCAGCGAGCCCGAGCTGCGAGGGGACAGGGAGGGCATGGTTGGGCGAGTGTTTGCGGTATGTCCGTGGGATTGATAGAGTACAAGTGACGCTGCTGGGGGTGGCTGTAGGCAGCTGGTGTAAGTTAGCGACAAGCACGAGGAGGAGCGCTCTGGCAGCAGGCTGCTGTGCCGTGGGGTGGTAACGTCTTCAGCTGCTCGTGTCACAGGCCCCATCGACCTCGGCTCTCTCTGCCGCTGCTCGTGTGCTCGGGAGGGGTCTGGGCTGCCGCCTTCCTCCCAGTTAGTATCATCAGCAAAAGGGCTGAGGGCGCACTCAGTCTGTCCTTCCAGGTCACTGATGGACAGGGTGAACAGGACTGGACCCAATACTGACCCCTGGGGAACCCCATGAACTGCAGGCCTCCAACCTTGCTGAAGTCAAGGCAGACAGCCATCCTCTTGACACCCACCCTGGAGATGTTTGTAAGCATTGATCAGATCCCTCTCAGCTTCTCTTCTCCAGCTCAGCAGCCCCAGCTCTCTCAGTGTCTCCTCATCACAAAGATGCTCCAGATCCCTCAGCCTCTTTGTGTCCCTGCACTGGACTCTCTCCAGTAATTCCTTGTCCTTCTGGAACTGGGGAGCCCAGAACTGGACCCAGTACAGCAGATGTGGCCTCCCCAGGGCAGAGCAGAGGGGGAGGAACCTCCCTCGACCTGCTGGTCACACTCTTCCTCATGCACCCCAGGTACCATTGGCCTCTTGGCCACAAGGGCACGTTGCGGGCTCAGCGTGCGTCTGGAGCCGTTCCAGTGCAGCCAGGAAGCTTTTCTGGACAAGACAGCGAGTTGTGGCTGCTGGATTCCCTGGGCACTTTAGGCCTTGGGGTTCCCTGCTCTAACCAGAGACTTTGGTGGTTTTTGGTCTAGTCTGTGTTGGGACATGGAGTGGGATGAAAAGGAGATTTCGGTGGTAGGTAGAAAAGAGAGAGATATCCCTCTGTGATTTTTTTTCCCTTGCCTCATTAAAGCCTCTCACAACCAGTCCTTGTCCCCTTGTTGAGATGGGATGTGCCCAGGGGCTCACCAGATGGAGAAACCTGTAACAAAGGGAGATAAGGTGGTTGTGGTTCAAGGTTACCTGGGAGCTGAATTCAGATACCCTGAGTCCCAGCAGTGCCCAGCTCACCACACGGAGTTTCTGGCCTCCCCGGTGTCCTCACCTGGCCAGGCTGCTGGTTCGACCCCAAACAGCTCTGCCGGGGCTTTGCTCCCGGGGAACAGCTGCAGGAGACACCAACAGTCCCGTCTCCCGCCGTGTCCTTATCGGTGGGCTGCAGAGCGGCACCTCGGCACCAGGACCACAGCAGCCTGTCTTCGTGGTGGCAGCGAGCACATCGTCACCCCTCCCAGCAGCGGCAGATGAAAAGGCCGGATGACAAATTATCCGTCTCCGTCTGCTCATTGTGTAGCGCATTTCTGCCATCCTTATTAATATTCAACAGGCAGATGAATAATTGGTTGCCACCATGAGGATGAAGTGATCCTTCACTCTGCCCAAGCGATATTAATTTCACACCCTGTCTGGAAATGTATAATATTTTCCTTAAACGTGTGACATATGGCGGGGAGGTGTGGAGGAGGCTCCTGGTGGGCATGGCTGCGGGTGGCTCTGCGGGCGGGTTGGTCTTTAAATGGGATCAGGGTTCCCCAAACCACTTGTCCCCGAAGTTTTGATGAGCAGGACAAAGCGGAATGACACACAGCTGCCTCGGCTTCCTTTTCATTAATCTCAGTGTTTATTTTTCAGAGTAGCACATTCTCTTTGCTGTTAGGTGGGAACTTTCCACTGGGCTGGGGATGTAGCAGCTCTCAGCATCTCCTCACCTGCTGTGCTTGATGTGCTGGCAGGACCACAACCATGTCATCCATGTCAAGGACTCATGCTGGACCTGTTCTCCCTGCGGTCCCTTCCTGCTTTGTCACCGGTGCTGAGGGGGCACCGGGGAGCTTTGCTAACTGGGCAGCTGTGGATTTCTGCCCACTGTGGGGGACTGGTGAGCACTGGGCTGCCCTGCCAGCTCTGTGCCCTGCTGCCCGGGGAGGACGTGCTGCAGGGCCTGGGGCATCTGCCCCATGTGAGGTTGAACCCTTGGAAGGACCTGAGGCTGCCCTGCCCCTGGGTAGCCACCGGTGGTTTTCTGCTGGCACTGCCTTGCTTGTTCTGACCTTCCATGAGAAAACGCAGGAACGTGTTCCTCTCCCTCGGCCGTGCTCTGCTCTGGTGTTGCGCCTTGGCTGAGCGGGGCCAGGTGACATCTTCCCGCCCGTCTGCAGGGGCTGGGGATCCATCACACAGCGTGTGCCTTAACCAGACCTGACAGCGTCTCTGAAGTCCCGTCTCCTGGCTGTACGCACTCTCTGAACCTCTCAGACTCCCGCAGCCTGCCAGGTCTGCATCGATCCGGACAGACGTCCCTGTCACTCCTGCCTCGCCGGGCAGAGGTGGCAGAGTCCCCTCCTGCCAGCTGGGGGGACGTGTCTTTGGAAACAGCTCAGGGCTCAGCGCCAGTGGAGGTTGTTTCAGGCGAGGATGAGGATGATCTACCCCAGGGGGAGATGTCACACTCCCCTCAAGTGCCCAAACTGCCGCCGTGCTCGCTGGCTTGGTCCTTGTTCCTGGCTCTGGCTGGCTGGAGCTGTCACCAGAGAGGAGGCCAAGCACTAGATGGCAGGTGGGGACAGTGGAGGAGGAGCAGGAGGGGCAGCCACAGGCAAATTGCAAACTCTCTGCCATAAGAAACTATGCAGGGTAATGAGCAGCGGGTTTAATGGAGTGAAAGGACTGCAGCGCGAATGTCTGATGGCCTTCTCTCTCTGAACCAGGGGAGCAGAGATCGAGGGAGCTGCGGCAGGAGGGAGCAGATGTCCCGCCTGGCACCATTGAGGACTGGCTGGAGAGGAGGGCGAAGAGACTGAGCATGGCTCAGAGCAACAGGTACCGGTGGCAGGGAGCATCTGTGAGGGTTGGATCTGCTTCTGGCCCGTGGGGTGCTGGGGATCCCACCAGAGGGGTGTGAGTGGGGCAGGAGAAGGCGCAGGTGACCAGAGGTGCCATCTGATGGGACCCTGAGCTGTCATTTCAGACTCTCAACACTGCGCTCTTGGCACATGATACAGATACACATACAGATCCAGTCTGGCACACTTGACGTGTTTTCCCTCATGCCAAGAAAAGCCTTGAGGTGCTGGAGTGAGTTGAGAGAAGGGAACGGAGCTGGTGAGGGGCTGGAGCACAAGTGTGATGGGAGCGGCTGAGGGACCTGGGGGGTTCAGCTGGAGAACAGGAGCTGAGGGGAGACCTTCTGATCTCTGAACTGCCTGAAAGGAGCTTGGAGCCAGGGGGGTCGGGCTCTGCTCCCCAGGAACAAGCGCCAGGAGCAGAGGAAACGGCCTCAAGTTGCGCCAGGGGAGGTTGAGGTTGGATGTGGGAACAATTTCTTCCCCAAAGGGCTGTGGGGCATTGGAACAGGCTGCCCAGGGCAGTGCTGGAGTCACCATCCCTGGAGGGTTGGACAGACGGACATGAGGTTCTCAGGACATGGGGCAGTGCCAGGGCTGGGTTATGGTTGGACTCGATGATCTTGAGGGGCTTTTCCAACCAAAATGACCCTGTGATTCGATGTGCAGGGGCACAAGCTGGGCCTTGCTGCCTGCGGCTGCTTCCCCGGGGCAGGCAGGCGGAGCAGAGCTCCTGTGCTCCCTGCAGAGTGCACAGACGTGTCTGGAAGGTTGGTGCTGAGTTACTAATGCCCGGAGCTCAGTGGCAGCAGCCTGATCTCATCTGTTGACAGCTCCTCCATCCTCTGCTGCCCTGTATCTGCACATCCCTGCCAGTCCCTGCCAGCGAGAGGGTGGAATTAGCTCCTCCTCGCAGCATTCATTCGGATTCGGGTGCCTGCCGGTGCCTGCTGTTTCCTTCCTCACCTGACTGTGCCGCAGGCTTAATTGGATGACATTTGGGCAAGTGCCAAATCTCTCTTTTGTTCTTTTTCCATTTGCTCCCCTCCTCTCTGTGTTTGGCCTGGGCAGGATCTTCCTTCTGGTGCTTGTCTGGGCTTGCTGCTTTCTGTCCGCTCCATCCATCAGCCTGGCCGCTCTTCACCCGCTGCTTGCTGATGGCTGTAACTTTCCTACCCCCCGCTCACTTCACTCACCCCAGTTTGCTTCTCTTGCCTGTGAATCCCTTGATTTTGGGGTAGATCATCTCTTCCAGAAGATAGCCAGAGGAGCTGCCAGACATTCATAACTATTTGGTCCCTGCTGCATCCAAACATCCCCAAGACGTGGGATTTGTGGGGTTGTTGCTGTCTGCCCAGCCCCTCTGCCCCCAAAGGCCCAAAAACCATCTCTTGGAACCAAACGCCAGCTACTCAAAGCTTCTCTTCCTCCATCTGGCCTCACTGATGCCGGGCCCTGTCATTTCTCCTCTCCCCCTGTGCTCTCCAGCCCCAGCCTTGTCCTTCTGAGCAACCGTGTGTTTCACTTTGGCTGCCAGAGAAGTTGCTCTGCACCTACCAAGAGGTTTAGGCAGGTCCCTGGTGCCTGGGGAGTCTGTGTTCCTCCTGAAAATGCTTCTAAGGACAAAGAGCTCCCTCCTGCAGTCCTTGAGGTCCCTGAGATGCAGCAGAACCTCTGGCAGGGTCTAACACCGCTTTGGGGAATTTGTTTGGGATGATAACCTGCCCGGGGGCTGGTGGTGTCAGTAAAGACCATCAGTCTGTGCAAAGCGTCAGAGAAAGTGCTCTCGGGGACAATTGGCTCCAAAAGGAGATGCTGGAGCCCCAGCTCTCCCTCTCTCTTCTTGGCAGCACCAAGCGGGAAGGTTCGAGCTGGGCTGGAGAGGTCTGGGACGCGTGATCCCCAAAGCGCGATGGAGGCTGTTGCTGTGAGCGCAGCTCAGTTTGTCTCTGCCCTGCTGGGGCTGTTCATACCTGGCAGGGGATCGCAGGTGGAGATTCTGCCTTGGGTGATCTCCAGCTACACCACAGTGCAAAGAAACCATCACGCTGGACTAAAAGCAGCTGTGTGGGCCACTGAGGGGTGGCACTTTCTTCAAGGCAGTGACCCGAACACCGTTCCTGCCTGTCACCCGAATTAGCCCCATGGATGGAGAATCGCCACGCTGCCTTCCGCCCATCATCGGTGTGGCCGCTCTCCCGGCCTGGCCGGGCTCACGGGGACAATCTGCATTTGGAAGCCTCCGCCTGATGCGTATTTTCAAAGCCAGGCTGTGCCGTTGCTTTCTGGAGAGCTGGGCTGGAGCTGGACGGCGTTTGCGGAGTTCTCTTAGCGGTGGAGCTCTGCCAGGGCGTGATTGATTTTTAACCTGATTTCCAAAGGAAACGGATCATGTTGGTGCACGGGAATGTGCCATGGAGCCTGCTCCCTGATTTCCTGCAGAAAAGGGGCTGAGGCCTCAAAGAGAGTGAGATCCCACAGGTTTCATGAACGTGGAAGTGGGTAGAGGAGGAGAATCCCATTAACGCCTTTGGAAAGGAAATGTTCTTGACCCTTGCTGGACACCGGAGAATCCCCACGGGACAGCCATGCTGAATGCTCCAGCTGTCAGTAAACCTCAGATAGCGCTTGTATCTTATGAGACCCCAGGGAACAAGGTACCCAGACAGCATCATCCCTATTGATTAGTTTTGCTGCTCGCAGAACAGCTCGTTAGTTGATGGCCGTGCTGTTCCACCCTGCGGCATCGTCCCGCTGCTCACCAAACCGCTGCCTGCCTGGACAGAGCCAAAAACATCCCTCTTGGTGTGTGTCCCAGCAGTCCTGCCTGCTCCCCGGCTCTGAAGAGTCCCCACCGAGGGGACAAGCGACCGGGTGACTGTGTGCATGAAAACGCTGCTCTCAACGGCTCTATCTGGCTTTGGGCCGCGGCGTCAGCCCTGCAGGGAGAGGAGGGTGCTGCTTCTCCAGAGCATTATGCAAAGGAGTTTGATTAGATTTCTCCTGGCATAACAATTAAGAAGATTCATCAGGATGGAAGGTGGAGGCCTGAGAAGCTGGAAGGCTGCTGCGAGGACTTCTGTTGAAGAACAAATGTGTTTCATGCACTCAGGAATTAATGGAAAAGGTGTGTTTCCCATGAATTTAAACCTGCCCCAGCCAAGCACGTTCTTCAGCTGGAGACAAGGTGAGATGCTTCTTGCTTTTGCACTTCTTCAGTCAGCTGTGGTGTCTGCAGTGGCCTCAACTGGTAAACTGGAGGGAGAGCGGCAGAGCAGCAGCATTTCCCGGCTGTGGGCGGGAGGAGGAGGCTGAAGGGTGCTTCAGTGCAAACACCCCGGTGTGTTGGCACTGCCTCCGTTTCCGAGGGGTCCTTGTCCTTTGGGAAGCACACAGCTGGCTCGGGATTCAGTGCTGGGAAAGAAACATCTGCTCGTTTGTTTGTTCTTCTCCCAGCTCAGCTGTGCGGAGAGTGGGGAGCAGCCGGGGCTGGGAGGGGACGGGGCACCAGGGGCTGGGCCCTCCCTCAAACCCCCTTCCCTTTCTGCTCCCACCTTCTTTCTCAGCAGCATGCACTAAGAATCATTTTGGTTGGAAAAGCCCCTCAAGCTCATCAAATCCACCTGTTCCCCCACCCCTGGCACTGCCCCATGTCCTGAGAACCTCATGTCCGTCTGTCCAAAACTCCAGGGATGGTGACTCCAGCACTGCCCTGGGCAGCCTGTTCCAAAACCGCCAGGATGGGCGGCACCCCTGCTGCTGGATTTGGGGGGTGTGTATGAAGATACCTGTTCATTGGGAACCAAAACCCCCCTCTGCTGCCCCAACTCTCCTTTGGGGTGAGCGGAGGAAGCTCAGCCCCTTGGCAGCGCCTTGCTAGCAGACTGAGACATCTCTTCCTCTCCCCACCTCCCCAGTGCTCTGCCGGAGAAACCAGTGCCTTTCCAGTACCCGCCGGGCTGGCCACCGGTGCAGGACCTGCCCCCGTCCCTGCAGGCCCCCCCGCCCGGGGGGTGGCCGGTCCCCCCCAACCTGCAGTGGGGCTGAGGCGCCGGGACCCCACGGAGGCTGCGCTGGAGATGGACGTCTCCTCGCCCGCTTTATAAAAGGGACAGAATTATTTATATACACTTTGATATCAATAAAAACCTTCCTCCCTTGCAGCCTGTGTGTCTCATGTTACTTCTTGCCTGGTGAGATTTCCCAGGGCAGGAGCCGTCCCCTCTCCGTGCGGATCCACCGCTGGGCCCCATGCGGCTGATCCAGAATGGGGATGGAAGCTGTAACCAAGCTTTTAAAATTACTGTTTAAACATTTCCTCCAGTTGTTTACAACTTGCGCTTGCTCCTGTTCAATTCAGTGTGTAAAACTGCGTCGGTTCAGGTGCCGGAGCTCCTAATGAAGTGCTCAGGGAGCTCCCGCAAGCCCTCTGCTCCCGCTCCCGCGGCGCTGAAGGTGAGAAGCAAGGAGGAAAAAGCATTCCAAGGTTTCTCCTTCTCCAGGAAACCAAGTAAACAGCGTGTGCCGGGGGGCACACCGCTCCGAGACTCGCTGGGGGACTGGCCAGGCGTGTGTGCAGGGAAGGGGAGAGGAGGGGGCTCCGTGCCCCCCTGCGCAGCGTGGGGCTGCACTGGGACCTGAGAGCTTTGCTATAGGATCACAGATGGTTTGGGTTGAAAGAACCTTCCCAGCTCCCCCAGTGCCCCCCCTGCCATGACAGGGACATCTGCACCAGCTCAGGTTGCTCAGAGCCCCGTCCAGCCTGGCCTGGGATGTCTCCAGGGATGGTTCAGCCACCACCTCTCTGGCCAACCTGGGCCAGGCTCTCACCACCCTCGTGGGGAAGAATTTCTTCCTAATATCTAATCTAAATCTCCCCTCTTTTAGTTTAAAGCCATCACCCCTTGTTCTGTCACCACATGCCATCATAAAAAGTCCCTCTCCAATGTAATTCCAGGGTGAAAACTGTAAGCGCTCGCTTGAATGGTGGCCAAGCCCAGCCCAGGCAGAGACAAGCTGAGCCCAGGAATGTGGCCGCCACAGTGAGTGTTTGGCAGTCACCCCTCCTCGCCAGCCAAGGGGGCGATGAGCGAGGCCCCCGGCTCTCTCAGGCAGGCCAGTGGCCGCTCAGTTTTAGGGCAGAGCTGGGGCTGCGCGGGGATCCTGCCGGAGAGCGGCTCCAGCAGCAGGTCCATCCAGGACACTCGCACCCCCTGCCAGTGCATTTCAGGTTTGGCCTCAGGCAGCGGCGGCGGCTCCAGATTCATGAAGAGCGCGGGCAGGAGCCAACTGCCTTCGCCAAACCTCGGCTGGGCCGCGGCAGCGCTCGGCAGAGCCCCCGCCGCAGATCTGCGGGCAGATTGTCACCAGGAGCCACCGGCCCGAGCGCCCTCCGTCCTGGGACGCTGCTGTGACACGAGCAGGGGCTGGATGTGACCGCAGCACGGCTGGGTGTGATGGGGAACCAGCCTCAGCCTGGGGCTGGTTGTGCTTTAAGCCAAATCAAAGGTTTTTACCCTTGGCGGTGTCTCTGTGGTTGCGCTGCTGAGCCCCATGCTCCTCCAGGCCTTGGGCTCAGAGGATGCGGCCTCAGCCCCAGGTCTCGTCCCCACCTCCCATGACAGGAGCTGCCACATGTGGGTAACCAAGAGCACCCACGTGACACTGATTTGGGGACAAATCAGCGTTCCTCTGCCCTGGGCGCAGGGCTTGCCTGGCTGCAGGAGGCCAAACAGGGGGAGGAAAACCCCGAAGGGGCTGCAGGATGCTCTGGAGTGGGGGCACAGGCTGCCGGGCTCCGCTCCCCTGTCATGGGAGCAGCTCTGGCTGCTGTCCCCAACCCGCTTTGCTGTGCATTGCCATGTCCCCAGCACAGTGCGGGGGGAAGGCGCTGGGGGGCTCAGCCCATCGCCCCACCGCTCCCCTGGCTTCACAGGGTGACAAATGGCCTCAGTGCGAGCCTGACGTGACAGCCAGACCACAGGCACCAGCACCTTCCAAATGACACCGCGGCTGCCACCGCTGCTGCCGGCAGATGTGAATCAAAGACCAGCTTCTCCCATCTCTCCCGCAGACGTTTTGGGGACAACAGAGAAGCGTGTGTTTCGCAATCAGCCGTCAAAATACTCCACAGCTCCTCACCGCTGTTGGGAGACCCGCTTTCACCAGCCCCGCGTCCCGGCCCTGCTCCCTGTGCGTGTTTTGGAGCATCCCTGGGGGAGCAGCTGCTCCAGGAGGTTTTGCTTTACTCAACACCCACGAGCTTTATGGTTCCAAACCTGCTCCCCAGATCCAGCTTAAATTTGGTGGAGAAGCACATCTGGGGCTGAGGAGGCTGGAGCAGCAGGCAGCTCCCCGGGCGAGCTGCAGAACCAAACTGTAAATGAAAATTACAGTGTAAAACACGAACGCAGCTGCAGCCCCTCCGCGCTCTTCCTCGCTCCCCAAGACACGAGCTGCTCGTGATGCAGAAATTCCCGGTGAAGCCTGAAAGCCCAGAGCGGGAGCGTTCCCTGCCCAGCACCAGCCTGGCCGGGGGCGCTGAGAGGGGCTGCCGAGGGGGTTTAGTTAAAACCGAGTTTTCCTGCAAAAGCTGGTGTGATCTCTGGCCGTTGGGGCCAAGCCAGGCGTCGCTCGCAGGGTGTCGTGTTCATGGAGCCGTGTAACTCCCAGGTGCTTGCAGGAGCCTGTAAATTCCAGGCTTTTATGGGGGTGTATTTTACAGCGCGGTGTCAGGAGCGGTAATGACGGTGTGTATCACCGCCAGGGACGGGCGAACCCGCAGAGAGCGGCTCTTTGCAGCGAGCTGCACAGGGAGGAAGATGCCGAAGCAGGACGGCGCTGGGGACGGTACCCAGCTCCCCCAGGGTGCTGCAGGGGTGTCCCCACGGGGCTCAGTGTCCCCAGCAGGTGCCCTGGGGTGGGCGGTGAGGAGCTGCGGCCCCTTCGTGACGGCACGAGCCAAAGTGCCTTTTATAGAGCGAGAGCAGGAGTAATTTATCGGGAAGCTTTTAGGGAAATGAGCAGCTCCTGGGCCCCTGCCAAGGTGCAGCCACGCTGGGCTCTGCACGGTGTCCTCTGGCAGCTCTTGCTGGGAGAGGAGGGGACAGGGACGGGGACAGGGACAGGGATGGGGATGGGGATGGAAACACGGATGAGGACAAGGATGGAAGTATGGATGGGAATGGGAATAGGAATGGGAATGGGAAAGGGAATGGGAAAGGGAATGGGAATGGGAAAAGGAATGGGAATGAGGATGGGGATAGAGATGGGGACAAGATGGGATGGGGATGGGGAGAGGAGAAGAGACAGGAAGAGGGATGGGGACAAGGATGGGCATAGAGATAGAAACAGGGATAAGGACAAGGTTGGGAATGGGGATGGAGATGGAAGACATGGGAATGAGACTGGATGTGGGTGGGGATTGATATGGGGATGGGGATGAGGACGGGACAGGGATGGGAATGGGGACAGAGCGAGGGGACAGGGCGCTGTGACCATCCCACATTACTCACCACACCAGACGGAGAAATCACCTTTCCCCATTTCTCCCCTCCCCAGCCCAAAACGCTTCTCATTGCTGTGACAATCTCAGCACTGCAATCCCCATGGTTTTGGGGCGGGTTTTCTCTGTCTGCCATGAACCATCAGCAGCACCGCACAGGGTCCATGTCCCCCAGCCCAGCCCCTTCCCTCGTCCCGCTGCAGCACTCGTGCTGCCAGATTTATTTTCCTTTGCCTTTGCTAACAAGCATGTAATTAAATGAGCAAGGAGCAGGGCTGGCAGCACCGGCAGAGTGACATGGGGAGCGCGGCCGGGACCCCCCGACCTGCCTGAGGAAACCGCCAAAGCTGCCCCAAGAAATCCCTTCTCATTAAAATTAACTGAGCAGCTTTGAAAAGCTGAGCTTGGGGGGAGCACATTATTCCTTTTATTTAATTTTTCTTTTGCGTTATTGTATTTTCTACCAAATTAAATTGTCCTCTTTTTTGGGGGAGGGAGCCTCCTTATGTTTATTCACAGCATCTACAATAGACCTTATTTTTTTTAAAATTTTATATATATACATATAAATATATAAATATATATATATATATATGCACATCTCTGAGGCCATGTGGCTTCCTTTAGAAATGAACTATAGCAAGGGCAAGTGTAGAGTCTTTTATCTGGGCAGGAACAACCCCAGGTTCCAGTGTAAGTTGGGGAATGACCTATTAGAGAGCAGTGTAGGGGAAAGGGACCTGGGGGTCCTGGGGACAGCAGGGTGACCATGAGCCAGCACTGGGCCCTTGTGGCCAGGAAGCCAATGGTACCTGGGGTGGGTTAGAAGGGGGTGGTCAGTAGGTCAGAGAGGTTCTCCTGCCCCTCTGCTCTGCCCTGGGGAGACCACACCTGGAATATTGTGTCCAGTTGTGGCCCCTCAGTTCCAGCAGGACAGGGAACTGCTGGAGAGAGTCCAGCGCAGCCACCAAGATGCTGCAGGGAGTGGAGCATCTCCCGTGTGAGGAAAGGCTGAGGGAGCTGGGGCTCTGGAGCTGGACAAGAGGACACTGAGGGGGACTCATTCCTGGGGATCAATCTGGAAAGGGGGAGTGTCAGGAGGATGGAGCCAGGCTCTTCTTGGTGACAACCAGTGACAGGACAAGGGGCAATGGGTGCAAACTGGAACACAGGAGGTTCCACTTGAATATGAGAAGAAAGTTGTTCGCGGTGAGGGTGGCAGAGCCTGGCCCAGGCTGCCCAGGGGGGTTGTGGAGTCTCCTTCTGTGCAGACATTCCAACCCGCCTGGACACCTTCCTGTGTAACCTCATCTGGGTGTTCCTGCTCCATGGGGGGATTGCACTGGATGAGCTTTGCAGGGCCCTTCAACCCCTGACATTCTGGGATTCTGTGCCAGTTCATAACAAATCAAAACTTTCTGCAGGGAGACAGATGAAATTCCATTAGGGTACCAGAGCCTCCCCCACTTTGTGAGGCAGCCAAAATTATTTCATTGCCATAGAGCACTTCCCACTTTCATTTCTGATTCGGGTGTTCGCTTCAATTTGTTTGATAAATTAGAGGAGATTAAAATAATATTAAAAAAAAAAAAAAAAAAAAAGAGTAAAATGCAGGTGACTCCTCCTGGCATCCCAAAAATGGGGTGTCCCCCTTCTCGGTGCTGGGGGGGCCCCTCTGGAGGGTGGGAAATCCCAGGACATGTGTTTTCCCCGTGTGGGGTCAGATATGCTCACGGCACCGAGAGCTTCCCCTGCTTTTATTTATTATTTTAATCTATTTTCCATTAAAAATGCATCACTTGGGGGCTCGGGGACCCATTAGCGGGCAGGGCCCCCCCAGCTCACACAGTCGCCGTGGTTGGGATGAGCCGGTTTGTCAGCAGCGCGGGGGGGGTTACACCGAACCAGACCCCAACAGGGTGTAAATCTGGAGTGACAGGGGTGCTGCCCCCCCTGGGGGGTCCCCAACTTGGCCAGGGGACAGTGACCCCCCCATACCCGCCTCTGCTGTGGGCCCGATCCTGGCTCCCCCCAGATTGCCCATTAAACTGGCTGAAAGTGCTTTTTTGGGGAAGGTTCTTATGCTGCGTGTTCTCCCCCTCCAGGCACTTTTAAGGCAAATGGCCCTAAAATATTCATCAAAGACCAACATGAAATATCAGGGCGTGGGGACAAGGCGGGGGGGGATAAATTCACTTGGCACTTGCACCAATCCAGGATCCACAGGGCAGGATCCACTGCCAGAGCGGGGTGGGGGACACAGGGATGTGACACCCCCAGTGCTCCTGGGAGGGACTCAGGTCCCACTGCCCCTGGGTCCGGGGGTGCTCCAGCCCCTCTGGGATGCTGGGGAACCACAGATTGCCCAGCATCGCCAGGAGGGCTCGACCACGCTCAGCAGCACCCTTGGGTGCTCCCATGGCCCTACGCCCCCCAGCACCCATCACCCTGCCCCATCGCGCCCCCCACGTCGCCAGGAGCCCCAGCAGCCCAGAGCGCTTCAGAAATCCCAGTTTTATTTCAGATCGGAAACAACCAACCAGGAAGAAAGAAAATCAAAACAAAACCAAACCCAAAACGAACTCCAAAGAATGAGAAACGGCCCCAAATCCGAACCAGTCCAGTGCCCAGGTGGGTGCTACATACAGGCTGGGGGGCTCGGGGGTGCAGGCCCTGGCCGGCGCAGGCTCCCCGGCCTCGGGGTCGCTCCGGCTCTTTTTGGGAGGGGGGGTCGGCTCAAAGTGCATCAAGCAGGAGGTCAGCGGTGTCCCCCCACCCGGCGGTGGGGAAACTGAGGCACGGCACGGGGCTGGGGCGGGGGGGCCGGGCGGGGAGGGGGTGAAATCCAGCCCTTGGCAGCCAAGTCCATGCAAACGCTCCCGTCTCCAGAAACCGTCTCAGCCGTGTATTGCTTAGGGGATGATTTGGTTTTTATCATAAATATAGAGCTATAGACACGAGTATCGGTGCATCCGACGGGATCCTGCGCCCGGGGGGACAGTCCAACCCCGGCGCGGGGGGGCAGCACACGGGGCTCCATGCACGTTGCATGCACTTACAGGGTGGTTTTTGTTCCAGCGAGGGGTTTTTGTGTGTGTTTGTGTCCCGTATCAAAGGTCCCACGTTCTGCAAACAGCCATGCGAGTGCATCACCCCGCGGCAGCGGGGACGCAGCGCAGGTCCCCGGGTTCGCCCCATTCCCGGGGGGGGTTTTGCATGTCTGCTCTGGCTATGGATGTATACGTGTCTCTATACCCCTCGCTGCGGGTGCGGGTCCCCGTCGGCGGCAGCGCTCAGGGGGTCCCCGTTACTTCATGCCGCTGCGCAGCACCTGGTTGGCGGCGATGAGCATCACGCTGATGATGAAGGCGATGGCGAAGGCGCAGATCAGGCTCTTCCGCACGCAGGTCTGCCGGATCTGCTGGCTGGAGCAGGCTGGGGGGGAGACATGGGGGTCACCCCAACGCCCCCCACCGTGGAACAACTCCAGCCACCCACTCGCAGCACCCCACGGGCAGCACTGGTGGCCCCACATGAACCACTCATCCCTCTGCGGTGACCCCAGCAGCGCACACACCCCCCAAGAAGGGTCTGACATCCCCAGGGGACCCCAAGGGCTTTGTGCCAACGTCAGCCACCCACTCGCAGCACCCACCCTGCCCTTGGCACCACGTGGCACTCCACACCCAAAAACCTGACATCCTGCCCCAAAAACACCTCCCTTGGACATGTCTGAGCTCGGGGTGGGAGCTGCGGGGGGGGACACCCCCAGTGCTGCAGCACCCACCTCCTCCCCGGGGACTGTGCGCCCAGCCGGGTTACGGGGTGGGTGATGGAGCGGTGCCAAGCTCAGCCAAAAATTAGCAGCTGTTGCCAGGGTCGCTTCGGTGTCCGGCCCTCTCCTGTGCGGAGGGGAGGGAGGTGGGGAGAAAGTGGGAAGATTTGGGGTTTTGCCTCCAAAGGAGCCCGTGGGACATGGGGGAAGATCCCTGTGGGGTGGCAGGGAGAGGCTGTGCTGAGCTCGGAGGGCAGCGGGGAAACTGAGGCACAGGGCTGGCCGCACCCTGTGGTTGTCGCCCACCCTGTGCCCAGGCTCTGTCCAGTGGTGTCGGGGCTGGGGGGGGTTGTTCGGCACCCCCGGGCACTCACTCTCCACGTCGACGGGACACTCCTCGGCCGTGCCCATGTGGCTCTCCTCCTCCGTCATGATGATGTTCTCGATGTCCTTCATGGAGAGGTGCTCGCAGAAGGTGTCGTACAGCAGCCGCTTCAGCTCGTCCACCGTCAGCTTCTGCATGTCGCACTGCGGGGAGCGGGCGGGGGGCTGGGGAGGGGCTGACCCCGCGGTTGGGGGGCACAGTGGGGTGCTGTGGGGCTCCCCGGCACCCACGAGTGCTGTGTTTTGGCTGGATCCCCCCAGACTCAAAACATCGCCCCACCCTGCACCGTGGCAGGGACAGAAAAGCCTCAGGCTGGTGTATCCTAACCCTGACCCCAGCCCTGATCCTAAGCCTAACCTTTCCACTAACCCTAACCTGCAGCCTGAGCTTGACCCTCAAGCAGACTCATCTGTGAGCCCAACCCTAATGGTGACCCTGAGCTCAGCTCTCACCCTAACCCTGTCACCAGCTCTAACCCTGACCCTAACCCAGAGCCTGATCCTGAGCCTGACCTTCAGCCTCACCCTAGTCTCAACACTACCCCTGACCCTAATCTTAACCCTGACCCTAAAGTTAACCCCAACCCTGTCCCTGACTGTAACCCTGACCCCAACCCTGACTTTAACCCTGATTTCAGGTCTAACCCCAACCTCGCCCTTGACCCACCCCCCCAAAACTCTTGGTGGCAGGGCCAGGGGTGCTGGACCCCCAGGGGTTGATGGGGGGTCCGTACCTTCCAGAAGACGGTGTCGAAGTCGGTGCCGTGGAACTTCTCGGGGATGCCCGAGGTGGACAGCTTGGGCCCCAGTAACGTCACGAACTCCTCAAAGTCCACCTGCCCATCACCTGCGGGACACAGGGACAACCGTCACTCCGGGCTCAGGGACATGTGCCACTTCCCTGCCCTGCAAAGGGTCCCCATGGGAGCATCTCGGGGGGACACTCTGGACTCAGTGATGCTCAGACCTACACCCCTGCGCAGCCTGGGGGGGCCCTGCTCCAAGCCTCAGTGTTCTTCTGGGGGGACATCGCTGCGGGGACATTCTGCCCCAGGGCTGCCTGTGGAGACCTTGCTCCAGGGCACTTGGGGGGCTCAGAGCCCCCCGATCTTGTCCATCCACCCACAACAGCCCGGAGCAGCAGCTGGTGTCACAGGGCCTTGGACACTCAGACTTCAGCAGCCAGGGACCCCCAAACCGGCTGGGGACCCCCAGTACCAATGAGGTGCTATTGCTGGCCAGGGACCCCCAAAACCAACCAGGGACCCTAACACCAGCCGGGCACCCCAACACCAGCTGGGGACCTCCAGCAAAGCTAAGGGTCCCCTGACACTGATCAGGACACCCATCACTGCCTGGGGTCCTCAGTGCCAGCTGGCACCCTAATCTCACCTAGGGACCCCCAAAACCAACCAAGCACCCCAACACTGGCTGGGGACCTCCAACAAAGTTTGAGGTCCCCCCAAAACCAGCTGGGATGCCTAACACCAGCTGGGGTCCCCGGTGCTAGACACGACCCCCAATACCATTTGGAGACACCCAATGCTGGCCAGGGGCCCCCAATGTTGACTGGGATCCCCCAGTACTGGCTGGTGACCCCCAACACTACCCATGACCACAAACACCAGCTGGAACCCCAATTCCAGCTGGCACTCTGATGACAGTTGGGGACCCCCACGGTGGCCATGACCCAGGGTGGCACCGGGCAGGGACCTGGACAGGGTGTGCCGGGCTGGCCGTGTCCTGCGGCTGCAGAGGGTGCTGGGCTGGAGCTGTCAGGCTGGCGCTAATGATGAGTAATGACGGGAGCAGTGGCTTGGCAGCGCTGCCGGAAAGGCTTTTAAATGGGGGGGAAAGGAAACCAATAAATTAACGAGCTCCTTAAGGTCCCGATGAGTGCGGGAGCGATGGGGACAGGCTGATGGTGGCAGCGATGGGGACAGGCTGATGGTGGCGGTGACTGCTGGAGGTGCAGGGCCAGCCTGGCTTGCTGGGCATGGCCTGGGGTGCAGGATCCAACCCAGGGTGCAGGACCTGATCTGGGGTGCAGGATCCAGTCCCAGCAGGTTTACTGCACGAGGAGAGGCTCCGTTCCTGCCCACAAGTGCTTCAGGAGTGTTAAATCCTCCTCAACAAAGCTGCAGTGATGATGATGATGATGATGATGATGATGATGATGATGATGATGAAGGATGAGCAGGAGGCTCCAGGCATGAGGCAGAGCTGGCTCAGGTCCTCCTGAATCCCACATCCCATGTTGGGTCCAGCACCCACCAGCCAGTGGGGTGGAAATGGGACAAATGGGGTGTTTCAACAAAGGGAGGAGTGGGGTGTCCCCTCCCTGTCCCCATCCCTGTCCGAGGTCCTACCGTCCATGTCGAGGCGCTGGATGATGACCTCCAGCTCCACCTCGTTGGGCATGTAGCCCAGGGAGCGCATGGCCGTGCCCAGCTCCTGCTTGGAGATGAAGCCGTTGCCATCCCGGTCAAACACCTTGAAGGCTTCGCGGATCTCTGCAGGGGGAGCGGGATCAGTCCACACACCCCCCAATAGCCCAGGCACCCCCAGCCCCCGTCCCCTCAGATCCCACGGGCAGCACTGGTGGCCCCACACAAACAACTCATCCCTCACGGTGACCCCAGCAGCGCACACACCCCCCAAGAAGGGTCTGACATCCCCAGGGGACCCCAAGGGCTTTGTGCCAACTTCAGCCACCCACTCGCAGCACCCACCCTGCCCTTGGCACCACCCGGCACTCCACACCCAAAAACCTGACATCCTGCCCCAAAAACACCTTCCTTGGACATGTCTGAGCGTGGGGTGGGAGCTGCGGGGGGGGACACCCCCAGTGCTGCAGCACCCACCTCCTCCCCGGGGACTGTGCGCCCAGCCGGGTTACGGGGTGGGTGCTGGAGCGGTGCCACACTCAGCCAAAAATTAGCAGCTGTTGCCAGGGTCGCTTCGGTGTCCGGCCCTCTCCTGTGCGGAGGGGAGGGAGGTGGGGAGAAAGTGGGAAGATTTGGGGTTTCTGCCTCAAAACAACCCCCTGGGTTGCAGCTCGGAGGGCAGTGTGGAAACTGAGGCGCAGTGCTTGCCGCGCCGTGTGGCTGTTACCCACCCAAAAGCCTCGTGGTGCCTGTTGGCTCCGTCCCACCTCCCGCTGCCTTGGGCCTCTGCTCCTTTTTGGGGTCGTTTTGCCTTTCTGATGCTCCTCGACATGCGGAGCTCACACCAGGCTGATGGGAACACCGGGACCAGGCAGGCGAGTACCGGGAGCACCGGGAAGCTGGGCGGGGATGGCGGCGCCTCTTCCTTCCCCGGGCAGCAAAGCTGCCGGCACCGGCAGCGCCAACGGGCAGGTCTGTGCCAGCTGCCACAGGGCTCGCGTTGGAGGATCAGGCAGGAGAAACGGGCTGAGAACTTTGGTTTTGGGGGGAAAAAACCCACACAGGGTTGTGCAATCGAGCCTGAGTACTTGGGGACGTCCCTGTCTGGATGATGGCCCAGCAGTGACATCTTTCGAGGTGTTTTGGGGTAGTTTTGGGCTTTTTGGCCTGTCAGCCTGATAAGTTAAGCTCCTCCATGGCCAACATCCCTGCCAGGGCACGGGGATGCTCCCAGTCCCCCCTGGGCTTGGGGGAGCCCCACACCGGTCTGAGCACCCCCAGAATTCATGCTTCGAGGATGCTCATCCCGGGTGGTTCCATCGCCTGGCTCAGGGTGTTGGGGAAAAGCAAGAATATGCCCCAACGGTGGCCAAACTGGGGTCCCATTGGGGGTGTCACCCCCGTCCAGCCAGGACACCTTGACTGTCCCTGGCTGAGCCAGCAGCACCCTAGCCTGGTTTGCACCCCATGTCTTCTCAGCCCCAACACAGATCCCCAGGAGGTGGCTGCAGGCTCGGGAGGGTGACTGGGTGTCACAGACGTCCCCCCAAACCAGAGGGTGACCGGGAAGAGGTGGGAGTGGGTGGCAGCACGGCCCCCTGCAGCAGAGCGTGTCTGGTGCTTCGTGGGGTCACCTTGGGGCTTCCGCTGCTGCCATCGATCCCCACGGCCGCAGGTGGGGTGCTGGGGGGAAACGCTGGGCTGGGAGCACCCTGAGGCTCATCAGCACCCATTGGTGGTGTGAGAGGCTGGGTGCACCGACACAACGCCCTGGCACACGTGCGTGCACACGCGGTGAGCGTGCACACACACTGCAGCGAGGCTGTGCACACACACCTTGCAGCGATGCTGTGCTTGTGCGTGCGCACACACAAACGCCTTGCAGTGCTGTGCTTGTGCACGCACAGCCCTTGCAGCAATCCTGTGCTTGTGCATGCACGCATGTGCACGCATGCACAAGCACGTTGCAGCGATGCTGTATTTGTGTGCACACACAAACACCTTGCAGTGATGTACTTGTGCATGCACACATGCAGGCACACACAGAGCCACAGTGCAGTGACGTACTTGTGCATGCACACACACACACGCTCTCTCTGCAGCAGGGCTGTGCACATGAACCTGACCCGCTCTGACGCTGTACGTGTGCACACACCCTGCAGCGAGGCCGGACATGTGCACACACACGCTGCAGTGTCCACACACACAGATACCCTGTGGTGAGGCCACGCGTGTACATGACAAGGCGTGAGCACACACGCACAGTGCGCAGTGGGGCTGTCCGCAGGGGGGTGGTTACCCACTCGTGCACACACAACCCCTGCAGTGGGGCTGTAAAGTAGCACATAAGCTCACACGCACACACATGCGCTCACACACCCGCTGTGCACCCACCTCCCAGCTTACTCAGGGGTCCTGGCCCAGCTGTGGGGCAGGACCCCCTCGCCCCCCAGCCTTGGGGCTCTGTGCCTCAGTTTCCCCACGGGGAGTCCCCAGGGGCTCCAGGCCTGAAGCACAGCCCCCTCCATCCACTTCCAAAGGCGCAGTGGGTCTGTGCATGGGGTCACCCCATGCCTCAGTTTCCCCTGCGGTGCCAGTGCTGGGGCAGCGATGGGGGCTGGGGGTGCTGCAGCCCCTTATCCCCCCGTGCCCGGGCCTCCCTGGGGACACCCCGAGCCAGAGTGGTCAGGGGGTACCAGCAGAGCCCATCCCACTGCCCCGGCAAACTTTTGGGGTGGAAAAGGCCATTCTGGCGATAGCGAGCTGACACCGGCCCCGCTCATCACAGGGGTGGGCAGAGCCCCGGCGGCTGCTCCTCCCGGCCAGAGCCCGGTGGCACCGGGGCTGCGTGGAGCTGCCGTGACCCGGCTGGGGTGACACGGGTGACAGCCGCTCCCGGGGCCCCCCGTACCGCCAGCCACTGTCATATTATGACAGCCGGGAGGGTGGCCCCGCCACGCCGGGGGGGTCCAGCCCCGCGCCGCGACCGCCGGTCCCTGCTGTGTCATATTGTCACAACGGCGATACCGGGGCCGGGACCCCCCCCCCGCCGCTGCCCGACTCTCTCCCACGCGTTCCTTCCTCCCCTCCTCCTCCTCCCCATCGCTCCAGCCGCATCCCGCTCGCTTTGAACCTCCCCACGCCGCCGGGCCGGGGGACCGCGCACCCCACACCTCCCCCGCACCCCACATGGGATGGAGCCCCCGCAGCCTCCCCCAGTCCCCCCCAAGCCCGCTCACCCTCCAGCTCGTCCTCGGGGATCTCCACCGGGTGCTGCTCGGCGAGGATGTTGGGGATGGTGTAGATCCCCCGGTACATCAAAGCCGCCGTCACCGGGTGGAAAGGCATCTTCGGGGCTTCCCAAAAGCCAAAGTTTAAACCCAAATCTCCTCGGGGTATATGGGGGGATGGTTCTCCAGCCGGTAGCGGGGTTACGCTAGAAACAAGTTACCCGGTGCCCGCCGCCCCCCGCCCGGCACCCACCGGCCAGGGCGGCCAGGGCGGGCGGGCGCTCCCCGTCCTCCGGGGCCGGTGTCGGGACGGGGTTGGCGGCGGAGCCCCTCACCGGGGAGTCAGGGCGCGGGGGGGGGCTGGGGGCGGCCCGCTGCCCCCTCGCACATGCCCGCCCGAAGTGGAAACGGGAGGCGAAAGCACCCAGGCACCGGCTAAATCCCGGTGGCGGCGGCGGCGGCGGTGGGGGGGACGGCGCTGGCCATGCCGCTCCGGGGCCCCCCCTCCGCCAGCCCCGGGGCTGCTCACAGCCCCCGGGGGGTCGCTGCCGCCCGGCCACGCTCCCCGCCGGGGCCCGGCATGGCGGGGCCAAGGCCGAGGGCGGCCTCTTCTTCTTCCTCCTCCCTCCTCCTCCTCCTCTTCTTCCTCGCCGGTAAGTGTCCCGGGCAGGGCCGGGGCTCGGTTCCCCGCCGCTGGCTCAGCCCCCGGCGCCGCGCACACGCTCCCCCCCCGCCGCCGGCGGCAAACGGAGCATCCTCGGCCGCGGCCCCGGGGAAGCGGCGGCGGAATCCAGGGAGAAGCGGCGGGGCCGGGCGGGTTTTGAATGGTCCCGCCTGGCAAATGGGGCTGGGGGTGGGGGGGGGCACGGGGGGTGGTGCTTCCCCCCCTCGGGGAGGGGTTGAGGGTGGGGGGAGTTGCGGCAGAGGCTGTGACAGCCACCCGGGAGCGTCCCGGGCCGCATCCTGCCCCGGGGCTGCCGGAGGGGATGGGGTGACCCCGGTGCCAGCGCCAGAGATGGTGGGTCCCTGTGGCACCCTGTGCCCGGGCACTCGTCACCCTGGGGTCCCCAAATGCAGCACCTTGTGCTTGGGCAGTTGTCACCCCGGGGTCCCCATATTTGGCACCCCAGGTTGCCACCACCCCAGGGTCCCCGCACGCAGCACCTCATGCCCAGGGAGTTGTCACCCCCCTGAGGTCTCCACACACAGCAGCCCAGGCTATGATCATCTCAAGGTCCCTGCACGCAGCACCCTGGGCCAGGGCAGCTGTCACCGCAAGGTCCCCACACATGGCACCCCATGCCTGGGACAGCCATCACTCCAGGGTCCCTGTACTTGGCACCCCAGGCTGTCACTACCCCGAGGTCCTTACATGCAGCACCCCATGACTAGGCAGTTACCACCCCGTTATCACCCTGGGGTCCCTGCACACAACACCCTGGGCCAGTGCAGCTGTCACCCCGAGGTCCCCAGGGTGCTGCGGGGTAACAGGGACACCACAACCGAACCTCCTGCTGCCACACCATGGCAAAAATGAGTCGTGGAAGAGGAGTGAGCTGGGGCTGGGAGCAAAGCCCTCCGTCCCCGCTTCTAACCCCCTCCTGGCTTTCCCCCAAGTCTTGGTCACATTTTTCACCTTATTTCTCACTTTGTCATTGATTAATCACAGTTGGGCTCACATGCTGGGGTGGCTTCCTGCTGTGCCACGTCCCCACGGCATCTGTGTCCCCGTGGCATCGGTCTGTGTCTTGGTACCCAGGCAGGGATGCTGCCCCGGACCTGGGATCTCTCTCCTCCCAAGTGCCACCATCTGCCTTGTCTGGCTTGATCCCTGCATGGGGGCGGCCCCAAGAGAACGTGGCCCATGGGGAGATGGGGGTCACAGTGTCCCCCGTGCCTTGGTGACATCTCTCTTGCTGGCCCTGGTCCCTGCCAGGGGCTGCCTTTGGAAGTGCTGTGGTGGTAGGGGGTTGGGGACAAGAGGGAACACGTCCCCAGAGTGGCAACAGAGTGGGAGAGAGAAAGAGGGACAGTCGGTACCTCTCGGATGCTCATCTGAACACCAAGGATGCTCAGGAGCGATGGGGGAAACTGAGGCAAGGCTGAACAGGCTCCAGATGCACTTCTTGTGTTGGGACTGTCACAAGAACCCCTAAAATTTCAGAACCGGATTCCTGCAGCTCCAACCCCTTCATTAAAATCCCCCTGGCATCCCGCAGCCACCCCGGCCACATGCTCAGCCCCAGCCGTTGCCTCATGCAGCTCAATGCTGCCAGCAATTTTTGGGCAGACGGCGGCTCCAACCTGCCCCCGCGCTAACCCTTCCCCCTCCAGGGGGACCCCATGCCAGGGCTCCCCAAAACCCATCGCCCTTCCCCGGGCGCCTCCCGGCAGCGCTGCCTGTGCAGCCACCAGCTGGGGTCCCCTTTAAGCTATTTTTTAGTTGGGAGAATTTTCCTTCTCTGGCAGCGGGAAAACCACGGTGGCCACGCTCGGAGCTGGGGAATTTCAGGGCTGAGCAAACCCCCGTCGCTGCTCCGGGCAGGATTTGTCCTCCCGGGGTGTCACGGCTCGGGGGTGGATTTTTCCTGCGCTGGTAAAACTTCATCCTCCGCCAGAGCTCGGTGTGGTGTTGGGGCACATGGACACGCATCCCACGGGAGTCTCCGGTGTCTGATACTGTGGTTGGGCTCACAGCACAGCCATGGGGGTGCTTGATTATAATAAAGGACTTTTGGGGAGGATGAAGCCCAAAATGGTAAAGTAGCCTAATTGAAAATCTCCTCCTTTCTTTAGCAGATCCATTTGCTCCTCAATATTAATGAAGTCACCCTCCCAATTAATTCTCTGTTTGCCCACTGGAGGCCCCGGGGTGGAAACTCATTAATTTCTCACCACCCAAACCCCATCAGGAATAATATGACAAATTTCTGGGGTTTTTCCCACAAAACCCCCCCTGGAGATGTCGCACTGGGCAGCAGCGGGGACCTGCCGGAGCATCATCCCCGCGGACGGGGGCAGCCGGTCCCTCCGCCCCCGCATCCCTCGGGATGGAGGGCGTGAGCACGCGGCGGCACGGGGGGAAAATGAGAATTAAACAGCAGCTTAATTGCATTTGAAGTCGTGATTGGGTTTTTTATCCGTTAGAGATCATCAGCAGAGCCATCTCAGCGTTTCTCCTGAGCCCGGCTGGAGAGCCCCATCCTGCTCGGCTGCACCGCCCTCTTCCTCATGGGATGAAGGCTGGGACCCACAGCCCTCCTCCCAGTACCTCCCAGTACATCTGTGCCATCTCCCACCACTCTGCTCCACGGCCCTTTTTCTTCAATTTCCTCACTTATTTTGAGGTGAGAAGCTCTGAATTCGTTTCTGGGATCTCGGTCCATCAGGGCTCACTGAGATGATGGGGTGGAGGCAGAGGCGTCCCCAAAACCCAGGGATTTCAGCTTAAAATCCAGCCACAGCCAGGTGATTTATACATTTTCACAATGTCGGGATGTTGCAAATGTCCCTCTTTGTAATTCCTCCAGTATTTTATTAGCGATTCCTCTTCACAATTCTCCCTTTATTTCATGAGGGGCTGGGACCAGCTTTGCCAGCGGGTCAATGCCAACTCTCCCCTCCATCCCTTCGTCCCTCCCGTGATGGCAGCACCTTCCCAACACATGCTGGTGATCCCCTGATTAGCCGATCCCACTAACGAGGCAGGAGAAGCCTGATCCAGGCCCAGTGTTTCATGTCCTATTTGCAGGATTGCAATAACCTTGCTCTCAAGAGCTCCCGGGTTCGCATCCCAACATCATCGTCTTTATTTCTCCCAGGAAGATTTGCAGGGGGGGGCTGGTGGAATTAACAGACGTAAAGCCACATGCCCCCACGCCCCCGTGGAGACCTTGTGCTGGATCTTGTCCTGCCCGGAGCGTGTCCCACCAGCTCATTCTGTCCGCGTGGCTGCAAGTCTGGGCTCGGACACATCACCCAGTTGAAATTCACAGTTGTCCTTGTGGAGGAGAGAGGGAACCTGGCAGGGATGGGGATGGATGAGGATGGGGATGGAGCATTGGATGAGAACAAGGAGAAGGATGGGGATGGGAATGGGATGGGCTGAGGATGTGGATAGGATGGGGATGAGCATGAGGATGAGAACTGGGATTGGGATTGGCATGGGGATGGGGTTGTGGGTGGGATGAGATGGCTGGGATGGGATGAGATGATGAGATGAGATGAGATGAGATTATGAGATGAATGGGATGGGATGGGATGGGACGGGACAGGATGGGATGAGATGGGATGATGAGATTGAGATGGATGGGATGGGATGGGATGGGACAGGATGGGATGCGATGGGGAGGAGGATGAAGATAGCAATGGGATGGGGATCCCTCACAGGGGTGGAGATGGGAAGGGATGGGAATAGGATGGGATGGGGTTGCAGATGGGATGGGGTTGGAGATGGGATGGGGATGGCATGGGGATGGGATGGGGATCCCTCACAGGGACAGGGAAACCTGGCAGAGATGGGGATGGGATGGTGCAAACCTGAGCTGGGTGCCCTCAAATCCACCAGAACAACCCCACGGATAACTCACCCCAGGGCAGCAGGAGGATTCTGGGATCCCACATTGCTCACGCTGAGCACAGGGAGGGGGATGTGAGCGGCCCAGGGTGGCCACTGTGTCATTTTAAAGTCACCTGCTGGCACTGAGCCCTGGGAGGCGACGGAGGCATCAATCTCCCAGGGCCATTGCTGTCAGCTGGGTATTTAGTGCAATGTTTCTTAAATGAACGCTTGATGGAAGAAGAGGGATGGCTGCAGCGTACCGAGCCACAAGGTTATCCCGGCGGCCGCGCCGGCTGCCAGTCCCAGTGCCCACTGTCAAACCCGGGCAGGCGGCCGGGATAACCCCCCGGGAGGTGTCGGGAGCCGCTGGCCCGGCTGTGGCCATTCCCACACCAGGGTGGATTTCAGAGCAAATCACACCCCTCATGGGGGAAACACCGGGCAAAGCTCCCGGCTGCTGGTGCAGGTGGGGGGAGAAGGGAGAATGGGAAAGGTTTTGAGAGCTCCACTGAATTTGGGTTCACAAGGGGGAAAATAGTCCATCTGTGGGGGGAGGCGAGACTTCTGCTTCAGAGAAATTCTTCTGTATGAAAATTGGGAAAGATGGAAATGAGCGTGTTCTCAGCATCCCTCCGAGGGGATGCAGCCGGAATGCTGAAAGCAGTGGTGATTCCACTTGCTCCTGCCGGGGAGGAGACAACACCCAGAGACCTCAGTCAAGGACCTTCTTACACTGATTAACAGCGTGAAAAAGAGGTGGGTGGGAAGCGCAGCCTGCCTAGAAGAGTGTGGGAGCACAGGGTGGGATCCGGCTTTTCCCAAGGGGCACAAGAAGGGAGCAAACGTGATGGCTCTGGCAAAGCCTTGGCCCCAGAGGCACCAGGCGAGGCTGGAGCCATCCCTGACCGCACCAACCTGATCCGCAGCCCGTCCCCTCAGCGACTGCAGCATGAAGAGCAATAAATGCAACCAAATCCACGTTACAGCGCCTGTGCATCTGTGACACGGGTGGGCGCTGGTACCGGGCAGGTCACCGAGCAGCTTTTCTTTGCTACAGCCAATATAAGTCAGACTCCAAAACAAAACCCTCGGGTGAACATTAAAACTGTTTGAACACAGCTTCCACGCTGCCCTCACAGCATCCCTACGGCCTTTCCCTCTCTGTACGCATCACCCCAACAAATCTCCTTGCAATGACATTTGCCTTCAACACCCAGCTGTGCCGGGCCAGGCTCTGCTCCCAAGCGATGCTCACCAGGGGACACCAGCAATCAGCCAGCATGGTGACCTCAGGTAGGGACACCAGCTCTGTCTGTCCAGGATGCTGTGAGCTGCTGTCCTGGGGTGCCCAGAACCATGATGCCAGGACCCTGTGCTACCCAGTGCCACGATGCCGGGATCCTGTGGTACCCAGTGCCATGATGCCCAGGCCAGGCGGTACCTGGCACCACGATGCCTTGACCAGCAGCAGGCAGCACCCTGACAGGGCTGTGACTTTGCCCAGTGTCCCCACAGCAGGTGACACAGTGTGTGGTGGGAGGAGGCAATGGGAGCAGGACTCAGGTATTCCTGTTCCTGTTCCGGCTCTGGCCCCAGGGCTCCCCGAGCAGCGGTGGCAGCAGATGCTGAGGGTGAACAGGAGGGATGATGCTGCCCAGAGTGATTCCTGGGAAAAGGAAAACTAACAGCAGGGGAGAAGGGGTGTGATCCTGGCTGCTGGGATCTTGGCCAGGGCAGCGTCTCCTTCCCCAGGGCTGTGTCCCCATCAGGGCTGGCTGGTGCTGGTTGGCAGCACCAGGTCGTTCTCTGCACCCAGACAAACATCAGCCCTTGCGCTCTCGGGGTAGCGGCTCCCAAGCTCTCCTGGACAACTGCTGGTCCTGACCGTCTTGTATGGTCCTACACCAAACCATATGGTCCTCCACCCCACCACAAGGTCCTGCACCCCACCGCATGGTTGCACACCCTGCTGAATGGTCCTGCACCAAACCACGTCATCCTGCACCCCCTCTGTGGTCCTGCAACCCATCATATGGTCCTGCAGCCCACCACATAGTCCTGCATCCCATCATGTCATTCCACAGCCCATGGCATGGTCCTGCACCCCACTGCATGGTTGTACACCCTGCTGAATGGTCCTGCACCCAAATACGTCATCCTGCACCCCCTCTGTGCTCCTGCACCTCATCATATGGTCCTGCACCCCACCGCATGGTCCTGCATCCCACCATGTGGTTCCACAGCGTGATCCTGCACCCCACCACATGGTCAGGCACCCCATTGCATGATCCTGCACCCCACCATGTGGTCTTATAACTCATGGTATGATCTTGCACCCCAGCACATGGTCCTGCATCCAACTGCATGGTCCTGCACCCCACCATGCAGTTCTGCACCCCATCACACCACCCTGCACCCCATCACTTGGCCCTGCACCCCAACACACGCCGCCCAGCACCTCCCTGCTCCAGCGATTCATCCTCCGCTCTCAGGGAACCGTGGTGCCTGGAGCATCTCCACGTGCTTTTTATTTTCTACCGTCCCTGTGTTTCCCCCCCAGTGCTCCACCTCCATGGCTGAGTGGGCACCTCTGCTACCACCCAGAGGTTTTGGCTCCAGAGCTGTGGCTTCCCCACCAGCAAATCACCTGTTAAATCCCCAATTAAGCCAACAAGACACACATCGGCTTTTTAATTACAGCTCTGTGGTGGCTCCCCCAGGAGAGGCGCTGGGCAGGGGCACATGCACCGGGCCGGGCTGGTCTCCAACAGGACCAGGTGAGGCCGCCTGTCCCCTCCCGCTCCCTCCTCATTTCATGTTCTCCCCTTTTACCCTGGCCCCCGGCACCGCAGGACAAGGCCAGCACACCGATCGGCAGCCCTGGAGCCAGACAGCCTCACCGGCACCATCCCTGCCTCGGTTTCCCCATCCCTGCCTCGGTTTCCCCATCCCTGCCTCAGTTTCCCCGTCTACCCCCGGTCTGGCCCTGGCTCCCTGCTACAAGTCAGGGTCCAGGGACAGGGACACTCATGCGAGCAAGGAATTGTCCCCAGGCCAGCACCAAAGCCACCCCCACTGTTAAATCGCGTGGAGAAGCGCTGCCCAAATGCTCAGCGCTGTCCCGGGTTTGCAAAACCCCCGATTTCCTTCCCAAGGAATCCGTGGCAGGAGGAGAGCGCTGGGAGCGCGACGTGGAATCGCCGTTTGATGGGATTTTCATCCTTGGGCAAAGTCATCTCCAGCCAACCCACACCCGCTCTGCCGCCGCCTCGGCTCTGACGAGCTTCATTGTGCTAAAAGGGCCAAAAATCAGAATGAAATTTCCTTTGGGAGGGCAGGAATGGCCCAGCCCGCGGTGCGGGAGGGCGGCAGGGAGCGGGCACGGGGCTGCGGGGCTGCAGCGCGGGCAGGGGACACGCGGGGAGTGAGTGTGCAACGTCGTGAGTGCGCAACGGACGGTGCAATGCATGGTGCTGCGTGTGGTGCTGCAGGAGTGCAGTGCTGAGTGTGCAATGCTGAGTGTGCAAGGCTGAGTGTGCACTGAACAGGCTGCCCAGGGCAGTGCTGGAGTCACCATCCCTGGAGGGTTGGACAGACACACATGAGGTTCTCAGGACATGGGGCAGTGCCGGGGGTGGGTTATGGTTGGACTCGATGATCTTGAGGGGCTTTTCCAACCAAAATGATTCTTTGATTCTATTATCGGCACCGGTGGCTTCGGGCACACGCAGGAAATCAGGTCACCCCCCGCTTCCCTCACCCGCTGCCTCCCAGCAACCCCCCAACCTCCCCCGCTCCCCCACCAGCACCCTTGGCCAAAATCCCCCACCCCACCTGCACCAGCCCTGCATAAAACAACAAAAAAGGGGAAAAAATACCCACCTCCCCCTGCCACCTGCTTCTCAGACAGGACCAGAGGGCCAGGAGCTGTGTTTAACATCGCTGGGTTTGGTGCCCGTGAGCAGATAAACAAGCGCATCCATCGCTGAGTGCACCAGGCTGCAGTGGGGCTGGGGGGGCGGGAGCAGCTCCCCACGCTGGGTCCTGCCCAGGCTTGGGGTGTTCAGCACCAACAACGCTTTGGTGAACCCCCCTGGCAGCACCGGCTCAGGGCCGGCAGCTCAGTGGGGTCCCCACATCACCAAAGGGGTTTTATCAGTAATTAATTTTAAAAATGAGGTCAATGCAGCGCATCGTTTATTTATTCCAGGCAGGCTGAGATCAGGCAGCGTCGGGCAGAGCCGGGGGAGAAAAACCACGGGGCTCAGCCCCCCTGGGCACCCCAAAACCTGGGAGGGAAAAGGGCACCTGCTGCAAGTGGGGACGGAGGGGGACGAGGTCCCCAAGAGGGACCCCAGAGCGATGGGGAGGGGAGACCATCCCACCCCCCTAGAGCTGCCAGAGGGATCCCAGGGCTGCAGCTGTGCTTCCCATAAACCATGAAATGCGGCAGCGAGAGGTTTTCCCGAAGAAAAAAGAGCGAACAAGTCCCAGCTCCCCCTCCTAGTGCTCTGAATTTTTATTAAAACAAAGGAGAAAATGGTGATTTCTTCCAACGGTCCGGGGGGATGGGGAAGCGGCTGTGCCGGGCCGCGGCCGCCGAATCGCAGCCACGCGCGGGGAGTCGATCCGAGGCAGCGCGGTTTTAAATAGAAAGGGTTCAGGACACGATTTCCAACACACCGAGCCCTGGGCTGAGCCGCCGGGGTGGCTGTGGGTCCGGGGATGGGGCGGGAGGGGGCACTGGGGGTCCCGAGAGGCTGCGGGGGATTTACCATTAAATGGTGAATCTCAGCTGGGAGGGAGGTTTTCCCCCGAGCGAGGGATTTGGGACATGAAGGAAAGGTGAGGGCGTCACCGTCCCCCAGGGGGGTCAGAGCTGGAGCAAAGGCACCCGCGTATGGCAGGCAGGAGCAGGATGGCTCACCCGGGGACAGCAGCACCCCCGGGGGGCTTGGAGGAGCTGGGGTGGCCCCACAGCACATTCAGGGGTGCCAGACCTAGGCACCCAGTGAAAGCCCAGCCCAGAGCCCCCCTGGCCTCAAGCTGCCCAGGTTTGTCACAGTTTGCAGGCAAATGAAGAAAAGCAAAGGTTTCATTTGGTTGGCACTAGCTGTTCTGTTCCTCATCCCTGCAGAGAGGAGGAGGAGAAAGAGGAGGAGGAAGAAACCCTCCTTGCCCAGAGAGGTGGTGGCTGAACCATCCCTGGAGACATCCCAGGCCAGGCTGGACGGGGCTCTGAGCAACCTGAGCTGGTGCAGATGTCCCTGTCATGGCAGGGGGGGCACTGGGGGAGCTGGGAAGGGCCCTTCACCCCAAACCCTTATTCTGTGATTCCTCCCCCCACCTCCTCGCCCCAGAGAAGCAGCAGCTCCAATCCCACAGCCCGAGGTCCCCGTGACCCCCTGATTTACCGCACTCCCCCAGAAGACACTCTGGGGACAGCCCCACGCTCCCTGGGGGACACAGCATCCCTGCCCAGGGACACCCCGGCACACTGCTCCACCGGCTGCCAGGCTGGGGGGCACGGCTGCAGCCCCCACCCCGGCACCGGGGGAATAACCGGAGGGCTGAGCCAAAAAACTACACTAGAAAAATAAGAAGAAGGCTGGAAAAAAAGGGCAGGGAGGAGGATGAGGGGACACTAATCTACAGAACATCACACAGTCCATGGGCAGCGGGGCCCGAGTCCATCGGCATGTGGAGGCTGGCAGGGGACCGGGGGCGATGCCCGGCCCCCCCACCCTGGTTGGGGCATCCCGGTCCCGGGGAGCAGCTCCGGAGCAGCGTGCGGGGCAGCCGGCGTGTCCTAGAGCTCCTCGAAGAAGGCGACGCGGGACTTGGTGCTCTGAAGGGTGAGCTGCAAGAGAGCAGAGGGGGCGGCTGAAGGGGGACGGGGCTGACCCCCCTCTTTCCCATAAGGTTTCCCCCCCAAGGCGGGGCTGAGCAGGAGGCAGTTGGTGTCTTTACCCCCTCCTGGCCCAGCCCCGGCCCCTCCGAACACAGGCGGGCAGGCAGAAGCGGGGGTGTCGTGCAGTGAGCTCCCGGCTGCACCCAGGGCAAAGCGCAGGCAAGGGGGGGCTCGGGGAGCACCTGCCCCCCAGGCAAAGGCTGCTGAGGGGCCACAGACCTAATCAATGTAATTAGTGTGGCTGCAGCTGTCAGGCTGTGGGATACAGAGGAGCCAGGAGCAAAGGTGACAGTCCTGGGTGTGGGACTGCGCCCCTGGGGTCCGGCTGCGCCTTCCTCCCCACGGCCTGAGGGTGGGGAGACGGGGGGCTCTGGCAAAGCTGGAGGAGAAACATGGTGGGGGGACACATGAGGTTCTTGCAAAGCTGGAGGGGAAACGATCGCCACGGGCTGAGGAGGGAGGCAGAACCACACTCGGCTCTAAATCCACAGCGTCCCCAACACCCCTGGGCCAACCGGGTACACGTTTCTCTGTCCGCAGTTCGGGACCGTCCCCTGTCCCATCCACACGTCCAAACCCAGCACATCACCCCAACGGGGTGAGCATGGTCCATTTGTCACCGCTGTCCCCACAGCCGCGGGGGTGACACTGTCCCCCTGCGGCCCACGGGATGATGGAGCTGGAGAGTCCTCGCTGCAGGACCTGCAAACCCAGCCCAGAACAGCTTCTTGCAGACCTACCCAAAAAATAACACCCCACGGAGGAACCACAAGCACATTTCCTAGCAGGGCAAACAAGATGAAAGAAACATCCTCAGCGGCGAGGGAAAAATCACTGGATTTACAGATAAGCACCCAAAGGAGCATGGTGGGAGAGGTGCCACCTTCCCACCAGCTGCCAAATCACCGCAGGCGTTTGCCAAACCAGCCGGCTAATTGCAAAGGCTTCGTTTCAGCTGGATTAAGCGGCAGTGCCTTCTGCCGGGGACGCCGGTTTTGCTGAAGCAGGGATCCTGGGATCCCGTTACAGCGAGTTAAGCCCTGCGACGGAGCTGCCAAGAGCTTCCCCCTCCCACGGCCTTGCCTCGGTAATTCCTTCCCAGCTCTCGCGCCAGGCTGAAAAAAATCTGTATTGCAGAGGAAATTTCTGCAGGGACTTAATACTGTGTGCTGGCAGCACCTCCGGGGCCATCTCGTCCTCCTGAGCGTCCCCCCCAGAGCGGGGTGGCTGACATTGGACAGGGGTTCTGTGGCCATGGGCACAGAACTTGACTCTTTTTCAAGGCTGGGGTGGGAAGAAAAAAGGTGCGAGCAGCCCCAGGCTGGTCCAGCCCCACGGACAGCCCCGGGGCGGCTGCATTTCGGCTCTTGCAGCAGCGATCCTGCCCGTGATCCCAAGCAGGCGCCTGGCTGGGTCCCAGCCCAGAAAATCTGGCGTATAAAACCTGAGCGGACATCATGAGCACAGCTGGTCCTGCCCTCCCAGTCCCAGCAGAGACGGGCGGTGGGTGACACAGGGGGCTGGGGACACGTCCCACGTGTTTGCACCACCCACCACAGCCCAGCGGGGCAGCTTCACTTCCCCGTCGCACCAGAGGAGACCTCTGGGAGGCCAGACACCCCACGGAGGGACATTGAGACAGGGCGAGAGGAAACGGCCTCAAGTTGCGCCAGGGGAGGTTGAGGTTGGATCTGGGAACAATTTCTTCCCCAAAGGGCTGTGGGGCATTGGAACAGGCTGCCCAGGGCAGTGCTGGAGTCACCATCCCTGGAGGGTTGGACAGACGGACATGAGGTTCTCAGGACATGGGGCAGTGCCAGGGGTGGGTTATGGTTGGACTCGGTGATCTTGAGGGGCTTTTCCAACCAAACTGATTCTGTGATTCTATGATTTACCCACCAGCGATGTATTGCCCAACACCCAGCCACTAAAGTGATCTGTTCTGCAGGCTGGATGGAGAAGACATGCACCCCCCCCGCCCCGCCAGCCCACGGCAGCTCCTGGTTCTGCTCCGTTAGAACACAACAAGGGGAGATGCCCCCAGGCCCCCCCAGCAAACCCAGCGCTCCGACAGAGAAGAGAAAGGAGCCAACTGCAGCCACGGCTGAGGCAGAGAGGGAAGATGTTTCCCTCAGGCTTATCAAGGAGATTTGACTGTTTTGAGCCTGCTCTCCGCCCGGAGCTACGCTCAGCTCTCCATCCATCCCCGTGTGCTGTCGCAGCCCTGGGGTGCCTCAAAGCAGGGCTGGGCAACCCCAAAGCAACGCCGGGGGCAGACACCGCTGTGTCCAGAGCCGCGCGGTCCTGAGCAAATGCTGCGGCAGAGCCGGGGACACCGGCTGAGCTCCGGGGGCATCCCGCACCGGCACGGGGAGAGAAGAGATACAGCCCTGCGCTCTCACCGGGGCTTTCATCCGTGACCTTCAAAGGCTCCTGAGATGCTCGATGCTGCTTTTTTTTACCTATCCGGGGAAAGCAGAGCACGAGAAGCGCAGCCCAGCTGCGGGGGCACAGGGAGCGGGAGCAAGGATGGGTCTGGATGAGACCGGGTGTCACAGAGAGGGGCGAGCGCTGCATTTCCAAGAGGGCCACGTCCTGCTGCTCCCTGGCGCTCGGCACCCGACATATTTCACCACCTGAAAGGCAATATCTGCAGGAATTTCACTGGTGACAGCAGATACCCTAACTCAAGGCATCCCCCATCTCTCCTCACCCCCATCTCTCCTCGCCCCCACGTTACACTCTGGCTCTTTCTCCAAAAGCCAAGAGGCTCCTGCAGCGCTGTTGGCCGGGCAGGAGGATTTCTTCGCGTTTCGGCTCTCGGAGAGGAGCCTCCATCTGTCTTTCTCCAGTCACCCGAGGGTGTTACAACAGCATCACCCCAGCGGGATCCGGGCACAGTTGCCCCATTTCCCATCACCAGGAGCTGGGTTGTAGCTAAAACCTCAGCGGGGGCTCAGCCAGAGGAAGGGGCTGATATTCCCCCACTGTCCCCAGGGCGATGGCACCTCTGGGAACCGCTGGCACCAGGGACTCGTGGCACCAGGGACACCCGGCAGCTCGCGGGCAGCTGCCTTCTCCCATCCCATTGCAGGCAGGCAGATGAATACACAGGGAGGAAATTAAATTGCTCTTGACTGCACACTGACTCTCCACCACCTCCGCCGTGCCTGGAGGGAAAACTCCCCCCTTTCCTTCCCTTTTTCTTTCTTTGCCTCCTGTTTTCCTGGCTGCTGAGCCATTGCGGGCGGGTGAGCTCCAGGGGGGAAAGCCCCAGCACCTCCGCTTTGCCCAGCCGGGCGAGGAGAGATAAATAAATACACGTACCCAAAGCGCAGCGCCGCGCAGGGTGATTAAGAGCGAGTTACATTCTCGTCAGTGCGGAGAGGGGGGGAAAAAACTTGATTTACCAGCAGTATTATGATAATCTGCTTCCTGCAGGAGGGAGGGTGGGCTCCACAATGCGCTACCAGAGCCATCAAAGAAAATTTAGAGAGAGAGAGAGGGAAGCGCAATTAAGCGGCCAGAGCTCAAATGAATCAAGAAACGAGGAAGGGAAGAGTCCCGCTCCCTGCATTCCTGCGCTGGGGTTCCGCTGAGCTCTGCTTCTTCCCAGGCCTGATTTGATTGAAGAAAAACAAACAAAAGCAACCCAATCAGTCCCTCCTAGGAAAAGGTGTTTTGGAGCGGCTAACGCGATAACCGCGGGCACAGAGCTCCTGCAGGGCAAGGAGAGCAGCGAGAACTCCCCGGGCTGTGTCCTCCCCTCACACCGGGATGGGACGGGGGAGAAGGGGATGGGAATCCCATCAGCCTTTCCCCATCCTCCCCAGGAACGTGCAGAGGTTGTTTATCCTGCAGCCCAGCCAGGCTGGAGGTGACAGAGGGTGACCTGTGCCACCCCCAATGCCATCACCTCGCCCCACGCCGCGCTGGGGACATCTGCTGCTGCTGGGAGACCTACGGCTCCTGATAAATCAGCACCTGGCGTTGCAACCATTAAATCCTCTTTATTCTCCCCTCAACGTCCTTCTCCATCCCCGCCTGGTCCCCACCGGCCAGCCGGACCTTCCAATTCCCACGCTGACTTGTGAAACCAAAACCTTTCCGAACTTTCCCTCCCCACCCCTGGCCGTTTCTCTCTTCCTCCCACGCCGCCGTTTATTCTCTCCTCAGCACAACATCTCCCCCCAGCCTCCGAGGCTTTGATGAGCGCCTTGAAAAGAAAAGAAGATGACGCTCCAGTTGAAGGAAACGCTTTTCAAAGGATGCCACGAAAATAGCTGATAGGCCTGACGTTTCCTCTCGCTCCTCGTAAACAAGGAAAGGCGGCTGCCGTGTCCCAGTTTGGCTGCCAGGGAGTTTCACTTCCCAGCTCCGAGAAGCGAGGCAGGAGAAAACGAAGCTGGAGGGGACACGGGGATGAGCGGGTGAGACCCACGGGGGACGCGCCTCCGGCTCCTCCTGCGCTCACAAAAGGTGTTCGGAGATTTTCTCTCTCCTCTCGCAGCTCCCCAGGGGATGGAAACGCTGGTGCTGCTCCTGCTGGGATGTCCCTGGTGGTCGTAGCCTTCTCCTGTCCCAGAGGGTGGATTATAGAGTGATGACACGGCAAAGCTGCAATTCTGCATCTCACCCGTGTCCAGGATGCCACAGGATCCACGGGGATGGATGAACCCACCTGTGTCAACCGGGATCCCTCCTGCCCTCCCAGAGCAAAGTATTTATAATGCTGGTCACCTCCCTCTGCGGGATGAAGCTCCAGAGGCACATGAACACCCTTCTGCCCCAAAATGGTCACAGTTCTCCATCTCCCCAGCAACATTTGGGGGTGGCACAGCAGCTTCCTATCAGCATCACGAGAGCCTGGGATGGCAGCGTCCATCGCTAACCCACCAGTGTCCCCACATGGCTGCAGGGGACACCCCAGAGCTTACCCAAGAAAGGCCTTGAGGTGCTGGAGCAAGTTGAGAGAAGGGAACGGAGCTGGTGAGGGGCTGGAGCACAAGTGTGATGGGAGCGGCTGAGGGACCTGGGGGTTCAGCTGGAGAACAGGAGCTGAGGGGAGACCTTCTGATCTCTGAACTGCCTGAAAGGAGCTTGGAGCCAGGGGGGTCGGGCTCTGCTCCCCAGGAACAAGCACCAGGAGCAGAGGAAACGGCCTCAAGTTGCGCCAGGGGAGGTTGAGGTTGGATGTGGGAACAATTTCTTCCCCAAAGGGCTGTGGGGCATTGGAACAGGCTGCCCAGGGCAGTGCTGGAGTCACCATCCCTGGAGGGTTGGACAGACGGAGACGAGGTTCTCAGGACATTGGCCAGTGCTAGGGGTGAGGGAATGGTTAGACTTGATGGTCTTCAGCATCTCTCCAACCAAAATGATTCCGTGGTTCTATGTCTTGAAGGTGAGAGGACTGAAGACAAACCCACACAGTCCATTTTGCTCTGCCCTGTTTGCCCCTCCGTGCTCGGCAGCTGCTCGTTGCCTAAACCTGCAGGAGACGATGCTGCGTCTGTAGGAACCTGGCAGAACATGACCACTCATGGCTCAATGATGGAGCAAGCCCCACCAGTCTACTGCTGACAAACAAGCAGCTTTGAAGTAGCTTATCCAAACCTCAAGTGCCTCGATGACGGGAAAAACCTGAGTCGACGCCAACACTTGCACTGCAACCAGGATCAGCAGGAGAGGAGCTGGCAAGAGCATCATCAGCAAGAGCTCACCGCATCCCACCGCACCGCGAGCCCCGGAGCAACGCTGTGACCCAGAAAAAGAGAGCCTGGCAGGGAAAGGCCAAGCCCATCCTCGAAGGACCAGAGCTCTGCTCAAGGGCAAAGCCGCTTGTCTGGGAACAGGCGTGGAGATTTGCTCCTTGCCTGGAGACTTCAAAGGGCTTAAATCACAGTAAATAAGCATGACTGTGCCAGAAGAAAGCAACTGGAATGAACGACCTGATTGTGTTTTAGAGCTGCAGCCTGTCCTGGGAGCATTCCTACACCGGAGAACGCGAGGAAGAAGTGGGTTTTTCATCTTCTCGAAGCGGCAAACCCTTCCGAAGCCGAGGCAGACGGAATCGGCAGCGCCGGCCCGCGGCAGAGAGCGCTACGGAGAAGGGAAATCGGTTTCCAGATGAGACGCTTGTGCTGTGCCCACAGAGCTCATAAAAAAGGATTAGCATGTTAACCACGTAATTAAACATGAAAAACTTCGCGGGCGTCTTCAAAGGCAGGCAGCAAAACCCAGAGGTCACACTGCAGCACTTGCTGCGAATCTGGATTAATTACGGGGGCTCCTCCCCGGCTCCAAATCGCTCCCAGTTGCTGGATTAGTCTCTGCACAAACCGCCAGGGCTTCACTTCTCCACCTCGTGCTGCGGCCACAAGTGGATTTCGCCCCAATTTCACCTGCTACGGAGCTCCTTGAGCCAGTCGGGATGGGAGCGTGGGTTTCAAGCACAACCAGCCTGCCCCAGAAAGATCCATCGCCTCCCCCGAGGCGTCCGGGACCCGCAGGGTCACCCTTTATTTTAGTCTCTTTGTCCCTCTTCCCAAAGAAACACCGAACGACGGGTCTTGGGGAACACCTGTAGCCCCCCCAGGGTGGCTGGCAGCGGCACAAAACCCGAACTGGGGTGATTTACAGCGCTGCCTGCAGCTCTGGGAGGGCTGGACCATTCGAGAACAGCACAAACCTGTGCTGATCGCTCCTGGGTACCGGCCAGGGAGACGTCTGCAGCTCCGGCATCCTCCTGCCTCCGCCACACAGCTCCAGAGGTGCTGGGAACCGCTGTACGTGCCCACCATGCAGGAACTTGGAACAAAAGCCTTTTCCAAAGGCACTTAATCACCAGCTTTGCCACCACCTGCCTTGGCGAACGCTGCTACTGCAGGATCCGTGTCAGCTCTTCCCTTAGCGCTACCCCTCGACGCTCGCTAAACCCTGTGGGTGTGCAAGAGGAAAGAGCACAAAAGCCTCCCCAAAGTCGTCCTCCCGAAGGAGGGAGGCGATGCTCCGCACGCACACCCATTGAGGACAAATCCTGGGAGGAAAGCAGGCGCCGGTAAAAAGAGACGCGGCGTTAAGAGAGCCGGTGTCCCCGGGTGTGACGGTGACCAAGCACCGTCCCCCTGGGCCACCCCCAGCCACAGCCGTGCCCAAGAACCATCCTCAGCCATCCGCTTCGTGCTCCTGTGACACCTCTCAAACGCATCCATGTGCTGCTCCGCTCCAAGACGGAGCATTTTGAGGCTGTTATGACAGTTTTGGCAGCAAAGAGCTGATGGGGTTGGTTTGGTGTTTGTTGTTTTTTTTTAAAATCCTGAATTTCTTTCTGCAGCAAACAAGGTCCTGGTTTACTTCATTAAAGAAATCTTCAAAGGCCACCCCGCACCTCCGATAGATTCCCAGCCACCGGGAGCAGAGCGCAAACAGGCGCGTTTAATTATTTACGCGTCTATGCCTGCGCTCCCCCGCTGACGTGCCAGCTCAGCTCTGCCAAGAAAGACGCTTCCCAGCGCGGAGGATCGGGCGCAAAAACGGCCCTGGGGAGGCTGCGAACGCTGCCGAGGGAGCGAGAGCCGGGCAGGGCCTGCGACATGCAGGGGGCTGTGCCGCGGGGACCCCAGTGTCACTGTCACCATCACCGGAGCGGCGCGGGGGTGGCAGCACCGGCGGGGAAGCTCATGCAGGGTTAGTGCGGCAGCCAGCGAGCCCAGCGCCCACGCAGAGTACCTCCAACAACCGACTCGGGGCTCTCAAATGCAGATAGGTCTTCTGCCCTGGGCTTGAGGCTAAACCAGCAAAATAAAATGAACAACGACAACAGAAAACAAAAGAATCCTCTGTGATACGAGCAACGTCAGGGCACCCGTGCGATCGGTACGGTTTGCCCGGAGCGCTGAAGTGAGCAGCGGCTTCCAGGTGGGGCAGAGGGTTGGTATTGCTGAAGTATTGCCAAACTGCCAGCATCGCCCCATTCTGAGCGTCTGGAGTTTTCCTTTCCATCACAACTGCAAAGACAAAAGGCCTCCTGACCTCCCGGTGACAGGAACACAAGCAGTCTGTGATTTTATTCTGATGTGCTCCGCTTACAGACTGTTATTTAAAAGCCTGAGACGCAGGAGCCGGGCGGGCTCGGGTCCCTCCTGAAGGGAGCGGACAGGACAAGGCTCCAGCTTCCGAGGCAGCGGGATGGACCACACAGTCCCGATGACAGCGACAAGCGCTGACAGGCGGCGAAATGATCGCCCAGCCACCTTCTTTAAGTGAGACAAATGGGGCCATCAGCTCTCTATGAACTTGTCTCTGTCAGATGTGAAAATGTAGCATTTTCTGTTTAAACTGAGGACTGTAAGCACAGAGACAAAACCTGACAAAACCCACTGGGAGCAGCAATGCGCTCAGATTCTACGATGACAAAAGGGCCTGTGAAGATTTTCAGCTTCTCCGCTCTGGTGGGACAGGAGCCCGAACAGCCCCGGGCTAGCACGGGGAGATGGGAAAGTGAGACCCGCTGGATTCATTTTCCTGCCCCAATTCAGTGATTAGCGACTCCCAGCCATCAAAGTCGACACAAACTGATATTTTCAAATCCTTTTGGACCTGTCAGCTGGGAAGGGGAAAGAAAGAAGGATTTGTTTTTACAACCCGGAGTTGTTACCGCAGCCTGCAGCCCATGCCGTACGGGTATTTGAATCCTGTCCAAGGCTGCGAGCAGAGCCGGGTAACTGACTTTCCAGGGTAAAACCCTTTGCAGGGTAAAACCTTTTGCAGGATAAACCCCTTTGCAGGATAAAACCCTTTGCAGGGTAAAACCCTTTGCAGGTGACCGGGACTGATCACGACATCCCACCGTACCAATTCTGGATGTGCCCCCGGCCTCTCCTTACGCTGAGCCCAGCTGGGACAACAGCAGAGCTACTAAGAAACAGGGAAAATAAAGAAGGTTGTGGCCTTTCAGGTGTGAGCCCGGGCGAGCAGACCCGGCCGTCCTCACTTTTGGGCTAAACTACTCATCTGAACCGCATTTCTAGAGGCAAGTGGTTCCCAGGCCCCGAGCACAGGGAGCAGAGAGCTCACACACACCCCACTAGCGAAAGGTTTTGCTGTTAGTATTTGAAGCTGCACTATAGGTTACTCGAGATTAAAAGAGAGGATGATGCTTTCGGCTTTTTCTACCGAGAGTTTGTAAATCAGGAGGATTTTTGCCCTTATTATTCACCAGAGAAGCTCAGCGCTGCGGCTTTGCAATGCCTGGAGGGAACGGTTGCAATAGGCAGGGAGGGTTTTTCCCGTTCCTGGGGTGGCTGGGGTGGCAGATCTCTCCTAACACACCCCTGTGCAGCTTTGGTTAAGGTTCAGCAAGACCTTGAAACCTCAAAGCCTTTGCATCCCTTCCCACAGCGCCGAGGGACAAGGCTCGGCTGGGGCAACCACAAGCCAGGGCCACCAGAAGCTCAGTCTTCTGCACCCTGGTTCAAAGCTAAGCAGCCGGGGAAGAGAGCCTAGACCAAATAATTTTATTATAACAACTTGTGCAAAAGCTAAACCGAACGGAAGGGTTATTTTGGTGTTGCTTTTAAAGGATTTCATCAGGCGAGATACAAACTGGAGCCGTCCGATACCTTTTTAATAGTGTTGTGCTTGCTGTTGCCCCGGCTGGCGTTCTCGTTGTGCAATATATCCAGCGCCGTCTCTCTCTCCTTGAGCTTCAGCGCCTCGATTTCCGTCTTCAGCTCGTTCAGCTGCTCCTGCAGGTGTTTGCTTTTCTCCATGTACTCCACCCTGGCACACACACAAGAGTCCTGGGTTAGCACCGACTTTATCTCGTGGCGGCCCATAAGGGAATTAGAACAGAAAAACCCTCTCTTCATCATTTATAGTGTGTGGAACCGACAACGTTAATTTACAGCACGTGCTAAACTACTCTGAGCAATTTGCTTGTTATTAAAAAGAAGACCCAGGCAGCTGACCCAAGAACAAAACTCTAAGTGATGCTATATAAAAAATAAAGCCAAACCAGAGCTGCTGGATGGTGTCTGTAAGTCTCCCCATTTCCGAGCGAAGCTGCAGTGTGACACGGGTTAATGTCACCGTTTCAGTCTACAAGGCAGCGATTTAAGCGGCGCTGCCCTACTCTGCAAAGCCAGCTCTGAAAATCAAAGGCACGAATCCTCCCAGAGAGGCAGGACCCCGATGTACCGACTTCCCACGTTTTAGAGACATTGAGCTTGAGAATGTGTGGGAGCAAGCACCGCCCCCAAAATACGGGTATTTTTTAGGCACACAGCATGCCCAGCAGAGGAGAAGGTCTCCCAGATAAAGAAAGAACAAACAAAAAGAAAGGAAAAAACCCCACAAACCATTCTCAGGACTCGAAGCATCAACTGCAGAAAAATCACACCCTGCCAGCCTCGTACTTGTGATTAAACACCCAGACCCAGGTCCCAGCACCAGCGGACTAACAAGAACCTATTTGGGGTGCCAAAATTTGTAGGGGGTTTATCTCAGCACACAAGGAAGGTGAAGAGTCCCGGAGAAGTTGGCAAAAGTATGTTGGTTATTGCTCTCAGCGTTTGGCAGCGCCAAGCTCTTCCTGCTTAGGAGAGCGGGATGACCTAGTTAGCAACCTGGGTACAGAACTGGGAATTATCCTGCGATTTGCAGCTTCTATCTTTTTCCTTCTGGCTTTAGGAGAAGTTTCTAACCTCCGTCTCAAGCGCACGGTCTGTTGTTTCATACACAGGAGACGGTTCTGAGCTGAGGCAAAATAATCCACCCTCTGGGAGCCAGGGGTGTTTCATCCCAGCCCCGGGAAGTTTTGGCCGGGGCGCTGTGGCAGAGCCCTCCTAGCTTTGATCTACCACCCATCGATGAACAAAGCTCATTATTACTACAGAGATTAAAATCTGATCTGCTTTGATTTCTGCTAAAATTGTAATTTCGAGGGCTACACTCGCACCCTCAGGAAAACACAAGATCAAAGCTCGTAATCGCATCCTAACTTGCTTGCGCGCACTTTTTATATATAAACATGACACAGATTCCAAGAAAAAGGGGTTAAAGCTCTAACGCGGGACGTTAGCGCAGGATCCTGCTGTCTTTACATTCTCTGGACGCGATGTAAATGCATAAGCACCAGCCTGCAATAGCTCAGCACACCAGCAGACTGAGAACTCTTCCTACCGACACGGATAATTCAAGCCTAAGCAAGAGCCAGGTTAATCATTCAGAGAGGAATTGAGCGGTGCAAGGCTCAGTGCGCTTAAACTCGCCCTTAGGCAGGTATTAGAGACACATCTGTGACACCAGGTCCCCACCTGGTCGTTCACTAGTTAGATCATGTTCTGGGCAGAGCTATTAATTAACGACCAGGTAAATGCGAACCCAAAGGATTTCTCCCCCTTTCACCTGCTCGTTCGAAACATAAAAGTCACATCCAGCCCCAGTACAATTTCTCCTCCCACCGCTATCCAGGCACACAGCCCAGCACTGGACACACGTACTTCTCTTTCTCGATTTCCATGGAAAGCCTCTTCATGTCCGTATCCTTGAAGTCGAAGGACAGGCTCTCGCTGATGAGGTTGAAGCTGGGCAGGTCGGTCGGCAGCGCCGTCGTACTCGAGTTCATGGACTGCTAAAGAGGCACAGCACAAATTAACCATTTTGGCCACACAAGTGTTCCTATAGCAAACATTCTGTAACACAGAGGTGCAATCAGAGCAACGCTGAGCACAAGGTGCTACGTACTAACAATGTAATGAGGACGAGAGGAAACGGCCTCAAGTTGCCCAGGGGAGGTTGAGGTTGCATCTGGGAACAATTTCTTCCCCAAAGGGCTGTGGGGCATTGGAACAGGCTGCCCAGGGCAGTGCTGGAGTCACCATCCCTGAAGGGCTGGACAGACGGACATGAGGCAGGGACAGGGGTGGGTTATGGTTGGATTCCATGATCTTGAGCATCTTTTGCAACCAAAATGATTCTATAATTTGCACAGGGAAAGGGAAGGGGCACCTGTACCCCTGACACAACACTACTCACAACCTCATTTGTCCAAACCAGCCTCAGACTTTCCAGAGAGCACATTACTCAGCTCTTTTTCAGCTGGGGATCGTTTAACGCAGAAGATGGCAAACACTCCAAGGCGCTGCAGGGTAGAGCAGCAAACAAGCCCAGCAGCCCAAGCACCAGAGCAGCCTCAAGATCCTCTTGCTCCATTCAAAATTTGCTCTTCAACTCAGAGCTATTGCTTTACTGGGATCCTGCTCTTCACGGGAGTAAATAAGAGACAAAACACCGCGTGCCTTCAAAACCTACCGACAAAACATAAAGTCCAGCTTTTATCATCACTGTGCCACTTAAAACAGGGCTGGACACAAGCTGCCTCTTGGGAGGCCTCTGACAGCTATTTAATGTTCATTTTTATCTTATTTTTAACTTACAGTTCCAAGTGTTTAGGAACCAGTGCTAGATTGAGCTGGAAATGCAGAGATAACATCAGGAATCACTCGCATCGCACCTGAGCAAGGATTTGGGACTTTCATCCTCCTGCAAAATGCTGCCAGGCCCTCCGATTTTTATCTTCCCCTAAAGAAATGACCCTTCTCAGTCAAAAATTGTCACAACTCTACTAAATGGGCTCATTACCAGCAGAGAAAAAGCATCCCGACTCCAATCATCACCCTGCTGATGCGTTAGACGAGGTCGAAGCGGCGGCACAGGACAAGGACGGCACAGCGGCTTCCGACCGCGCTCATGGGTCTGAGTCGGAATTGCTGCCCAGCCCTTGTTTTGGATACAAGAAATCCAGCCCGGCATCCAAAAGCTCACCCACCTCTCTGGCAGATGCTCCTTCCTGCTTTAAGGGATTCCTGGAACAAAACCAATGAGCCCAGAGCAGGCTGGACTGGGGGATGGCAGGAGATGGTGCTGCTCTAATCTGGTGGATGGTTCTAGGGCACTTGTCCCAAGAAACCAGATCTTGTACTCCAGCTGGTTATTTCTTTCTCTCCTTTCTCCTATTTGGGACACTCCCTCTACTCCGCCCTGGTGAGACCCCATCTGGAATATTGTGTCCGGTTCTGGGCTCCTCAGTTCCAGCAGGACAGGGAACTGCTGGAGAGAGCCCAGCGTAGGGCAACAAAGATGATTAAGGGAGTGGAGCATCTCCCTTATGAAGAAAGGCTGAGGGAGCTGGGGCTCTTTAGTTTGGAAGAGACTGAGGGGTGACCTTATTAATGCTTATAAATATATAAAGGGTGAGTGTCACAAGGATGGAGCCAGGCTCTTCTCGGTGGCAAACAATGATGGGACAAGGGGTAATGGGATCAAGCTGGAACACAGGAGGTTCCATTTAAATTTGAGAAGAAACTTCTTCATGGTGAGGGTGTCAGAGCCTGGCCCAGGCTGCCCAGGGAGGTTGTGGAGTCTCCTCTGCAGACATTCCAACCCGCCTGGACACCTTCCTGTGTAACCTCATCTGGGTGTTCCTGCTCCATGGGGGGATTGGACTAGATGATCTTTTGAGGTCCCTTCCAATCCCAAACATACTGTGATACTGTGAGACTGTGATTGTTTGCAGTGAGCTCCGCTTCAACAAGAACCGCTAGCACCGGGGCGCTGGCAGATTTACTTTGCACAATAACCTGCCTCTGGCCTCGCCGCCAGCCTGGAATGCACAAACAGCCGGGGCTCGTCCCCCACTCGAGAGGGACGACACTTCATTCACCCTGCGGGGGCGAAGCCAGAATGCAAACACCTTGTAGGAGCACGAACAAGGCAGCACCTCAAGCCGCCTGGAGCGCTCCAGGTAAGTCAGGCTGGCACAAGAAGGAAAGGCGATTTCTCACTCCCCTTCGCGACGGCTGGAGCGCAGAATGCAGCCACATTAATGCTGGAGTGGGCGCTGCAAGGCACAGCCGAGTACCTAAATTCCAGCCTTGAAGGCGAGGGGACAGCTCTGCCAAGGCACTTAACTGATTTCAACCCCGGCATCCCATTGACATGCAGGTGCCGTCCCCGTGAGGCACATGGGTGTTGGCAAAGCCCTTCCCAGCGCAGGTTGTGCGGTCTGCGCCATGCGGGGAGCCGGCAGAACCGCCCTGCTGGCCTTCAAACAACCTTTAGCTTTGGTTTGTTTTCCTTCAGCACAAGCTTGTTAGGGTTTAAAAAAAAAAAACAACAAACCCGAACAAGAGCAGCAAGAGTTGAGCAGGGATTTCAGCTGCTGCAATCACTAAATACAGGTGCCAGTTTGTCAGGGTCACTACAGCCACTTCATTGCCCGTCCTCAGCATCACTCTTTCATGAAGCAATGAAAAAATTGGTGGTCAGAGAGCAGTAGCATTGAGGAAGAGCAAGGAAAGAGCATAGAGCCTGCGGAGGGCTTGCGATGGTACAGGCTTAATATCTGGAGCAAAGCATTTCCCTGCCGTTTGCAATAATGCCAGGCAAACCTTCCAGAAGGCACGGAGATCTTTAATCCAGGTGATGCAGGGTGACGAAGGGGACACAGACCTTTTCCCTTATGTGCTTCCTCACCTGGAACAAACTGCATAACCCCATCAGGGCATTAAAGCAATTTCCTGCCGTTACTAGCGGCAAGCAGCAGGCTGACAGGGTCACGGAGCCAGCGAGACCAGCGAGAACAGAGGAGGCACAAGTCGTGTCGTGAGGCTTCCCCCAAGGGGATTGCTCCTCCTGGTGCTGCCGCTGCCTTTATTTCGCTGCTCGAGAATTTGGGCGAGCCCGAAACAACCACCTGCTACGTGAAGAGGAGCAGAGAAGGTACAATTGCCTCTAGTCTGGCTGTGAGCGGGACCTGAAGGGCAATGAAGGAGGGAAAGAGCCGCTGCCAAGCCGGTAAAGAATGAATTGCTCTCCTAGCCCTGACGGCCCGAGACTCAGATTCACGTCTTGTTTCTCATGCACCACCTACCAGTCACATCACAGAAGCAGCCTGGGCTTCAAGGACTAAAAAAGCACTGAAATGAGCTTTAAAGAACCAGGACTGGAAACTGGAAAGTTAAAGAAAAATTATATATTTAACCGTTTCTTGCCTTTTCTGCAACACAGACATTAATGGTTGGACTTAATGATCTTAAGGGTCTTTTCCAACCTAAAGGACTCTGTGCGTCTATATCCATCCACTCTCTCCCTCTCCTGCTCGTCCCCCCAGGTGAAGTCCTGTCAAGATTTCAGTGCCCAGGGACGATCAGCATAAGCACTGGGACCTCAGAAAAGGGCAAACTCAGCATCACACCCTCATTAAGGAGCTGGAATGGCAGAGCTGCCGCTCACCTGAGGGACATGAGCCACCCAAGAGCAGCTTTCAAAGCTGCTTCATCCCTCAGGCCACCTGGGCTCCTTCCCCCTCGGGCTGCACAAATCCAGCTCTTTGAAGCGGTGCTCAGGACCGGGATCTCAGCACATCTCACGTGTCTGCCCCGAACACACACACACAGCAGAACCAGAAGAGAGGCCACAGGAGACAGGAGGAGCGAGGCAGGTGAACAGGGGATCACAGAACAGTTTTGGTTGAAGGGCCTCCCCAGCTCCCCCAGTGCCCCCCCTGCCATGAGCAGGGACATCTGCACCAGCTCAGGTTGCTCAGAGCCCCGTCCAGCCTGGCCTGGGATGTCTCCAGGGATGGTTCAGCCACCACCTCTCTGGCCAACCTGGGCCAGGCTCTCACCACCCTCAGGGCAACAATTTCTTCCTCATGTCCAGCCTGAATCTCCCTCCTTTAGTTTAAAACCATCACCCCTTGTCCTATCACTACAGGCTCTGCTCAAAAGTCTCTCCCCATCTTTCTTATCAGCCCCTTTTAAGTCCAGAAAAGCCACAATAAGGTCTCCCTGGACCTTCTCTTCTCCAGCTGAACACCCCAGCTCTCTCAGCCTGTCCCCCAGCAGAGCTGTTCCAGCCTCGGATCATTCCTGTGGCTCCTCTGGCCCCTCTCCAGCAGCTCCATGTCTGTTCTGTGCTGAGCGCTGGAAGAGCCCAGCAAGGTGCTGTCACCTGGATACGGGCACAACGGTCGCACTCGCATCCTCCTGACCTTGGGAAACAACAGCGACCAAGCCTGTGCAGGGGCAGGAGGAGAAGCAGCCGCGTGGGGGGAATCTGCCAAAAAAGCATATCCCCTCTCGGCACCGGCAGCCACCTCATGGCTGATGGAGCCACGCAGGAGGGTTTCAATGAGGACACTTCACCCTGTGCACAAGTTAAACCCAGTACTAAAGAACCAGTGGATCCCAGAATCCCAGTGTCTTGTCAAATACAGAACACTCCAAGGCTAAGCTTTATCTGGCACCTGACCGAGCATCCCGTAGCTAAGAGCACCCAACTATTTTCCATGACTGACGGCTTTAAAAGCTTCTGAGCACTTTTGCAGGGAACTTGAGAGTATGGGGCTGAAAAATTACTCCATCTCAAGCCCTCTTCCATCTGCTCCTTTAACGTTTCCAGAGGAGGGGGGAAGGAGCCTGCAGGTTCCAATTAAAACTTCACTACTAGACGAGTCAATAACTCCCACGTACGTCTGGTGAGTTTATTCCTGAAGCTGCCGAGCTCTTCCCCATCTCCCCGCAGGACCGCGCGGCAGCCAGAGCAGGTGTGAGCTGCGCGGAGGGGACACTTGATGGGTTTTGTCCCCCTGGCAGCACAATTAGAGAAGCAGAGGGCAGGAACCACCAGACAGATCGAAGCGATGATCATTTACTCCGGCATTCCAGTCCCCGTCAGCAACCGGGACCAGATGCTTCAGACGAAGGTGTGAAATCCTCTTAATGGGTAATTATGGAATAATCTCCCTTCAAGAAGTTTTTTCCCAGCACACAGAGGTGCGGTGTCTGGTTTATGCCCAAATAATGAATTTACAGGTTCTGAACAAAGTTTATCCCACCTAATAAGAATAAGGACATCCTCCGTTTTGTAAGTATTTAACTCTATTTTAAAGGCTATTACGAGCTGGTACACTCCACACGTGCTACTAAAGCGTGTATCTGACATGGCTGTTAAATTGGTTTAACGTTTGCTGCCTTTAATTTCCCCAGCAGCTCCCCTGTTCTGGTAGCACAAGAAGGGTAGGTAGGGGTGGAAACAAATAAAAGAGCCAAGTGACGTTCTCGTGATGTGGTGCCTGGATGAACAGGACAACACTGCCAAGGGTTTCTGAGCATCAATGCGATGAGACAGCTCGTACCTGTCCTCGATGGGACGGAGACAAGGGACTCCTCTGGCTACAGCAGAGGGGACATTTACAGGCTGGGAATGGGGAACGACAATACAGATGATGCTTACTGTGTAAGACGACTTGCTGGTGATCTCCAAAAGCTTCTGCTTTGCTCTCCGCTCAGACTCGCGAGCCTCCTGCAGGTCTTGCTTTAGCTGATCAGCCTCCTTCGCTCTGCAAGAAACACAGCGAAAGGCAACCGTCAGATTGGAGTCGAGAGGAATGAGAAGATGGAGAAGCAGGATTACAGTGTAGGTGCAGAATAGGCCGAGATTTGTCCCACAACAAGACCTAAACTAGGAAACTGTGTGAGCAAGGGCAACACCAGAGCCTCTCTCAGGTGGGACGTTTTAATTAGCACAAAATTCCAAGCCACAGAAGGGCAGCTCTGACATGGGCTCTGGAGAATCAATGAGCGAGGCGGAGGGCTGGAGAAGCGTGCTGAGATGCCAGGACGGGGAGAATGACTTCAAGAGTTAAGCTCAGCCTTACAGCAGGAGAGGCAGTTTTCTGACAAGTAAGTCTCTAATAAAGATTATTCCCTACATTCGAAAAGGAAAAAGCACCCAAAATGGCACAGCTTTGCCTGCTTGCAGGGCCCAACTATTCCAGAACTAGTATTCACCCCTGAAGCTCAAGGACCACCCCCCACAAGGAGAAAGCTGAAGGTGGGAAGAAAGCTGGATTAAAATTTGAGTGAAGACTTCACAAGATAGAGACCAAGGCAAGAAGAGAAGGACAAGGGCAGTGTCTATCCAAGCAGAAGGGCTGACACCAAGCAAGCTCTCACACGGAAAGGAGGAATCGGTTGGAAGGAAACAAGAATGATCTTTTACTTGCTCGCTACCAAATGCAGCGTGGGACCTGGGCTCGGGGATCAAGAGGATGGAAACACCAGTTTGAATGGGAAATAAGGACTCCGGGAGCTAGGGAGACCTTCAGGCTAACCTGAAACAGAGACCTCACAACCGGTGAGGAGAACTGAGCAACTGAGAGGCAAATAGAGGAATAAAGAGAGAACAGGGAATGTTGATGTACCATCCAGAATAAAGAATAAAATAAAGGCTTTGGAGAAGGGTCTCCAGCTCCGTTCCGGGGAAAGCTCAGGGCCACCACTGCTCTGCCAGCACCATTTCCCAGCCGGAGACAACCCGGCTGTGACAAACAGCGAGATGGAGAGAGAAACCAGCTGAGCCACAGGGTCGTTTGCCGCTGAACGCGCACAGGAGGCCAAGGGCTCAATGCGAACCGCTGGACGGACAACGCGAGGCACGAGCTGCTCTGGGCTGAGCCAGAAAGGGGCTGGAAAGCAAAGCAGAGGCAGCTGCAAGGTTGTACCCTCTGACCTCCTCTCCGACTCCTCCGCCATTTTCAGTGCCAACATCTCTGCCTCTAGCACCTTCTGTTCCATCAGCCGCTTTTCCTCCTCCGTCCGGATGGCCGTGGCTTTGATTCGCTGCATCTCCTGTTCGGCCTCGGCCGCTTTCTGAGCCAGGAGCTTGGCCTCCTCCTCCGTGATCTGAGCCTTCTCAGCCAGCAAGTCTGCTGTCTCTTCAGACCTCATCTGAGAAATAAGGCACGTTAAGCCATCGAGTGTACTGAATGTCTCCCCATAAGTGCTCCCAACCCCCGGAGCGTGGCCCAGCGTCCCTCCCTTCCAGCCTTCCGCAGCCAAGACATGGATGTGCCCAGGCTCTGGACCAAATCCTCCTCTTGTGCTGCTCCCACAGCAGGATGAAATCAAATCCATCTGGCCTCTTGATCACCATCCACAGCAGCATTTTGAGAACAGCCATAGGACACTTAGTGTCTCCCTAAAACGCTTCAGCAATGGAAAGAGGGAGGAACAACCTTCCGGAGACTCACCAGAGCCTCGTTGGCCATCGTTGCCTCTTCCTTTAACTGCATCAACCTCCTCTCCAGCTCATCCCTCGTCCTCTCAGCCTCTTCTCTCATTTGCTTCTCTCGGGCCAGGCGCTGCCGTTCCATCTGTGAAAAAGGGATAGGGGAAAGCAAGGAGGAATAACGCACATTAGGAGGCTTTCCACAAGGTGAGAAAGGGTCAGTATGTGGGGTTAGAGCAGAGGATTGCACGGCTGCCTCCTGTCTGCTGATTAACATGGGGAACTTCACTAAACAGGGGTGACCTGACGCACCCAGCTCCTGCAATGACAAGTGTCATTCCTGAGACAGCCCCCTGCGCTCTGATCAGGCTGCTGCCCACAGCACTGCCCCACAAGCTGCCCTGCAGGTGATCATGTCCCCAGACAGCCCCTCCTATGCTGATCCAGGCAAGGAGGGTCCCAAGAGCTCCAGCTGTGCCTGGAGTTACAGCAAGTTGAACAGATGGCAAGAGGGCATCTTCAAAACATCAAATAGAATCATTTTGGTTGGAAGAGACACTCAAGATTGAGTCCCAACTGTTCCCGCCCCCCCCGGCACTTCCCCGTGTCCTGAGAACCTCATGTCCGTCTGTCCAACCCTCCAGGGATGGCGACTCCAGCACTGCCCTGGGCAGCCTGTTCCAATGCCCCACAGCCCTTTGGGGAAGAAATTGTTCCCACATCCAACCTCAACCTCCCCTGGTGCAACTTGAGGTCGTTTCCTCTGCTCCTGGCGCTTGTTCCTGGGGAGCAGAGCCCGACCCCCCTGGCTCCAAGCTCCTTTCAGGCAGTTCAGAGATCAGGTCTCCCCTCAGCTCCCGTTCTCCAGCTGAACCCCCCAGGTCCCTCAGCCGCTCCCATCACACTTGTGCTCCAGCCCCTCACCAGCTCCGTTCCCTTCTCTCAACTCGCTCCAGCACCTCAAGCTCTTTCTTGACATGAGTGGCCCAGAACTGACCCCAGGATTTGCGGTTTGGCCTCCCCAGGTCCCAGCACAGGGGATGGTCACTGAATCAATGCGATTCTTAGGGATACGGTTTAGTGCTAGAGTTAGGTTATGGTTGGCTTGATGACCTTAAGGATCTCTTCCAACCAAAATGATTCTATGAGTATATGATTCTATAATATCGACGCACTGCACGGCAGGAGGCTGAAGGACATGGATAGCTGTTACATCTCCCGCAGCATGTGGGAAATTTCACTTCCACTCATTTATAGGGATGGTCACAAAGAGCACGACCACCCCTCTATCAGTTCCTAGAGGAGACAAACTCTCCCGCTCCAGCTCGGTGTGCAGGGAACAGCAACATTTCTCCTGGGGGGGAACAGCCCAGCAGACCCTGTCACCCCTTCCCAGAGATGCTGAGAGCCTTGTGCAGACTGAACGTGCCCAACAGCCGCCTCTCCGCTAGCCAAGTGCCCAAAGGGAGCCGTCGGGCTAATTAATTAACACGCCAAGTTCAAGTGCTCCAGCAGCAGAGATGGACGCGTGATAAATCTCCACGCTACAGCAAGGACTCAGCACTGCACAGCCCACCCGCGGGTTTAATAAGGGAAGCGAGTGCGACACATTTCTCCGCTCCTCGGACACCAGCTGTGTTCTGCAAGCAGGATGCCCGCTGCTCTAACGGCTCTGCTTCCCTCTATTAAAGGTTCCCCTCGTTAATTATCATCACTATCTGCATCTCACTCAGGACTTCCATTAATGAGAAATCCCGATATAAAAGGACGATCTGGAATCGGTTAACAATGGTGAATCCTGGAGCGAGCAGGCGAGACAGCACAAGGAGCAGCCCAACCTTTCCCAGAGAGCACGAGCGCTCTGGATTGGAGTGATAAGCTGCCGCTTGGTCTCAGTGCCCGTGGGTCACCTCCCTCACCTAAGCACAGCATCTCAGCTCTTCCTGCTCTTGTTCAAACGCAGCAAAACCTCAGAAAATTGCAAAACTTGCGTCTGAAGCCACAAGCACTTGGACACTACGCTGCTCCTTCCAAGGAGAATCTTTTGCTCCACTAATGTCAACTCCTCACGGAGCAGAGCAACCCCTGGGGGACACAAAAAGCCCTTTGTCCCCAGAGGAGCTGGCCTGGTCACCCTTACAGTGATTCTCGTCCCCTCCTGCGACCCCACAAGCTCTGGGAAGGAGAACGGCTTCAGGAGGTGCCTGCAAGACAAACCAGATCACATCCCCAGTCCAGCCGAGCACCTCAACCCCAACGTCAGCGCCACACGGACACGCTCGAGCCCATTAACTTCATCCCTGGAGCAGAAGGCCCTCCTGGTGCAAACGACTGCTTAGGTTTCTTCTGCTGCTATCTAGCGGCTTCAGTGCAAAAGGGACATTGATATTCTAAGCACCAGTACTCAGATTAGCTGTGCGGGTTTCAGTGAGTAGAAAAGGTCTACGAGCAGAAAACAATGATTCATACAATCCAATTTGCTGATATATGCTCATTGGCTACACCCCGCTGCCTCCAAAGAGCCGTTTGTGCCGCCTGGGCTGACCTGCTGCAGATAAAGGAGGCCAGCGCCAAATTAGCATGCAGGCTGCACGCCCCGAAACGTCGGCGTGCATTCCATCACCGCGTAATTAGAAAACGAGGCGAAGAACTACGGCAAAGCACAGCTCCCCCTCACAGCCCCTGCTTTAATTACAAGCAACTACCCCAACACGCTCCATCTTTCCAGTGACCGAGGCGGGGAAGATGCAGACGCGCTTGCGGGACACCCAGATCAGCCCTTCCCTCCCGTCCTCCCAGTTTTGCTCCTGCATGCAGGGCCCAGACTGGGGTTGCCAGGCTGCCATCAACCCCAGAGCCAAGTTAGGACACCTGGTGAGGTGAGAACAGGCTACTAAAAAGAGACGTTCAGCTGGACCATCCCTCAAAGCTGCTCCGTGCGCTTGGTGTTGTTCTGGAGACTGTTCCTCCCCAATTTCATCTGCATTTTGGATTTGGGCTCATGGTCTAGTTATAGATGTCTCTCACCTGCTTCCTGGCTTTCTCTTCCCTGGCCTGTGCCTTCATCTGCTGGACCTCCAATGAGTCTGCCTTCCTCCTCCTCATGAAGAGGTCGTGGTTTCCGATACACAGCTGAAGAATCTGTTCCAGTCAAGGGTGAAGAGCGGAGAGAAACAGCTGTACACGTGGTGACAATGAGGCGGGTTGGATTCTTGACACACAAAACCCACTAGAACTGCTTTGGTTTGGTGCTTGTAAGCACTTCCACCCACCGATGGCAAACCCCGGGAGCTCTCAGACCCAGTGGAGGGGCACAGAGCCACGTCCCAGCCCAAACACCAGCTCCTTGGCCAGCAGCTCTTGCACAGACCAATTTTCTGTGCGTCCAGCACAGTTCTGACAAGTTTTATACCAGCCCTAAAAAGGCATCAGGCTAAGTAATCAAACAAAGACTTTTACAGCTCTGGTCAGTTCCCTGGTTCTCAGCGCTCCCTTTCTTTAGGTTCAAGATGAACCTTCTCCTAACTGCACATTGAAAGCACTGAGATTAAAAAGAAGATGGAAACCCACTTTTCATGCTGGATGAGACTCCACACAAACAGAAGTCCTATCACAAACTTCCCTGGACATCTCCAGATACCTGTGCTGAAGGGTTCTGAGCACCAACGAGGTTTCCTTTGGTACTCAAGGAGCAAGACAAGGCAGGCGGCAATACTAGAGGAGGGGTAGCAAAGGGGTGGGCGCACAGAAGCATGAAAGCTCTTCCCAGCAATAAACGCAGGTTTATAAATTCTTTTCTAAAGGCCTGATTCACGTGCCCATCTTCTATTTCACAAGTCATGAATAAATTCTCTGGAGTCAGAGGAGCCACAGCACAATGGATCTGAGGAATGCAGCGACCCAGGCCTTTGTCAGGCAGCCCCATGTCCCTAGGGCACGTGAAGTACAACCTACAACCAGGACAGCAAAGTTCCCCTCCCTTGCTTATAAGGATGGGAAAAATATCCCTCTCTGCCTTCTGCAGGTCCCTTGTGCAACTTCACATGGTGCACAGCTGCTACAGAATTTGGATGAAAGCTCCTCCAGATGCCAAATGCAGAACAGCAGTTGGTCTGTAACTCGACACTGAACAGAACAGCCCAACGTAACCCCCTCCATCCTGTACAAGGAGAGTGCTCAGAGGGCATCAGCCTAGGAGAAAACAGGACTGCCACTCTGATGAGGGTGCAGCCCAAAACAGGGAGATCTACATCACAGAATCCGGGATCTGGAGCAAAGATGGGGGTGACAAGAAAGTTTTACTTACTAAGAGCTTCCACCACGCTGGTTCAGCTGTGACCCCAGAGCTCAGGAAGGGAGCACAAAAACAGGAGAAGGGGAAGAGGGGCTGTGAAGGAGCTTGACTTGAGCTTCCCCTTCTCTTCTAGAGGCTGTGACCGAGCAGTAACTACTACACCAAACCACATCTCCAGTCCAGCCAGGTCAGCACGTTCCCCCCGACCGCTCGAAGGAGAAGCCCCAAAAGAACATCGTCTCGTACTGCTGGCACAAACCACTGCCGCAGGCAATAAAAATGACTCTGTCTATAGACTTACCAGCTTATTCACACGCAGCTTTGACGAATTGAATTTAAAAACATCAATCTTTTTGTCCAACGGCTTAATCGTAAACTGAAAAGGAAAAAGATACAGAGGGAGAGTTATCAGAGAGCGGCGCATTTAATAAAAACGCAGCTATCAAAGTCTTACTGGAAACTTTGGCCTAGAGGTCGGCAGTGTCAGACAAGCACAGCTGAGAGCTGCCCCCATGGCTGTCAGCCAAGCAAGAGAACTAATGGCAAAAGCAACCAAGGAGACAACTGTTCCTCCGGTCAGAAATATGTGAGTGCCACACGGAAGCAATGAGAGTGCTGGACCTGACAGACCGCAACGCCCGAGAGCTGCTGACACTTCCACTTATAAGGGGTCCCCAAAAGGATTTTCCATGCATTTTGTCCTCCAGAAGTCAGCTGTGTCACAAGACCGCTCCACAATTCAAAATATAATATTGTTCCCTCGTTCTAACTCATAAATATGTTCCACTTGCCCAGCAAACAGCTCTAACCACGGCCTCTCCAAAGAGCTTCCCACAGTGGGTGTTTCAAAAGGACACAGGTGGCATCACCAGACTCCAGAGTTTTGGTAAAACAGCCCCAGGACTGACAGAAGACTCTGAGCTACCAGAATCACAGAATCCCAAAATGTCAGGGGTTGGAAGGGCCCTGGAAAGCTCATCCAGTGCAATCCCCCCATGGAGCAGGAACACCCAGATGAGGTTACACAGGAAGGTGTCCAGGGGGTTGGAATGTCTGCACAGAAGGAGACTCCACAACCCCCCTGGGCAGCCTGGGCCAGGCTCTGCCACCCTCACCATGGAGAAGTTTCTTCTCAAATTTAAGTGGAACCTCCTGTGTTCCAGTTTGAACCCATTGCCCCTTGTCCTGTCACTGGTTGTCACCAAGAAGAGCCTGGCTCCATCCATACCGACAGGACACTTGCAGAGATGGAGTGCTCTGCGACACCACATTTTTCAGGAGGCATGCGTATATTCCATCACTCCCCACAAAAATAGCCAGCTGGCGAGCCGGCGCTCGAGCAGACAGTCTGTGTCCATTAGAGCAGGTCTATTTGTCAATATATCGCGCTGCCTGGGAAGGGCTCGGCCTGGCAGTGTGTCGTTTTGTCAGTTTAAGAGCCAGTCTTTCCAGACTCTCCCCCAGGCAGACGTGCGTGAACGTCCCTGGATTTGGGCTCTGGCAGAACCCCCCAAGTCACTGAAAGCAAGAGCAGAATTGCACCAGGAGAGGAACTGCAGTTCCCCGTAAAGTCAGGCTTTGTTAGGACGGATTAAACCCCTCCATGGTGCAGACATCACTGTCACCCAGCTATTATGCCTGTTTACTGCCACATCAGGTCCGCTTGTTGTCATCCTACTGCACTGATTGACCTGATGGAAGGCGGCAGCTCTTCCCCCACGAGAGAGCTCTGTCACAGCCTGGTGTCACGGTCTGGTTACAGAGGTTTCCATCCCGATTTCCGAGGCAACGCCTGCTCAGCAGCTTCCCCTGCACTCCAAAAAGCCTTCGGCAGCCACTAAGTGCTGGGCGCTTGTGCAGAGTTGTGAAGCTCCTCATTTTTAAGGAGTCAAACAAGTGCAGAGAATTCCAGCACTACGCCTGAACTTCAGAAGACACACGATAAATGCAGCTGATGAGAAACCTTTAGCTTTTACCCTGATCAATATCATGTTTAGACGGGAAAACAAATGTTAATTAAGAAGTTAATTTTCTTCCTTAACATGAAGGCAGCTGGTTTTCTTTGAGCAGCTCTCACAGTCTGAAAATTGAGCAGATCAGTCCCCCCTTCAAAGCCCATTTCACAGTTATTCTCAACTTGGTTTGGTGGGCAAAGATTCATATTTATGCTCTGGATTTAATAAGTATCTATTCAATAGTGGGCTTGCATTACTCAGCTTCCTAAAAAGATTCCAGCTGTTATGCCAAACCCAGCAGCTTGAAAACTCAAGATGATGTAAAGATATGGCAAGACGCAAGAGCTTTTCTCACCAGGAATACATCTCACTGTATTTCATACTACAGGATATATACACAGTAATGTATTACACTGTAATATATCCAGTAAAGCAGAGATCTCGACTTCTGAGCTTTGATATTTGGGCTGAGCACATCAGCCGTAATATTATGTTTTGAACATACTCTAAAGCCAAAGCAGAGAAGAGCTCCCAGCTGACCCCACATACGCCCACTCCTGGAAGGTTTCAGGAAGGTTTCCACTGGAGAAGCTGAGCTGCTCTTAGCTAAGCTGGCGATAGCAAGCACAACAGAGAGGCCAAGAGAAATCATTTTAAATGGCAACCGTGTTCTCAGTGCTCTCAGGGAACATGGGAGATGCATTCGTACCTCTTTATCGCTGTACGAGATATTCCGGATCTCATTCCACGGGAAGGAGATTTTAGGGGTCAACCTGTTGTCTGGGTCATAAATGTGAAGACCCAAGGCGTCGACTCCAAGGAGCAGTTCGGTGCCCTTTTTATTCTACGGGAGGAAAGAGCAGAAAACCCCTTTATTCCACTCGGAGGGTCTGACATGAACTATTGTTACATTCATCAAGCGGCGCTGAGCATTGACCCACCAGGGTTAACACAAGAGCTACGCTGGCAAGAAAACACAACCCACAACCTGCACTCACCCTAATCGCAAAATAGTTGACTCCGTACATCTCCAAGTCCTGAGCTATCTTCAGATACTCCATCTCTGCTTCATCTCTGTCAGACACAAAAAGGCCAGCATTACGGTGTTTGGCAGGAGCTCAGCGAGGGGGACGGCGGCTCTTTCTGATCCTAAGCACACACAGGGTTTTAAAGCCTGGACTGTCTCTGCCGCACAGGTCAAGTCTGTCTTTGCTGCCAGGATCAATAAAGCCCAAGAGCAAATCCCACTCTGCAGCTTGCGGCATCTGAGCGGCCGCTGCCGCCTGCCCAGCGAGACGCGGCCCTTGGAGCCCCACTTTGTACAGCTCCCGATCCCTTAAGCATACAGAGAAAATCCCTGACTGAGAGGCTGATGGTTCAGATCTGTCTGGAGCTTATTCCCCACAAAGAGCTTTTTACCACCTGAGGCAGCAATATGCCTCATTACTCTGAATTCCCACGTATTTTCCTGGTCCAAAAAGCACCCTGACCGCCTGGGCACCCCTCTGTGGGTTGTCCCTTACCGAGCATCAGTCCCAAAGTCTCTGGAGGACCCTGCCGGTGACCAGGGGACACAAGGACACACGCAGAGCGCTCACAGGCGTGCGGGATTAACCCCGCTGTCCCCAGAGCCCATCGCTCCCCAGACCCCGGGGACTCTGCAGGCGAGGGGACCGAGCCCGGCCCGCCGCTCCAGCCACGCTGACCTGGCTCTGCCGCGGTGCTCCGCGTACCAGGCCGTGATCCTCTCCTCCCACATCTCCGGAGTCATCTGGTACAGGTTTATTACCTGCGATACGTGGGGAAACAAAGACCAGGTCACACTGCGGCTCTAGTCACAGCCTCCTCAGCCAGCGAACAAGCCAGAAACACACCCAAGTCCCAAAAAAACCCCCCTGACCCCATGTCTGACCTCAGGACAGGCGACTCTCAGCAGGACACACTCAACCCTCCCAAAAACACAGCACACCCCCCATCCCCAGGATGAAACCGTGAAAAGAAAGAAAACATTTACTTCTGGTTTTATTAAATATGTCAGAAAGAAATTGAATTCTCCTCCCTCAATCCATCTGTTTGGATTGTTTGCCTCGGTAAGGAAAGCCAAGGAAGGTGAAGCAGGGTGCGCCTCACACGGCTGCTCGCTGCAAAGGGCTCTGTTATTAATAGAATCATAGAATACTTTCAGTTGGAAGAGACCCTCAGGATCATCAAGTCCAACCATAACCTGACTCTAGCACTAAATAAGACACCTCCAGGCTTCGGAACCCGTTCCTCCACTCGGCCGAGCTCCTTACCCGCTTGGGAAGCAGCTCCTCTTGCGCCAAGAAGCCTCGCTTGTGCACGTTGGGATCGTAATCACCGTACTGGAAAGAAGCGCAAACACCGTTAGCAAGACGGGCAAGTAAAACTCTTCACCCTTACACAGCCACCCCTTAGGGAGAGAACAACCGCAGAGTGCTCACACCCTTCACATCACAGCCCTGGCTGAGAACAAACACTGCTCAGCACATTCAGTAACTGTAGTCTGTCCAAGCTGGGAGGAGTGGCTGACACTGGAAGCTGTGCTGCCATCCAGAGACCTGGACAGGCTGGAGAGCTGGGCACGGAAACATTTAATGCAACATAACAAGGGCAAGTGTAGAGTCTTGAATCTGGGCAGGAACAACCCCAGGTTTCAGTGTAAGTTGGGGAATGACCTATTAGAGAGCAGTGTAGGGGAAAGGGACCTGGCCGTCCTGGGGACAGCAGGGTGACCATGAGCCAGCACTGGGCCCTTGTGGCCAAGAAGCCAATGGTACCTGGGGTGGGTTAGAAGGGGGTGGTCAGTAGGTCAGAGAGGTTCTGCTGCCCCTCTGCTCTGCCCTGGGGAGACCACACCTGGAATCTTGTGTCCAGTTGTGGCCCCTCAGTTCCAGCAGGACAGGGAACTGCTGCAGAGAGTCCAGCGCAGCCACCAAGATGCTGCAGGGAGTGGAGCATCTCCCGTGTGAGGAAAGGCTGAGGGAGCTGGGGCTCTGGAGCTGGACAAGAGGACACTGAGGGGTGACTCATTCACGGGGATCAATATGGAAAGGGGGAGTGTCAGGTGGATGGAGCCAACCAATGATAGGACAAGGGGCAATGGGTTCAAATTGGAACACAGGAGGTTCCACATAAATCTGAGAAGAAACTTCTCAGTAAGGGTGACAGAACACTGGCCCAGGCTGCCCAGGGGGGTTGTGGAGTCTCCTTCTGTGCAGACATTCCAACCCGCCTGGACACCTTCCTGTGTAACCTCATCTGGGTGTTCCTGCTCCATGGGGGGATTGCACTGGATGAGCTTGCCAGGGCCCTTCCAACCCCTGACATTCTGGGACTCTGTGATTCTGTGTCATTTGATTGCAAATGGAAACATCCTCCTCCTGCTCATGCATCAGAGATGGAAGCAGAACAAAACTTCACACCATCAGTTGACGTCCCCCATCCATCCACCAGTTGGACCTGATGATCGTTGTAGGTCCCTTCCACCTGAACGATTTTATTCTCCTTTAATTACCATGCCCAGAAATCACTTCCTGCAACGCAGGGAAAGACTGTACAGCTGAGCGGTCCCTGCTGTCCCAACGGTAGCGGGACAGACCAAGATATGAACAAAGACCTGTCCCCAAAGATTGATTGACACCAGTCACTCGACTGAGGCAGATGGCAGCTTCTCCGCTGCTACTCACCACCCTGACGAACAAATATAATAACAATTCCAGGAGTCTGACAGACTCCTCTCGGGCAGGTGTTGGCTTTTCTGCCGGAGGGTCTGTTGCTCAACTGTGTCAAGGAATGCAATTCAGACTTGTTAAGTGCCTCCAGTAATTACTGGTATTTGTTTAGATTTACATCTTTTTGAGCAGCACATAAAGTGATTGAGAAATAAAAGTGCTTATTAACGGATTGAAAAGCCAAGTGTCCCTGCAGTGCATGTGAAAATGAATGTGCCTCCTGTACAGCTTAGGAGGGCAGGAAACAGCCAGAAAACGGCACCTCGAATAACCAAGCGAGTTCAGAGAAGAGGCCGATGGATGTGAGGCACGGAGATGAAATGCTGCGATATTCATCCACCTGGCAAACAGGACTCGTGCGGTGACATTACCCGGTGACACGGGACCTGACGGCGTTTGCTCAAGTCGCTCATTTTGTAAGGGGACGGCCCTTCCCTCCCGCTTTGCTGAGGGACCCGAGCTCTGAAAGTACAAAACGGTGACGATTCCTAAAGCCAGACCGAGTCACACATGGCAGTCACGTAATAAGTCGGGAAACTTTCCATACCAGGCTCCTTTTAATACCAAAACCATCACGCTGTACACTAAAACCAGAGCTTAGCATCAAATCTACACACACATCCTCTCCGTGGCCCAGCGAGCAATGTTTCGTAGATGACAAGTGGGGATTAAAGACGCAAATATTGATCTGGAGCCAATGCAGATGCGAAGAAAGCACGGAACGATCAGCACTGACTCGGATTTCAATTAATAGAACAAATCCACCACGGATTTCACGCGGGAAGGTGCTGAGCAGCGGCAAATCTCTGTCTTCAAAGGTCTATGGATGCTGGGAGCTCCTCGGAGAGGAGAAAGGGAACAGCAATAGAAACAGCAAAGCAAACAACTCCAATAACCTTGGAGAGGCACAAAATAAACCACTTTTAGGTGACGAAAATAACAGCAAATAGGATTAACGCGATTATTTTTTGTTGTGATCTACCGTGGAGATCCAAGACTAAGTACGGATTATGGGATTTTCACGTGGTGAGAAATATTGCCCCGTCCCAAAGGAATAATTGTACTGAGAGTACGTATGAGAACATTAATTATTCACAAGTCAGAAATCAACCAATGGCTTATGTATTGCAGTATATGGTGGCTCAAACAATTCGCCAAACATACTGTAAGGAACTTTTCAATTAAATCATTACTTCAAAACTGCCATGGAATTTCAGCTCCTGCTAATTGAACTATACCATTAACATTCATTGTTACGCGTGGAAGTTGCCTTTACCTCACTCATGCACCTGTGTGGATAAACACAGGTATGTTCAGCCTCTAACTATTAACACCAAGTGTTGCTTGTTTTGGGGGAAAAAAACAATAATAAAAGAGCTCTTTGCTAGTGCTGGAAGATCTGAAGAGCTGAACACGCAGCGATCTGCATTTAAGGGGCAAAAAATGGAAGCACCTCCTCGACATTACTATTTTATTCCTATTTTCTGCCAGGACGTGTTTTTCAGTAGATTCCCCGTCTCTCCCGGCTATTTAAAACCTGAACCGCCTCCAACATCAGCAAGCGGTGTGGGTGGTTTGAACGCAGGGCCGGAGGGGAAAACACAGAGTAATTCCCCAAATGGATACAACAATACAGAAATAAATAGGCTTTTATTTTTATGACCCGCAGGCTTACTTTGTTATTGCAGGTAGGTGTGCAACAGCGGTACAAACCAACCTGGCTGTCAATCAAATGGCTGCAAACGCCCTGCCATGTCAGGCTATTATGCCCTTAATCATGCAAATCAGCTTGTTATTAGTGAAATTACTACGTTTGGTGGCTGCTTTCTTGTCCAGAACGGACATCATTACCCTGTTTAACTGGAAGGAGATGACCTGCAACATCTTTCTTCCCAGCTCTGTAACACAGGCGTGCTTTCAGCTTTCTCCTTTGCTGACAAAAAGCCCAAAAAAGGCAGAAGGGGAAACCCTGCCCGGAGGGGCAGTGAGGAGTGATGTCTGATGCAGACACAAAAGCAAAGATCAGCAGAGACGTTCCTCCTCCACCTTCTCACAATCTGTGTGCAGAATCAGGACGTGCAAGGTCAGAACCGCACGTCTGAGCTCCTGCTGAGTGCATGGGGGGCAGGGAAGGGAAAGGGGACGGCACGACCAGGTTCCAGTATAAGTTGGGGAATGACCTGTTAGAGAGCAGCGTAGGGGAAAGGGACCTGGGGGTCCTGGGGACAGCAGGGTGACCATGAGCCAGCACTGGGCCCTTGTGGCCAGGAAGCCAATGGTACCTGGGGTGGGTTAGAAGGGGGTGGTCAGTAGGTCAGAGAGGTTCTCCTGCCCCTCTGCTCTGCCCTGGGGAGACCACACCTGGAATCTTGTGTCCAGTTGTGGCCCCTCAGTTCCAGCAGGACAGGGAACTGCTGGAGAGAGTCCAGCGCAGCCACCAAGATGCTGAAGGGAGTGGAGCATCTCCCGTGTGAGGAAAGGCTGAGGGAGCTGGGGCTCTGGAGCTGGACAAGAGGACACTGAGGGGGGACTCATTCCTGGGGATCAATATGGAAAGGGGGAGTGTCAGGAGGATGGAGCCAGGCTCTTCTGGGTGACAACCAGGGACAGGACAAGGGGCAATGGGTGCAAACTGGAACACAGGGGGTTCCACTGAAATATGAGAAGAAACTTGTTCGGGGTGAGGGTGGCAGAGCCTGGCCCAGGCTGCCCAGGGAGGTTGTGGAGTCTCCTTCTGTGCAGACATTCCAACCCGCCTGGACACCTTCCTGTGTAACCTCATCTGGGTGTTCCTGCTCCATGGGGGGATTGCACTGGATGAGCTTTCCAGGTCCCTTCCAACCCCTGACACTCTGGGATTCTGTGACCGTCCTGTGTCAAATCACAGCCTGTTCACCAGCACAAGCTGTCAGGGCCGAGAGTCACCAGCACTCAATATTTACCCAACGGTTTATTCATTTCGGCAACAGGGAAAGTCATCCCCTACGTATCCTCAGCTCAGCAGGGTCAACGGAGAAAAAGCCGAGTGAGTGTTTACTCGCGCACTCTAATAAGGGTGATGAATGTTTCACACCGATAGAAGCATTTCTAAAAGCAACTCGTCCTTCCCTGGCTGGTGAGTCTCTCAAGTAAAAAGCGGTTTCATCAGTATTCTGACTATGAGGAGAAAACATCTTTTCCTATTAATAGTCAATTCAAACGCCCATCATCACAGCACATCGCTGTGTACTCAGCCAAACCGCACAGGGGCTGAGGCTTTAGGAAGAAGATCACGGCCTCAAGCCTGACAATATTCAAGAAGCAATTGGCCAAGGCCCTAGACACATGGTATAAATTTTGGGGTTGTCATGTGCAGGGACAGGCGTTGGACTCGATCCTTGGCGGTCCCTTCCAACTCAGGACATTCTATGATTGTATGATTATCAGGCAACCCAGAAGAAGTCACGGTGAAGCTCAGAGGACTCTGGATTTCCAGGCGGCCTGGACCAGGACTTCAGGGGACAGAGCCACATCCCATCCTGCGCTGTCACCCAGGGTGATCTCACAACCAGGAGCTGCCCTGTTTCTCAGTCGTGCTCATTGGGGACAGAGGAGCCACCTGCCTGGGGTCCCCAGATCACATCCAGAGTCAGAACCGACCATGAGGCTCCGCTGCAATCAGACTCCGGTCCCTCCTCTTCTTTCCCAAACACCTTATCTTCACACACATAAACTAGAGATTAGCAAGGAGACTTGTTAACTGAGCAGCAGCACATGGTATGTGTATACAGGGATAAATCACTTATCTCCCGCAAGAACATGCAAATTTCTGAGCCTTGGGCTGCTCCCTCTGCTGCTGCACGTGTTCAAGGCTGTGAGCTCCAGCCTGGAAAAGAGCGTTATGCGAAATAAGCCCTCAGCAAAACACATCAGCTCTGGCTCTAGAGCAGAATTCAGCCGAGGAACGAGGGGAACTTAATGACCACTGAGTTTTCCATCTGTCTGGTGAGGCCAAACACCCAAGATCAAACCCAAGATAAAGGAGAAGCCAGGAAGAGCCCTTTAATGCCGCAATTGATGTGACAAGCTGCAGCACTCAAAATAAAGTAGGTATTATGATGGCAAGGATTCTGGGGAAGCAGCAGAGCTGCAAGTCCCACAGCTGCTTTGCCTCTGGCTACAACAGCAAGAGCAGGGAGGAGATCCAAAAAACCCTGGGCTGGGGGAGTTCACCTGCTCCAGTAAGACACACTGGAGCAGGCGCCGCAGCTCGCGAGCCCAGCACTTGCTACAGAGCCCTGGAAAGAGAAAGCGAAAATCCATCCAATGTCTGAAAGCAGCCAGGAGCCAGCAGTGTGGAGAAGGCAATATTGTGAGCATAGTCCCACAAATTCCAAGTTCAGGCTCCAGAGGAGGGAAAAGCCAGAACTGCAGAGCTCCCTCCAGGAGCCCCAGGGGAAGGCGAGCGGAGCGGAACCGCGGTGCCGAGCGGCGCAGGAGCCTCGTGCAGACCTTCCCCACCGTCTGCAATGACCACGAGGCAACCGCTCCGTCCTGTCAACACCACGGCCTGGAGGAGCCTCTGTGAGCTCCTGCTGAATGAGTGAGCTGGACGGCAATGGGCTCACTACTCACCGCCCAGCGGATGAGCCAATTCAAGTCCAATACTAATCATTTAGCTTAAGTAGATGCACGCTAAATGTAAAAATTATTTAGAGACATAAGGCTGTATGATTTTCAATAAACTCTTTGCTTCACGTTACTTGGTAAGCTGGATTTGCTAAAATTTTAAGCTGTAAAGTTCTGCTCATATTTACCAAAAGCAACTACAAACTCCACTGGACACTTGTGAGATAAGGTCCAGTTTGCACTTTGCTGGGAAAAATGGAGCTGACTGGGGAAACGGCGACCCAGGGCTAATGCGGAGACATCACAGAAACTGCAAAACGGGCCTGTTCTGCACTTTGCTGAGCAGAAAGGATTTATTCAGTCAAAACAGTATCTGCAAGGCCATGGACAATAAACCACGTCCACAGCTGAACAAAACAAAGGCCCACGTGGAATCAGTGAAAAGATTCAATGAGAAGCAAGAAGATGCCAAAGTGAAATATTGTTATTGGACTGAATCATGGTCTGAATGGTCTGCAAAGATATAAAGTTTGTAGTTTCTGTGCTCGGGTGGGACCTCCACACAGGTACCAGCGTGAACCGGCCCTCCCGCTGTCCCACTCCATTCAAATCTCCGTCTCTTTCCCGAGGGCTCAGTCTCCTGACATCTGCTCCGCATTGGGCACAGGCCCCTCAGAGCTGCCCCTGGAGCTCCGAACACAGACTGCGGGTGAACGGTCACCAGGGAGGGGACAATCCTGACGTTTGCACCGCGACGGATACGGCCCCGTCTGAACGTTCGCGTTGGGAACGGGTGCAGGCCCTGGAGAGCAGCTCACAGCATTCGCTTGGCACATCTCCCCCATAATAGAGTGAACCCACCACCAACCTCTTTAAGTCATGCTTCTCTTTAAAAAATCTCAACATTTTTCTGCAGTAAGCAGAACCCTAATTTCTCCCCCATGACAAGAAGCAGGTATCATATATGGCAAAGCACCTCGCTGAGCAGGAGTGACGTTAACCTGGCGTCAGCAGGTGACTGCAGGTCCTACCTTGGCTTGCACGGCGTAGGAGGCCAGCAGGACAGAGGCTTCCGGAGGACAGTAGATCTTCTCATCCAAAATCTGCTTCTTCACCTGCGCGGAGCAGCGAAGGACACAGAACACACGCGTTTAGCGGAGCGGCGCGAGGCGCGACTGCCGCAGCAGATGGCTGCAGTTTGTTTTCACTCGAGCTGTCAACCGCACAGTTCCCAATTTTCCTAACGCTAATTACAGTTCAGGCCCGGGGAGTCTCTGGTGGCGCGGAAGGGGCTCAGGCTTTCACAGGCCGCCTTTCTCAGACAGGTCTGTGAGAAGAGCTAAATTTGTATGTGGAAAACGACAGAGCCCGCATCCCATCGCTAAAGGCAAAGGGAGAGGAGGGGGGGAAAAGTCGTGCATGTAAACACCGAGATAAAACCTCTTAAGGCACAAGCTATGGGTTGATATGACATCTATACATAGCATTATATTAAAAAAGAAGCAAGTCTTAGCACAAAAAGCTTTTGCTCTGGGATATTCAGTGTTATGAGTCAGTGCTCACCTGTGCCAGAGGGTAAAGCCCCCAGTGCCAAGCGGGGGTCACCCCCCGGCAGCGCCGTCCGCAGCAAAGCCCTGCGGAACCAACACAGAGCTCCCGAAAGCCACGGCTTTGCATTTCCTGGTTGCTGTGCATTAAAAATAATTAAACCTGTCATGTTCGATACCTTTTTGGTTTTGCACGCTTCATTTTCCTGAATGCAGATAGGGGAAAAAAAAAGCATACTGTTTCTGGGAGACTTAAATGGGTTGTCACAGAGACGCAGTAACACCAATTTGAATTTGTAACGTGTTTTGAGTCCTCAAAGTTGGTTATGACATAGTCACAGAAGATATTCTCCTGCATTGAGATAAAAACAGGAGAGCTCGCAAGCTTGTGTGTATTCCCGTTTCCCATAAGCATTGCAGGAGCGCGGGCTGCTCTCATCATCAGAAATCTCGGCAGAAAAGGCACAGTCTGCATTTATAAAATGCAGCTTTAACCGCTTTGCCTCCCCAATTTTCCTTTTCAAAGATGCCAACAGCACTTTTCCTCGTCAAGGATAAAGCGCATGGCAAATGGGACATTTAGAAATAGTCCCGAGGAAGACAGACCTTGGAAATTAACAGCAATATTTTGCATTCAGGGCTCCATCAGCTCTGAAGAACAAGCATGGACTTTGGAAGAGTGAGGAGCACCAAGAAGCTGTGAGCTCGCTTTGGTATCGATGTGACAAGGCCGGGCACGCTGATGTCTACAGTGGTGCTTCCAAGGGCATCCAAATCCAGGTTGCCCCTACTTTGGTGTAACAAGCATAATTATGTCTTTTTTTTTTCAATTTTGATAATGTATTTCTTTTAGAAACTTCAAGTTAACAGCCGCAGAGCAGCTGAAACACCTCAAAAGTACCTAGAGGTCTGACTAGGACTATGCTATTACTAGTATTATTATTCTAATGGTCCCTGTAACAGCAGTTGGCAGAGCAGCTATAGGGAATAGTGATGTTATCTGAAGCAGAGCTCCTGCGGCAGCGGCTCCTCGTGACCAGCCACCAGCTCCGCTCATTTCTCAGGACACCAAGTTTTGAAGCGTACTTTAAATAAATAAAAGCCTGAAGATGCGTTCGCCACAGCTTCCAAATGCTCAACATAAGGGCACGAGTCACTGGGGCAGGTGGGACTGTCAGGTTTCCCCTTCTCCTCTGCGTTTGCTCTGCTTCTGGGATTTTCTTCTGCCCCAGTTATCTGTTTGCGGAGAGGTGAGCCTTGCTGCGCAGCCTGAACATGAACAGGTTGGCTGCGTTCTGTCCCGGAGGGTGAAATTCCCTGTTTCACCTACCGACGGGATCACGTTTGAAGGCGATCGCCGCCCTCGGCATGGCTGACCCCACACCCCGCACAGCTGGGCTCTGCGTGTCGCTCCAGCCACATCTGACAGATTCCTTGTCCCCGGCTACCACACACTAACATGACAAATCACCTCATCGTTCCCGACAGTCGCTTTGCCGGGTCTGCGCGTCTGGGCATCTGTGACTGCCACAGCCAGACAAACCGACCTATTTTAAGAAGTTGTTGCTGTTGAGGACGGCTCCCTTCAGAGAGGTGTGAACATGCGGGTGAGGATTCACACTCCGCTGACCGACTTTCTGACCCTGGAGCCTTCTGGCACTTCTGCCCATCCCGGCTCCTTCTCCCTTGGGCTGGAAACCCATGTACAGGGCTCCTACCTGCAGGAAGAACAAGTGCTGTGTGATCTCCTGGACCAGCTCCTCCTCTGCATTCTCAGGATAAAATTTGGCCAGGAAGTGAAAGGTGACGGGCTCTTCTGTTGGAACATCGTGATCCAGAACCTGTGGGATACAAGAGCCATTCAGCTACCCCTTCCAGCTCCTTCAGCACCGTCTCTTGCAGCCAAGAGATCTGTTCAGATCAGCACATCTTTTGTCAAGCAGTTTAGATGTCTAGAACAGACAAACCAACCTAAGTAGCTCAGAAACCAGGGTTAAAAAAAGAAAACAAACGAACGTCTTTGACACTCCTAAGGATGCAAGAAAACAAACAAGGCAGAAACAAAGAGCATGCGAAATGAGCCAGCACAGGTTGACCCTGATCTGCTGTGTGCACGTGGCCCCTTCCAAACCTCGCAGAGCAATAATCCATCTTGCTACGCCACCATCTGACTTTCTTGTTGTTTCCCTGTGCTACCTCCTCTTGTATTTGAGTGTGGTTCCTTAGAATCACAGATGGTTTGTGTTGAAGGACCTCCCCAGCTCCCCCAGTGCCCCCCCTGCCATGACAGGGACATCTGCACCAGCTCAGGTTGCTCAGAGCCCCGTCCAGCCTGGCCTGGGATGTCTCCAGGGATGGTTCAGCCACCACCTCTCTGGCCAACCTGGGCCAGGCTCTCACCACCCTCAGGGCAACAATTTCTTCCTCATGTCCAGCCTGAATCTCCCTCCTTTAGTTTAAAACCATCACCCCTTGTCCTATCACTACAGGCTCTGCTCAAAAGTCTCTCCCCATCTTTCTTATCAGCCCCTTTTAAGTCCAGAAAAGCCACAATAAGGTCTCCCTGGACCTTCTCTTCTCCAGCTGAACCCCCCAGCTCTCTCAGCCTGTCCCCCAGCAGAGCTGTTCCAGCCTTCCTCGCCATCTTCCTATTGTGCTGGCACTGTCCAGTTCAGACTCATCTTCGTTTAAAACCCTGGCATGACATGCGAGACACCCGGACCTCCCTCAGTCTCAATTACCGTCTGGTTTTAGTGTAACAACCTTTGGACACAACCAGACCCACGTTTCCCTTCTCTAACCCACCCCTCAGCCACCCGGAGGCTGCAGATTTGGGAAGTGTTTCCTCCCTCCTCTCCATCTCCTTTTCACTCCTCTGGTTTTCCCCCCCCGGCTCTTTGTACATCTCAACAACAAAAGAAGCCAAGATGCCACTTCACTTTTCCACTAAAGGTTTTGTCATTGAGGGACATGGAAGAGACTTTTTGGTTTCATTACCGTCACCGGGAAGCCCAGCATCCCAGCACAGCTGCCTTCCAAAATCCCTCACAGGGATTCAGCGGGCAACATCTGAGGCTTCACAGCTCGGAAGGACCTGGAGTGGGTGGTGTATCTTACAGATGAGATGGGGATGAGATTTAAATACGTTTCACATCAATAGCACACATAACACAGCCTCGGGCATTCCAAGAAAGAGGAAAGCACGTCCTCCTTTGTCAGCCCACAAGACCTCTCAAGGGAGATTTGCTTCCAACCTTCTTGTCCATTTTGAGCCAAGCCACCGTATCCTTGATCGTGTACTGAAGCCCGAAGAACCAGGTTTCTCGGAGTCCCAGCGTCCTGCACACCAGATCGAACAGGTCCTTCCCTTTCCACTTCACCTGCAGGAGAGCAAACAGAGTTATAGAGATGCATTTCAGAGCTTCATCTCCAAACAAATCCGCTCTTTTTTCACCTCACAAGGTCTTTGAGAGTGCAGAGACGGCATCTGGTAGAGATAAGAAAACATGCTCACAAAACGTACTTTATATCCTTCCGTCTGATCCCACCTGCAGATCAGCAGGAAACGGAGACGTGACGTCCCCATCCCAAACATGACACTGTAAAACCCCCTGGTTCTTCCTTGGGTGACCCATCGATGTTCGACAGGACCTGAAGGGCCCGTTCAGGTTCCTTTTGAGCTCTGAGCTCTGTTTCCAGCAAGAAACAAAAAAAATCACCCTTAACTTAATGGCTTTAGCATCTCTACCTACAGCCCCACGAAGCCCCGTGCAAACTCCAGTGGCAGCAATAGCGTTTCGTAGACAACATGCTGAAAATCAGAGTGAAATAATCTATGTATGAAGCATGTTCGTCCAGAGCTACCGACCCTGCACGGGTAAAAAAGAGCTCAGAAAAAAACCACATTATCACTGAAGTCAGCGGTTCTCCCCCAGCACATTTTGATAGAGTCAAACTGCATTTTCTGCTGAAAACGTTGGTGACAAAAGCAGCTCAGGAGCGGAGAAAATTGGTCCTGCTCAAACCACCGTGTCCTTCGAGCAATCCTGCAGCTGCGCCGATGTTGTTACTGAAGTTTGCTCATAAAAACAGAAGGCGTTGGGAGGCGGAAAGGTGAAGAGGGACATAAAACAGATTAATCTAATATGCCAGAGCCACTTTGCTCTTCCATCTGCACGGTGGAAACAATTGCTGGACCGAGACATATGGCCATTACTCTGAAGCCTGAGGGCAGAAGGATCTCGGCACATTCTCTTGTCGCTACAACTCAATCTTGGTGCCACCTGGACAGCATCAATATTAATGCTCCGCGCGGCGGGGACGGTGACGACCCGCTCGCTGTCACCCACTGCCGCCTTGTGGGCACAGCCGCCCAGGACAAGCTGATTGCCGTTCAGCCACTTTGGATTCAATGAGCACATTGCTATTTTCTCCCCCTCCCAGGGCTGACAGTCCCAGAATAGAATAAAGCCAACACAACCCTCCAAAAAACAGCACCCCAGGACAGCTCGGCCACAATTCACATCAAGCACCGTCAACGCCTCCAGGTCAAAAACACCAGGAGGAGCAACTTTTGCAGCGTTGTAATTATAACCCTCTAATTTCACACATGTAGCTGGTCTGCAGTCCCCGTGATGAGCTCCAGCTCGGCACACGATGGCTCAGATCACAGGGAGGTTAATTCGAGGATTCAGACAAAACAGAGCGAGACACGTTCGAAAAGCTATTTTGTCCCATTTCTGTCGGCACATAAAAAGCCACGCTGCCATCCAAGGGCTATTTCTTAACTGGGAATAAACTGCTTTGCATAAAGCGTTATGGGCTTTTATTTCCTTTCTGCAAAGACCGCGTTTCAGCCCATTGCTCTGGAGGAGCGGCCGGTGCCTGCACCAAACCTTCCCGGGACAGGATCCCGCACGATCCCTCCACGTCCCACGGGATCGATGTGTTGGAGCTCCAGCCCTGCTATGGCCTGTGCCCCCCCAGCTCCCCAGGTAGGATTTCCCCACCAAACCCCCCTGTGGAGCATCACCCAGGCACCCAAACCTCATTCACCACATCGCATCAGCTGGTACAACCCAAACATCCCCCCCATAAAAACACTTCCAAGACCAGCAGCGAGCATTAAAGCAAGAAATTTGTGTGTTCCCCTCCCCTGCAATTTTAATTTAGTGACAGGAATATTTAAAGCGATGGCTTCTGCTGCTGGATTTTATACTGTTATGGCAGAAACATATATTTAACATTCCTGCCTGCGCGGTGCTAAAGTCACCAACCATAACAGCGCGCAGACGTCCTCCTCGACTGTGCTGAATTACCTTCATTAAATATATAAATGGAGCAGCAGCCACGTTCCTTTCAACATACATGATTTCACTCCGCACCTCGGTACTTAAAACAACCATCTGCATTCAAGTGGCACCTTTTGACAGCTGAACTCCGACTGGTTTACAGACGCTCGGCACCTCAGCCCTCCTCACCCTGGCTCCACAGGCCTCGTGTCATTAACTGCCACATTTCCCGGCCATAAAACATAATAAAGAGCCCCCCCCCGGGCACGGGGAGATGGTGAGGACAGGCTGGCATGTCCCCATCCCGTCACACTGTTCCCTCGCTCCACGCTGAGGTGACACCTGAAGCACAAAGTGGATTTTACAAGGAGCTCCTGGAAACAAAGCAAAGAGGCTCAGAGCAGAAACATCCCCTCTCGGCCACACGGTGCTGTAACAAAGCTCCATCTCCCGATAAAAAGCTCCATCGTGACAACCCAAACGTGACACGGAGCCCGACGCCACCGTGTCACCGCAGGGGCTCCGCATCCTCCCGTTTACACGACGGCAACACGGGGAAACGGAAATATTCGGCATTAGGAATACGTGGCCAAACTGCTTTATTAAGCGCTGCAAGGCCGTTATTCCACAGAGCCGGAATTTATGTTCTTTACTAAGTCCAGAGCGCTTATAATTTATCAGCGGAGCTTTTTAAGTAAACAGCACTAAACACTTAAACCTCAGCAGCCCGTGGCTAGAACAGAACACTTCCAGTCCGGGTTATTGGCGTCATCTTTTTCTCCAGCAGAGCCGTCGCATTTGGCACCTATTAACGGGGTTTGCATTATTTATTAACCTGCACCGAGAGGCATTTCCAACTAGCAGGCAGCCCGACATTTATTGCAGCGCGGAACCTTTCTGTCAAGTTTCACAACTGCTCCTTGGCTAACGAGTCGACGAACCAGCCACCAAATTGAGCGGGAGGGTTACGAGAGCCCCTTTTCACCGGTGACAAGGGGGAGGTCAAATGCTATAAAAGATGGAGATAGGAGGGTGTATGGAGAGGGATGAGAGAGGGGGTTGTGGGGAAAAGCGACTCCCAAAACCCACCGGCACAGGGTGCTGCTGTTCTTCCAGTGATGGCAAACTGCATTTCCTACAGCTATGCGGAAAGAGGGGAAAAAAGAGACATTTTTAACTATTTAAGATAAAGGTTCCTCACACAAGCAGCTCTGCTGGGACAACAGGGGTGCCCGAACCGCAGGGGACAGAACCCGCCTCTGTCTGGGGATGGAGATGTCACCTTGTCACAAACACCAGAGCTCCAGCCGTCCCTGGGGAATAAGGGGACAGAGAGGGGACAGCAGGGGACAAAGGCGGCACTCACAGCCTGGACATGCTGCCTCCGGAGCAAACCCCCCACAGCACGACCTTGAGGAAATTTCTAATGCATATAAAAGATTTTACTGCACTAATTTATCCCTAAATAATGCAGAAGATGCCTTTTCACCTTAGCAGATCGTTTTATGAAGCGCTTCTTCTGCGCCAGAGATGAGGAGGGAGCGCGGAGCCCCCGCTGTGGTAAGATGATGGTCTAAAGAACCTGCGGAAAAGGGAGCGAGCCCTGGAAGAAGCATCTGGATCCCACCAGTGATGTTATTTCCATGGAGAAGGAAGTTTTAACACGTGGACGTGACACTGAAACAGGGAGGGGGTGGCAGAGCATCCCCCACCAACACCTGGGGTACAGCCACTGGGCAGGAGATGCCCAAAAAAAACACCCACAACACTTCACATCTCCAACCAAGACGATTTTGAGACCGCAGACCACATTTATTTCTCCTTCTGGACCTGAGTAACAACAAGAGCGCCACAGACAACCATTTATTTGGATTTAAAGCCCATTCAGAGCAAACAGGGAATCAAATATGCCATATTCTCCCATTTTTTTAAAAATAAAGTGATGTCAAATACTTTTAATTGCCGCTTACGGAGCCACAAGCCAGGGCTGTAAAAGCTATTTTTATTTACTAATGCTACGCGACAACTCGATAACGAGCTTTTAATTAAAATCTATTTCTGTTAAGCACCGAGGAGGCCAAAAAACGCGCCCGGGCGTAACGACGCAGATGGTGCAGCCGAGCGCGTTCCGTGGTGTCTGCCCGAGATGGAACGGGAACACAGCGGAACAAACGGCTGCCGCCGCGGCCAAACGGCACCGAAAGCAGCGGGGGAGGCGTCGGGGACACCAACCGAGCGTGTCCCCAAGCCCCACGAGCTGGGGCTGCGCAATTGAAGAGTTACAGGGTGAAGGAGCAGCTCGGTGCAGGGAAAGATGCTCCAAGGGGTGGAGAGAAGGACTGAGTTCCTGCAGGGAGCTCTGGCCTGCCCGTGACGAGGGTTCACAGATTTACCGTGATTTACGGAGCCGGCCCCGTGCCGCCGTCGCATGCACTTTCAATTTCCAAAACCACCCACCTGAAAGCCACTGTACAAGGAAAAAAAGGGGTATTAAATGGCATCCAAACCAGAGTACATACACCAAAGAGAAAGATGCATTCGTCCCCAAACACCTTCCCCGTCGCATCAACACACATCCTGTGGATTGACCACGGAGACCAAGGACCGACGGGGGTGTTGAACCATCTTTGGAGGGAACTGGATAACATGGGGTTTCATAACCGGCTTAGAAGAGGCTGCAAAGAGACACGAGGATTCAGAGAGTGTTTTGGATGCTGGGTGCAGAGAGAAGCCAGCGAGGATCTGCGTTCGCAATGAGTCTCACGTGCCCCGCGCACAGCTTAAGGGGACGCAGGACTGAACCGCGCCAGTCAAGACACCTCTGAAAAATCAATTCCCAAATGATGCTGTTGCGAATCAGCAAAATTTTTGATTTTTGGGGGCCCTTCAAGACATTAAGGGAGAAAACAGCCCTTACCTGCCGCGTCTTGTATTTAAAGATGAACGGGCCACAACTGAACAGCACAGAGTCCCAAGCGCTTGTGGAACTGACACAGGACCGGGGCCGATGGATCCAGAACATCGATGTGACAGCCGGTATCCCCACAGCTCACTGCAGATCATTCCATAGCGAAGGGGGATTATTTCTCTCAGCTTTTTAAAATAGCTCTTACTGCCCACGGACTCATCTTTCCCAGTTAACGTTGTGCCTGCTGCAGAAGCCAAGCAGCATCGAGAGAGGTCGCTGCCCCTACCAGCACCGCTGAGCATCAAACCAGGGACAGAATGATCCTTACAAAACCCTTTCCAAGTATTTGGTGAAGCAGAGGGAAGCTTGGGCTCCCTGGTTTATCCTCTTGCTTTTTATTTTGGTGCAGCGACTGGACAGGGTTCAAACCTTCAAATCTACTGCACCAGCTCTTACTCAAAAACTGGCTCAGCCCCAGATTTTCGCCACCAGTTCTCCGCTTGCTGCCGTTTCAGAGGATGAGCTTTTGCAGCTCAGCCGCGCAGCACACGACGTCCGACAGCAAAGAGACTGACGCTCGGCCGTGCGCTGCTGAAATCGGGTCTCGGCTACTTACAAGTGAAGAGAAAAGCCTTACAGCCAAACTTGTCTGAGTGGCCCTGCACCCTGCGGGCACCGGGCTAATGAGATCCCTTCCAAGCAGGGTTATTCTGATTAGTTGCTGGACACTGAGGAAACCCAGAATTTCAGGGGTTGGAAGGAACCTGGAAAGCTCATCCAGTGCAATCCCCCCATGGAGCAGGAACACCCAGGTGAGGTTACACAGGAAGGTGTCCAGGCGGGTTGGAATGTCTGCACAGAAGGAGACTCCACAACCCCCCTGGGCAGCCTGGGCCAGGCTCTGCCACCCTCACCAGGAACAAGTTTCTTCTCATATTTCAGTGGAACCCCCTGTGTTCCAGTTTGCACCCACTGCCCCTTGTCCTGTCACTGGTTGTCACCCAGAAGAGCCTGGCTCCTTCCTCCTGACACTCCCCCTTTCCATATTGATCCCCGTGAATGAGTCCCCCCTCAGTGTCCTCTTGTCCAGCTCCAGAGCCCCAGCTCCCTCAGCCTTTCCTCACACGGGAGATGCTCCACTCCCTGCAGCATCTTGGTGGCTGCGCTGGACTCTCTGCAGCAGTTCCCTGTCCTGCTGGAACTGAGGGGCCACAACTGGACACAATATTCCAGGTGTGGTCTCCCCAGGGCAGAGCAGAGGGGCAGGAGAACCTCTCTGACCTACTGACCACCCCCTTCTAACCCACCCCAGGTACCATTGGCTTCCTGGCCACAAGGGCCCAGTGCTGGCTCATGCTCACCCTGCTGTCCACCAGAATTGAAGCAGTAACAGGACACAGTGAATACATCAGCCCAAATTTGCATTGCTGCCGGAACACTTAAGCTGTTCTCTAGGTCGGCTGTAAAGCTTTTCTCTTCATGTTAAACTTCAGACCCACAGAAGCTGCTGCTGTACAGGGATTAAGGTGGGAAGTGACTGGGCAGACAGGGATCAACATCCTTGTGGGAGCTTCAGGCCCAAGATCATGGCACGACAGAAAGGGGTAAAGAAAAACATACCCTTCAGCAAAGGCGCTGCGGCTCCATGGACGGAGAACAGCCAACCCCACTGACCGCTGAGAGATGGAGAAACAGGCAAAGCCACGCGTGGGACCAAAAGAAAGACCGATGGGTTCTCCTATTGACCAGGGAACTTGGTTCTTAGAGGAAAAAAACCTGCACATCGGAGTGTGAGAGACCAACCTGGCTGTACCATCACCATCCCGCCGGAGAGACGGGGCGAACGATGCACTGGAAGACACGGACGCAAAAATACTGCGGGGTTTCAGAATCACAGAACGTCCTGGGTTGGAAGGACCCACACGGATCATCGGTTCCAACTCCTGTCCCTGCACAGGACACCCCGCAGGTCACCCCGTGTGTCTGAGGACGTTGTCCAGTCTCTTCTTGAACACTGTCAGGTTGGGGCCGTGACACCTCCCTGGGGAGCCTGTTCAGTGTCCAGCCCCTCTGGGGAAGAACCTTTTCCTCATGTCCCACTGACCTTCCCCTGGCAGATCTGGCAACAAAGATGATGAAGGGAGTGGAGCATCTCCCTTATGAAGAAAGACTGAGGGAGCTGGGGCTCTTTAGTTTGGAGGAGACTGAGGGGTGACCTTATTAATGCTTATAAAAATATAAAGGGTGAGTGGCACGAGGATGGAGCCAGGCTCTTCTCGGTGGCAAACAATGATAGGACAAGGGGTAATGGGATCAAGCTGGAACACAGGAGGTTCCACTTAAATTTGAGAAAAAACTTCTTCCCAGTGAGGGTGGCAGAGCCTGGCCCAGGCTGCCCAGGGGGGTTGTGGAGTCTCCTTCTGTGCAGACATTCAAAACCCACCTGGACATGTTCCTGTGTGACCTCACCTGGGCGTTCCTGCTCCAGCAGGGGGATTGGACTGGATGATCTTTTGAGGTCCCTTCCAATCCCAAACATACTGTGATACTGTGATCTCCTGCCATTCCCTGGGGTCTGTCACTGTCACAGAGAGAAGAGCTCCCCGAGCCCCCACGTACCGCCCATCACCGTGTTCATCGCGGAACATCAACATTAAACACCTTCCAACAAGATCTCCGAGCACGGAAAGGTGAGGGACTGTTCGAGGGTGTCCTCAGGAAGGTGGGGATGGGTTTAACACGGGGATAGCTCTTCAGAGCTATGCAAATGTCAATCCTTCCTCAAGATGCTGTCAATTAATTAGGTACCAGGCTCGAACAGCCGCGATGGCAGTAACAAAAAGGAAGACACTCGCTTTGTGCCTTCAACATTTCCTTAAACAAATTATGAGTCTTTAAAGTGAAAAACCAACTGTGCTTATTAAGCTTCATCACTGTGTTTGAAAGATTAAGATTTCATTTCTATGAATTATTGCAGATTTAGGCTCAATTTAGGGGCATCATTTGCAGAGTAACCAGATGGGAAGCAGGTTTAATCTGTTAAAATAAACAGCTGGGAATTTCTACGGGGCGGGCTGGAAAATGAACGCAGAAAAGCGAGGTCCCCGCAGTCACGGGGGGCAGACAAAGAGGGACATTCAGTGCAGCACCGGCCATGGTGTCAGCGCAGGTTACGGGTTCAGATCTCTCAGATGCCCCACACACCCACCTCGAGGACCAGGGCAGAGTGTCACCCCCTCACTGTCACCGTCACCCCAGGGCCTCTGCCATTTCCAGCCTTGGGGTCTCAGATATCCACTGTCACTGCTTCAGGTGAGGATGTCACCTCTGTCCCGCACGGTGGGGCTGGGCAGCCTAATCTGTGACAACACAGAGCCTCGAGAGCTCTGGAATACAGTTAGAACACATCAGTTATATTAATCCCACATGGACAAACCGCTACAGCAAGGCGCTATCGCTCAGATGTGTTTATCAGCAATGCGATCGATGCCCGTCCGGGAAGCCGCTGGTTAAGCCACGCTAAAAAACAGCACATGTAGCACCCCCAGAACATCCACGCACCCCCTGGACCACTCAAGGCCATTGGGGTGGGAAACTCGGGGTGAAGCCGAGGGGTCAGCGGGGATTAGGCAGCAAAATGTTCTCACCCTTCCTCCGCTGCGATTTTCCATGGAGTTTGAAGCCCGAGCAGGGAGCTGACTCCAGCACCCACAGGTACAACCCTGGGACTTCCAGCCTCACAGAGGAACTGCTGAACCCCCAGTTTGTTCCCTCGGTGGAGCCAGGAGGTGCTGGTGGTGGCAGAAAGGGAGGGGACAGCACAGGCAGGAGAAACCACCAGACAGCAGCGTGTCCCCAGGAGCAGGTCATCGATGAGACCTCCTGCAAGTCACCAGCTCCCTGCGTGTGCAAGCAACAGGCTGCAAAAACACACCTCGAGGGCCCCTCGAACAGCACGACGGCAAGATTCCCACTGCACCTCCTCCCACCGATCCTCTAAGGGGCATTTGTGTCGCAGAGCTCTCATCTCCGCAGCCTCTGCTCAGGTCAGCAGAGCTCGTTCCCACCCAGAGAAACCCAGCGCAGAAACGCACACGTCGATACACGGCAAACACGTCTGATGGGAGCGGCGGAGGGACCTGGGGGTTCAGCTGGAGAACAGGAGCTGAGGGGAGACCTTCTGATCTCTGAACTGCCTGAAAGGAGCTTGGAGCCAGGGGGGTCGGGCTCTGCTCCCCAGGAACAAGCACCAGGAGCAGAGGAAACGGCCTCAAGTTGCGCCAGGGGAGGTTGAGGTTGGATGTGGGGAACAATTTCTTCCCCAAAGGGCTGTGGGGCATTGGAACAGGCTGCCCAGGGCAGTGCTGGAGTCACCATCCCTGGAGGGCTGGACAGATGGACATGAGGTTCTCAGGGACGTGGGGCAGTGCCAGGGGTGGGTTATGGTTGGACTCAATTATCTTGAGAGTCTTCTCCAACCAAAATGATTCTGTGATTCTATAAGCCCATCCCTCACCTCAGCCCCAGCAACTCGAGGCTGTGGGTGTGTCTGATCCATCTACAACACGAGGCGCTGGGCTTGGTGTGGTTCTGCAGAGCCAGCAAAGCAAGGAGCTCCCCCAGAGCCATACAGTGAGACAAAGACAGGACCAAAACCCAGCCAGGGAGCTGGACTGCATGAATAAACCCTGAAGAAAACTCACACCTCAAGCTGGCCTGCCCTGTGCTTGAATAAAACACACCTTGCCTGTGCTGAGCATGGCTTGACACAGCCCCCTCGCCCACCTGCATCCAACCATCCCCCTCGCTCTGCACTGAAGGACAACACCTGAATTCCCCCGTGCGCCAGCTCCGACGAGACCCAGGAGACCCGAGCAGGACCATACATATGGCTCGCGAGCTCCTTCTTGTGCTTGCAGAAGGGCTGGAGAAGTTCTACCTGCAGCCACAAGCTCTTTTGGCAGGAACCTTCCCGGAACGTCACCTGAAGATGGACAAGTTGCAGGGTCACATCCCACCCGAGAGCGCTGCCTTATCGCTGCACAAACACCCAAGTCCTGACATGAAACAACAAGCAGCTGCACCATTAAAAAAAAAGAGAATTATTTAGTTTTCATCATATGTTATTACTGGCAGCCCTGGAAAAGCATGCGAGAATGGAGCCAGGACACTTCAACTCTCCTGGCAGCGCGATAGGGGGAAGCTCGCACGACTACTGTCTAAAATAAATCTGGATTCCCTGGGAAAGGCACAAAGTTCTTCAGAGCTGACACCAGATTCCAAGAGCAAGACAATTCCCGACAAGCACCCCTCGGCTTATGGGCACTGGAATTCATCAAGATTTGGGTGAGATTAAGGAACTATGAAGTATTACATTAAAAAGTTAAACTGGGCAGAGATCGCTCCCAATGTTTGCATGTCCCATCTTTCTAGATCAGCGGAAAACGCAGCAAGAACAAACCAGACCCCTGGGGCCTGACAGCGACCGCCCGGGGAGAGCGTTTAAGAATCACCAAGGGCCCAAAAAAGGAAAGTTTTGGAGCAAAAGCAGAGGCGAGGGGAGCTGGCAGCAGCACACGGCCCCGGGAACAGCCTCGCAACTCCGGAAAACTCCCTTGTTTTGTGTTTGTCGAGCGCTTTGGGTCGGACCCTCGTGGATTCAACACCTGGGACACCACAAGCCCCGGTCTCCTCGCGACAGCTGGAGACACAAAGTGGAATTATATATGAAATAAAGCGGAGTTAGAAAGACAAAAAGAAAAAAGGCCAACTATAGGCAGAATAAAGCAGAATTATAACCACACTAAAGCGAATTATAACCACAATAAAGTGGAATTATAACCAGAATAAAGGGAATTACAACCAGAATAAAGTGAATTATAACCAGATAAAGGTGGAATGGCACAGGCCCGCTGTCCCCCCCGTGCAGCCCCCAGGGTCTCTCCGTGCCCGTGTCCCCGTCCGGGGGGCCGGGACTCCCCAGCGCCCGCCCCTGCCGCCCCCGGGCCTCGAACCCCGGTCTCCCCGGCGGCCCGGCCGCGCTGCCGGCCCCGGGGAAGCCCCGTCCCGTCGCCGCCGTCACCTCGCAGCTGAACTCCATCTCGGCGTCCATGGTGGCGATGCGCACGGTGAACGTCTTGGGCTGTTTCCGCTTCAGCGAGCTGAAGCTCATGCGGGACGCGATGGCCCCGGCCATGGCGGCGGAGGCGGCTCAGCGCGGCGGCAGCGCCATGGCGGCGGGGAGAGCCCCGGGCCCGCCGCGCTGCGCCCGCCCCCGCCGCCACGCCATTGGTCCTGCGCCGCGCTGCTCCCGCCTCCGCCAGGCGGGCTGCGCTGTGCCGCAGCCAACGGGAAGGCCTGTGAGGGAGGAGAGGGCGCGGAAGAAGCTGTGATTGGGGAAAGAGAACGCCGCTCAAGGGAAGGGGGCGTGGTAAGGCGGGGCCACGTCTCTGCGAGGTGGAAGGAAAGAGTGGGGCGGGGCGGTGACGCCCCCTGGCGGCCGGTGGAGCTGGCGGCACAGGGCGCCGTGACGTGCTCGGGGAAGTCAGGCGCATGCGCGGGAGGGGGAGGGGGGGGGGGGGGGGGGGGGGGGTGGTGTGGCGTGCGGGGACGGGCACTAGGACCCAGCAGTGCCAGGGCGCTCTGGGACCCGCCGCGCTGACGGGACGGGGTGTCCGTGCCCCACGGAGTGTCCGTGACCGTGAGGTGTTCCCGGTGTCGTGGAGTCTCCGTGATCGTGGGGTGGCACCCCTGCCGTGGGCCACCCCGCAGGACGAGCTGTCCCTGGGTGCCGCGGGGATACGGTGCTTCCCCCGCCCGGGGTGGGTTCACTCCCGGGGGTCGGGGGGTGCCCGGCCAGGGGGACCCCGGCGTTCCGGGGTGGGGACCCAGGCGTCCGGGCTCGTCCCGCCCTGGACGGGCGCTGACCAGTTCGGCGGGTGGGGGCAGAGACTGGGACCAGCGCCCGGGGCGGGGACACGGGGCGGGACCGGCGCGGGGAGAGCGGGACGGGTCTGGGATAAGTAATGGGATAACGGGACAGAAGTGGGGCCGGCACCGGGACAACGGGACGGGACTGGGACCAGTACCGGATAACGGGACCACGATCGGCACTGGGATAACAGGACAGGACTGGGACCAGGGTGCCAGAACCAGCTCTGGGTTAGCAGTACGGGACTGGGATTGGAACTGGGACTGGGATTGGAACGGGGACAGGGACTAGCGCTGGATAATGGGATGGGGCTGGGAGCAGATGATAGGACTGGGAGCAGACAGTGGAACTGGGACCAGGGGATGCGGAGCGGCACTGGGATAGTGGGGTGGAGACTGGGACGTGCCAGGATAAGAACAGAACTGGGGCTCAGATCAGCGTGGGGGTAACAGGATGGGAATGCGACCAGCACTGGGATCATGGAACGGGGACTGGGACCAGCGTGGGGGTAACAGAATGGGACTGGGACCAGCGTGGGGGTAACGGAACAAGGACCAGGACAATCACAGGAATAATGGGATGGGACTGGGCTAATGGGCTAATGGGACGGGAACTGGGACCAGCTCAGGGATAACAGGTTGGGACTGGGATAATGGGACAGGAACTGGGACCATTACGGGGGAAGCGGACGGACCTGAACCCCAGCAGGACCAGGCGGGGACTGGGGACCAGCAGGAGGCAGGAAGCCCCCCTGGGCCCCCCCAGCTGGCAGATGAGTAGATCAGCCCCCCTCCTCGGGGGGACCCAGGCGTCCGGGGAGCAACCCCCGCCCCCGCCGACTTCGTCAGCCCGGGCACCCCCGCAGCGGGAAGAACGAGCCCTCTGTCCCCGCGGGGACAATGGGGACATTGACGGGTTCCCCCCGCGCTGCCCCCGCAGGACCCCCCCATGGCAGACGGCGACCAGCCCCCACGCAGGGCCCCCACCCCCGCGGCCACGCACGGCCCCGGCACCCAGGTGGGGACAGGGGAGTGGGGAGAAGGGGAGGACATATGGGGGGACCTGGGGAGGGGGGCATGGGAAGATATAGGGGCCCAAAGGAGCCCGGGGGTGCGGCATGGGGAGCTATGGGGGCCATACGGTCTTGGGGGGTACGGGGAGCTAGGAAGGGGTGTGGGGGGCCCAAGGGTTACCAGGGAGCTGGGGGGGGCCCTGGGGAGCTATGGGGGGGGCTACAGGAACCGGGGGGGTTCATGGGGAGCTATGAGGGGTATGGGGCGCCTAAGGGAGCTCAGGGGGGGCTGGGAGCCCATGGGGAGCTATGGGGGACAAGAGGGACCGCGGGGGACCCAAGGGAGCTAAGGGGGCCATGGGGGGCAAAGGCCCATGGGGGGATTGCAAAGGAGCCCTGGGGAGTAATGAGGGCCATGGAGAGATATGAGAGACAAGGCGGGGGGGCATGGGAGCCCCAGCGGGGGAGGCTTGCGCATCTGGGGGTGCAATGTGGAGTGTGCAGGTGAATTGGGGTAGGGGGGCTGGCACGGGCCCCCCAGCCGGGGCTGGTAGCCCGGGCGGGTCGGAGGGCCCCCCCCTCGGAGCCCCCGCTCTGGGTCAAGCCCCTGCCCAGCCCTGCCGGGCCGTGCGGCGGGTCCACGCCTTCGGGAAGGGGGGGCAGGCACTGCGCAGGGACCCCTGCGCCCCCCCCGCCATGCGGGGCTGGCTGCACAAACAGGTGAGGCTGGGGGGACTCGCAAGGGGCTGGCGTGGGGGTCCAGGGGAGTGCATGGGGTTTGGGGTGTCCTGAGGTGGGAGGTGCTGTTACGGGGTTATGGGGTTTGGGGGATCAGAGGAGGGTGGGGGTCTGGGCTGCTGGGGGTGTTGGGGGGTATGGGGTTTGGGGGATCGGAGGGGTTCTGGGGTGGTGAGGGATAGGGGGGTTTGAGGGGATCTGGGGTGGTGGCGGGTGCTGGGATGTGTGGAGTTTAGGGGTGTCTGAAGTGTGGGGGTGCTGGGAGGGTTGTGGGGTTTGAGGGGGTCTGGGGTGTTGGGGGTCCTGAGGAGCTTATGGGTTTTGGGGGATCTGAGGTGGGGACATTCTTGGGGGAGTCTGGGATAGTGGGGTTATGGGGTTGGGGGTGTCATGGGTTTGAGAGATCAGAGTTGGGGGATCTAGGGCAGTGAGAGTTGTTACAGGGTTTGGGGGGGCTCTGGGTTGGCAGGGCGTACTGGGGGGGTTCTGGAGTTTGGGGGATTTGGGGAAGCGGAGGGGTCTGGGGGGTGATGGGCAGGGGGGTGTCTCAGCCCCTCTCCTGCTCCCCCAGGACAGCTCGGGGCTGCGGCTCTGGAAGCGCCGCTGGTTTGTGCTGGTTGACCTCTGCCTCTACTACTACCGGGGTGAGGGGGCTGGGGGCAGCAGGACAGCCTGGGGCATTGGGACCAGCGGGGAGGGACTTGGGTCACCTGGGGTCCCTGGGGCAGTTGGGGGTCCCTGGGGGGATCAGGGATCCTGGGATATATGGGGTCCCTGGAGGGTTGGGGGTTCCTGGAGGTGCAGGAACCCCGGGGGAATCGAGGGTCCTGGGATGGTTGGGGGTACATGGGGTGCTGAAGGGGTCTCGGGGTGGGAGGGCTAAAGGTTTTGGGGTCTCTGGAAGGTTTGGGGGCAGCCAGTGGGACTCAGAGGGGGTCCCCAACAACCCCCCAATGGTGCTGAGGGTCTTGGGGTGCCAATGGGGTTCCTAGGGGTTCTTCCCCCACCGAGACCCCTCTGCCCCCCAGACAGCAGCGAGCAGCAAGTGCGCGGGGGTCTCCCCCTTCCCGGCTACGAGATCCGCGTCCTGCCCCCCGCTCCCCGTACTCCCCGATTCCTCTTCACGGTCAGTCCCAGCCCCCGGGCTCCCTGGATCTGGGGGTGCCCTGGGTGGATGAGTGGGTAGGGGGACAGGGCCTGGACGCCTGGGTCCCCTCCACCATGAGTCCCCGCATCCCCAGGCTGAGCACCCTGGGATGCGAACGTACTGCCTGGGGGCCGAGACCCCCGGGGAGCTGAACGCCTGGGTCTGTGCCCTGCGCCGGGGAGCGTCTCCCCTGTCCGGGTGAGCGGGGCACTGGGGCAACTGGGGCAACTGGGCGGCACAGGGAGCAACGGGGGGTTGGGTCCCTGGGGGGTATAAGTGGCATGGGTAGTGGGGGATAGGGGTTAATTTGGAGGATCCCAGGGACAAGGGTTGACTGGGAGCTTTGGAGGGGTCAGAGAGGGTTTGTGGGGTCTGGGGGGGCGGGTCACAGAGGGTTTGGGGAGGGTCTAGGGACACTTAACCCTTTAACCGCACTTGTCTGCCTCCCTCAGCTCCCCCAGCTCCCTCTCCCTGCAGACTCCCCCGGAACTCCGCAGTGCGGGTCCCCTCTTCCCCCTATTGCCCGCCCACCCTCCTGGCTGGTGCTCCCTGTGCCCCCCCGGTGAGGAGCTGGGGGGCCCCCTCATGGCACCTCCTCGCCGTCCCCTGGTCCCTCCACTGCCCCCCGGCAAGGAGGAGGCCCCGGCCCAGCGGGAGTCCTGCAGGACGAAGGACACCCGCGGGGAGCCCCCCGTGTGCGCCGGTGCCGCCGCAGCAGGTGCGTCCTGGTCCCGGTCGCAGCCCGGAGCGCCTCCGCCCGCGGGAATCCCTGACTCCGCCCCACCTTGACTCCGCCCCACCTTGACTCCGCCCCCATAGGGAGGAGCCCGCGGGAGCTCCGCCCCCCTGGAGCACAGACCAACGAACCTCCCTCTTCGGATGCGGCGGAGCAAGACATCGTGGCCAATCAGACACTGACTTCTGCAACTGGCTTTTCTGATTGGCTGCTGGCATACGAGGCCATGGATGGGGCTCCGCCCTCCCCGGGCACCGCCTCCCCGCCGCCAGCCAATGAGGCCTCGCTCTGGCGGCGGGCGAGTGGGCGGAGCTTGGAGCGAGAAGGTGTGGCCGGCCGCGGGGCGCGGCGGCCAATCAGAATCACCCTTCTCCAGGCCAGCTTCTGAGGGAAGGGCGGGGTGCCACGCCCCTGGAGGGCGTGGTCGGACTGAGGGGCGGGGTTTGGTTGGCCACGCCCCCGCCCCGCCAGGCCCCGCCCCGCTGCGGGGAAGATGGCGGTGGCGCGGAACGGCGGGAGCGCGGCGCTGCGGCGGCTGCGGGGCGGGATCCCCGGCGGAGCGCGGTGAGCGGGGCCGGTGGCCTCGGACAGCCCCGGTTCGGCTACCCCCGGCCCGACCCACGCCCCTAATTCCCCCCCCAGGACCCGCTTCCCCGCGCATCCCCCCTTCCCGGTTCCCCCCAGCGGACTCACGGGCGGGCCTCGGGCTCTGGCGCGGTGCCGGGCGGGCAGCGGCCCCGCTGTTAATGCATCACCAGGAAGGACAAAGGTCCAGCCGGCAGCGGGGCCCCGGGGCGGGGGAGGGGCCATGACCCTCCCGAGCCTCCCCGGGGGGAGCCCTGCAGCCCCCGGCCCCAACGTCCTCCCGGGAGTCACCGGCGGGGCTGGACCAGTGCTGTGGGGCAGCGGGTCTGCCCCACCGTGGAGAGGGTGACGACCAGCTGGAGCAGCCCCCGGGGCTGGGGGGATCCGTCGGAGATGGGGGGGCTGATGTGGGCTAAAAAAACACACCCCTCTCCAGCCTGGGATGGGGGGAACTGCGGCCTTTGCTTTCCCCACATGCTGCCTACAAAACTAGCCCCAGCCCCCCCGAGATGAACTGAATGACACCCCCGAAATGGACGATGGAGGCGGCTGCCTGTGGGAACTGGCAGCGTTTGGTTCCCATTTGCCCGCCCTGGGCAGAGCTGTCAGTGTTTTCTGCAGCGAGGGGGTGTCGGCGGGACCCCCACGCTGACCCACTGTCCCGCAGGGGGTACTCGCGGGACGCCGAGGGCAGCTGGTTCCGCTCCCTCTTTGTGCACAAGGTCGATGCCCGCAAGGATGCCCATTCCAACCTCCTCTCCAAGAAGGAGACCAGCAACCTCTACAAGATCCAGTGTGAGTGGGCTGGTGGGGAGGACGGGGCTGGGGGAGAGCACAGAGAGGGTGCACCCCGCTGTGTGGGGCTCTTGCCCTGGCAGCCCCTCTCTCCTCTGCCTGCAGTTCACAACGTGAAGCCGGAGTGCCTGGATGCCTACAACAGCCTGACGTGAGCCCCGCTGCGCGTCCTGAGGGCTGCCCAGTGTCCCGGCGGGGTTTTGGGGTGCTGCTCTGGAGCCAGGGGTTGGGCAGGCTTGAGCATTGCTTCTTAGGACCCTGTGTGGGTCTGCGCCCCTGCTCCTTGCCTCAGTTTCCCTCCCTGTGAAATGAAACCCCTGCACAGGGCCGCTCCAGGTGCGGTTAGGGCAGAGCCGTCCATGCCCTGGGCTGGGAAGGAAAATGGGGGTATGGGAAGTGTTTTGGGGTAGCTTCTCCCCGCCCAACAACCCCTCACAGAATGTGCCCTCACAGAGAGCAGGTGCTGCCCAAGCTGCACTCAGATGCCGACTACCCCTGCGACCTGGTGGGCAACTGGAACACGTGGTATGGCGAGCAGGACCAGGCAGGTGAGGACGGGCAGGCAAAGACCTCAGCTCATGCTGGCTGTCACGTGGGGGGAGCTGCCGGGTGAGATTTTGGGTGCTGCCCCCCCTTCCCAGCCCCAAACTCTCCTGGCAGTGCACCTCTGGCGCTTCTCGGGCGGGTACCCGGCCCTCATGGACTGCATGAACAAGCTCAAACAGAACAAGGTACTGCTGAGGTTGGGGTGAGCTGCCCGAGCTCTGCCCCTCGCCTCTGCCTGACCCCCCGACCCAGGTTGCACTCACCCCCACCCCAAACCCCCCACCTGGGGCTGTCCCCAGGAGTACCTGGAGTTCCGCAAGGAGAGGAGCCGGATGCTGCTGTCCCGCAGGAACCAGCTGCTCCTGGAGTTCAGCTTCTGGAACGAGCCCCTGCCCCGCCAGGGACCCAACATCTATGAGCTCAGAACGTACAAGCTGAAGGTGAGCGGCTGTGGAGTCAGCCCGTGCCTTGCGGTACCCCTTGGGTCAATATACCCCCAGGGTGGGGGTCCTGTCTGTTGTGTTTGGGGGAAGCTCCCCACATTCCTGCCTCCTTGGTGAGGGAACCTCAAGCAGGAGGGAGCGGTTGGTATCTGGCTGCTCGCTCTGTTTTTCTTCTTCTCTATTTCCAGCCAGGGACCATGATTGAATGGGGCAACAACTGGTAAGTGACTGTTTTCATAGAATCATAGAATTGTTTCAGCTGGAAGAGTCCCTCAGGGTCATCGGGTCCAACCACAACGCAACTCTAGCACTAAACCATGTCCCTGAGAACCTCGTCTAAATGCCTTTTAAACACCTCCAGGGATGGTGACTCCAGCACTGCCCTGGGCAGCCTGTTCCAATGCCCCACAGCCCTTTGGGGAAGAAATTGTTCCCCACATCCAACCTCAACCTCCCCTGGCGCAACTTGAGGCCGTTTCCTCTGGTCCTGGCGCTTGTTCCTGGGGAGCAGAGCCCGACCCCCCTGGCTCCAAGCTCCTTTCAGGCAGTTCAGAGATCAGAAGGTCTCCCCTCAGCTCCTGTTCTCCAGCTGAACCCCCAGGTCCCTCAGCTGCTCCCATCACACTTGTGCTCCAGCCCCTCACCAGTTTTGTCACCTCCTCTGCACTCTCTCTAGTACCTCAATGTCCTTCTAACGATGAGAGGCGCGAAACTTTCCCAGCATGAAGGCAGCTAAGGTGGGGAAAGGTCCCCCTGGAACAGGGGGGGCCCCTTGGGCAGCTCCCCCCACTGCGTTTCTCCCACTGTGTGCCAGGGCTCGCGCCATTAAGTACCGGCAGGAGAACCAGGAGGCGGTCGGCGGGTTCTTCTCGCAGATCGGGGAGCTGTACGTTGTGCATCACCTCTGGGGTGAGTCCCCCCAGCCCATGTCAACCCCTGGGTACCCACCCTAGGGGCTGGGGGGGTTCTGGGTGCCAGCCCTGTCCCCTCCCCGCAGCCTACAGGGACCTGCAGTCCCGGGCGGAGACGAGGAACGCTGCCTGGAGTAAGAGGGGCTGGGACGAGAACGTGTACTACACGAGTGAGTGTGTAAACCTGGCCCCTGTCAAGGACCCCTGCCTGCCCTCAGCCCCCCTGCCTGCCCTGGGGACCCCCTGCCCTCACCTCTCTTTCTTTTTCTGTTCCAGTGCCGCTGATCCGGACCATGGAGTCGCGAATTATGATTCCCCTGAAGATCTCCCCCCTGCAGTGAGCGGGGGCTGCACTGGGACGTCTGCCTGTGCCTGGGGGGTTCCCCCGCCTACACCCCTGCTGGGGAAGGGTTGGGGTCTCTGCTCCCATGCAGCTCCCAGCCCTCCTTTCCCCCCACCCCTGCTATTTTGGGCTGCCCTGTGGGGGCTGTGAGCGGGGAGGGGAAGGGCGGGAGCCCCCCTTCTGCAGTGGGTCCCCAAATGTGGCAGAGGATGGTGCTGCCTGGGGGGGTTGGGCAGGCTGCAGAGGTGGGGGAACTGTCTTAATTATTACTGATGGACCCAGTGGGTGCCTTTCCTGCCAATTAAATATTTAATATGCCTAAGCCTGGCCCTTTTGGGGGGGATGTTGGGGGTGCTCAGGCCCCACGCAGGGGGAGCAGACCTCCCCCCAAACTGGTCTTGCCCAAGGGCCCACCCTGCACCGAAAGCCCTCCACTCATGGGTACTCTGAGAAACCAAGCTCCCTCCTGTGTGCCCATAGTACCATTTGGCACCCTATTTTGTGCCCCCCGCCCCCTAAGCCCATGAATCTCCCAGTGCCACTGGGGACCTCCAGCCAAGGGAGCCCCCGATTCCTGCAGGTGCCCTTTGCACCAGGAGCCCCCACGGCCACGCGTGGAGCCGCCGCGGGGGGAGCCGCCCCCCAACAGGGCTGGTCAATGGGGCTGTGACCCCGCCCCGAACAGGACTGTCAATGGAGCCGTGGCCCCGCCCCTCAGGTCTGACCCCGCCCCACCGGGGTTTGTCAATGAGTCTGACCACGCCCCTTTACCGAAGCCACGCCCCGTTCCCGCACCTGCCCTCCCGGTCCGCCTGTTGTTGTGTCCGCTAGGGGGCGCTTGCAGCGGTTGCCGTTCTGTTCCGCTCTTGTTGCTTCGTTGGCGTCATTTCCGGGCGGCGCCGAGGCGGGTGGTGCGGTGAGCGGGGCCGGGGGAACAGAACCGGGAGCGCCCGGGGCTGAGCTGAGGGGAGGACGCGTCCCTGCGCCCCGTGTGCGGGGGATCGGGGCTCCGGGGGAGCACAGGCCCCTGGGCCTGCGGGTCTGATGGTCTCCGGAGGGGCCTGAGCCCGGTGTGGTGGGGGCCGGGGGGCTCTGAAGGGGTAGAGGCCCCTGGGCCTGTTGTACTGCGGGTCTGTGGTGGGGCTGGGAGGGGGGAGGCGCAGGGGCCTGAGGAAGGGAGCCCGGGACAGCCCCCGGCCCGGGACAGCCCCCGGCCCGGGACAGCCCCCAGCCCGGGACAGCCCCCGGCCCGGGACAGCCCCCAGCCCGGGCAGCTCTGGCCCTACATAGATGGTGATTTTGCCTCTTGTCCCCCAGTCCTTGCCTGGCAGCGCTATGTCGTCAGAGTCCAGCAAGAAGAGGAAACCCAAAGTGATCCGCACAGATGGGGGCCCGCAGGAGCCCAAGCGGGGCAGGGGCGATGGCGACCAGGTAGGACCGGGGGCTGCGCACGGGCACAGCGCTGGTGTCCTGTGTTAGAATCATAGAATCAAAGAATCATATTGTCTGGAAAAGCCCCTCAAGATCATTGAGTCCAACTGTTCCCCCACCCCCGGCACTGCCCCATGTCCTGAGAACCTCATGTCCATCTGTCCAGCCCTCCAGGGATGGTGACTCCAGCGCTGCCCTGGGCAGCCTGTTCCAATGCCCCACAGCCCTTTGGGGAAGAAATTGTTCCCACATCCAACCTCAACCTCCCCTGGTGCAACTTGAGGCCGTTTCCTCTGCTCCTGGCGCTTGTTCCTGGGGAGCAGAGCCTGACTCCCCCCCGGTTCCAAGCTCCTTTCAGGCAGTTCAGAGAGTGAGATCTCCCCTCAGCTTCTTTGCTTTTCCAAGGGCTGTTCTCACACCTGCTCCTTGCTGGACTTGTTCTCCCCCTCAGAAAGGTGTGAGACCACTTCCCCAGCGACCACTCTGAATTTCTGAACCTGCTTCCATCTCCTTCAGGAAGCACAGTGCTCAAGAAGCCAAAAGCTCCTCTGGAGACACAGGGAGACCGAACATGAGGCTGAAGGTTGCCCCTCGGGTTTGCAGGTTGCCTTAAAACACTCCCACAAGCAGCAGCGTAGCTTGGGTTCAGCCAAAGCAGGGACAGGGATTGAAGCAGTAATTCCATTTCCCATCTTATCCTCTGTAGTCATGTAGATTCACGGGTGCAGGATGGAAACCAGTTTAAATTTATAACAGCTATATAAAAGACAACCTGAATTTCTTAGGCGTTTTAACACCTGGTGGTGTTTGTGTCTGGGATTGTTAAGTGAGTCCTCTCCCCTGTGTAGAGTCTTGGGCATGGGATTAACAGACAGAGTGAGGAATCAAGACCCAGCAGTTTGTGTCTCAGTGCCCTTTCCAGAGCAGGTGGAAGGAAGGAGCCTTAGAAGGTGCTTTCTGCTTTCACAGGATGTTCGGTACTACAGCGAGGAGTGCGAGGTGGATTTGCGTGACCCTATCAAAGACTATGAGCTCTACAGAGACACCTGCCAGGAGCTCCAGAGACTGATGGCAGAAATCCAGGAGCTGAAGAGCAGGGGCATCAAGGACAATGTAAGGAAAAGCCTCAGTTCTTGACTTAATGTGTTCTGTTCTTTGACATTTTTCCTATTAATCTGAGGGAAATGGGCACTATTTTCTGGGGAGAGTCAGGAAAATGGAACAGCGTCCCTTAAATAAAGTAAGATACGATTTAGCTGAGGTGTTGGTCTGGACTGAGCAGATGTTGTGCAGACTGAGTTCTTTTAAAGCACGTCTGGGCTCCTGATGGGTTGGTGGCTCCTGTGGGAGAACTCTCGCTGTCCCATGGAGACCCAGCAGCCTCAGCTGTGGCTGGGGAAGGCTCGTGCTGTCACTGCCCACACTATCCTCTGCATGGCAGAGTGTGCGATCAGGCTCAAACACACTAGAAAAATCACTATAGTGAGCCTGGAAACCCCTACAGGCTATTTCCAGTGAGTGACCTGTGAGTCTGGCAGCGGGAGGCTCCCTCGGAAGCCCCAGTGACATAAATATTGGCTCCTTAGCGAAGCGCGGAGCCCCTTTTGTGACAGGACTTGCAGGAGGTGCCTGCAGCAAGAGGAGTTTGTGGCAAGAGTCGTCTCTCCCACTTCAAACCATTCTCTCCGGCTTCAAACCCCTCTCTCCTGCCACTCAGGCGTCTGAGATCGACGAGCGGCGGATTCAGAGCTGCGTCCACTTCATGACCCTGAAGAAGCTGAACCGCCTGGCTCATATTCGGCTGAAGAAAGGGAGAGACCAAACTCACGAGGTGCAGAGGGGCTGGGGGGCGAGGGATGCAGGGTGGGATTTAGGTGTATTGGAGATGGTGCCATTTCTGCCTGCTTTATGTTTGGATGTGTGGGAGGAATTAAACAGCAGCCAGGTCGTGATTTTTGAATTAGAGGTTTATCAGACACTCTACTGCGGGGCAGCGGAAGCTGTAATTATAACGAAAAATGACAGAGCGGTATCTGCTTCTGTCTTGAATATAACAGGTAATCAGAAAGCTCTGTCTCAAGAGTCTGATGTGCAGCAGGCCTGAGAAATGTGTGTAAAATTGGCCCCAGAAGTAACAGAGTTCCTGGAGAGCTTTTCCCAGTTTACAAATAACATTATTGCCCTTGTACAGCTGAGGAAACTGAGGCATGGGGATGGGAGAGGGCTCAGTCCGCGTGCCTCAGTAGCTCTGCCCCATTCTGTGCCTTGTCCCCCAAATATGCTGCCTCCAGGGCAGAATCAGTTTGATGTGATGAGCATTTGCTCTCCCGGCCCTTGAAAAAGTCTTTTTACACCCAAAAAATTGTTGCGTACCCTAAAACCCACCGTTGCTAGCTGGTATAGTGTGGGGGGGTGTTTGCTGGAAGGAAGGTGACGGAGCTTTATCCCCTGCTCTGGCTGTGTCGGTATTTCAGGCAAAGCAGAAGGTCGATGCATATCATCTGCAGCTCCAGAACCTGCTCTATGAGGTGATGCACCTGCAGAAAGAGATCACCAAGTGCCTGGAGTTCAAGTGAGTTTGGGCGGGGAGAAGAGGGAGCAAATGGTGTGTCTGGGGTGCGATGGAGGCCTCCAAAAGGGAGAATATTAGAAGGGCCAAAGACCAACTACAATTAATCTGTTCACTGCCATAAAAGACAATAAAATAATGTCTCTGCAACTACATGAGCAGCAAAGGGAGAGTTAAGGAGAATCTCCATCCTTTATTGGATGCAGGGAAAACACAGTGACAAAGAATGAGGAAAAGGCCAAGGTACTTAATTCCTTTTTTCCCTCAGGCTTTAATAGTGAGACCAGTTGTGTAGCTGGATTTGATGATCTTAAACGTCTTTTCCAGCCTAAACAATTCATGATTTTATGACTCTATGAAATTTTGGGATCTTTTGCCGTATCACCTGAGCCCGCTGCGGGAGGAGGGCGGCTGCTCTGGATGCCCCTGATCCTTCTGTCCTTGCAGGTCAAAACATGAGGAGATTGAGCTGGTGAGTCTGGAGGAGTTTTACAAAGAAGCCCCCCCCGAAATCAGCCGGCCTGCTGTCACCCTGGCCGAGCCCCACCAGCAGACCCTGGCCCGCCTGGACTGGGAGCTGGAGCAGCGCAAGAGGTGGGTCAGCAGTGTTTCGGTTCTGGGTCAGCCTGCTGTGCTCTCTGGGGCCTCCGGGAGCGAGCTGCGCAGCTGCTGGGTGAAGCAGTGGGTGAAAAAGGTTTAACACCCTCTTGAAATAATCAGCGTGGAACAAGTGACAGATTCATTGTTTCACTGAGTCCTTGGTGTGGAGAATTGTTGTGTGTGTGGAGTTGGGCTTGGTGGGATCCTTGTTTCATAGATCAGGGGGTTTTCATTTGTGTGCCTGGTGAAAGAGAGTCCTAGGGAGCAGAGCAACCACCAGACCAGTGCAAGAGAACGTTGGTGCTGGCTCTTGGATATCAAGAGAAGAAAATTAATTGTATAGCTCCATGTTTCCCCAGCATTTGCTTGGGGGCTCCTGCAGCTAGAAACAGCGGTGCTGCTCGTCATAGGGGTGATCCTGCAGGATGACCAATTATGGACTTGTATCCCTGCTGCTGTCTTATGAGGTTACGGGCTGTCATCTTATGGCAAGAGGCTGAGGGACCTGGGGGGTTCAGCCTGGAGAACAGGAGCTGAGGGGAGACCTTCTGATCTCTGAACTGCCTGAAAGGAGCTTGGAGCCGGGGGGGTCAGGCTCTGCTCCCCAGGAACAAGCGGCAGGAGCAGAGAAAACGGCCTCAAGTTGCGCCAGGGGAGGTTGAGGTTGGATGTGGGGAACAATTTCTTCCCCAAAGGGCTGTGGGGCATTGGAACAGGCTGCCCAGGGCAGTGCTGGAGTCACCATCCCTGGAGGGTTGGACAGACAGACATGAGGTTCTCAGGACATGGGGCAGTGCCAGGGGTGGGTTAATGAGTGGACTCAATGCTCTTAAGGGTCTTTTCCAACCAAAACAATTCTGTGATCCAGAACCTGGTATTGCAGATGTGCCACACAGGGCAAAGTGATCCCTGTTTTATCTACTGTGCTGTGGTGTGAGGAGCAAAATCATGCCTGGCTTGGGGCCACAGCCCAGTGCTGCCGTTCCTGCCTGTGCTCCTGACGCTCACCACGGTGAGGAGCTGCCTGCGTGGCGCTGATCTCCCTGTGCAGCACTGATCTCCCTGGGCTGTGACGGGCACTGATGTCCTGGTGCTCGCAGCCACCTCGGTGCAGCTCCAGCCCCCACGGTCCCTTGGCTGGCACAGGCAGTGCGAGTGGCTCAGCTACTCCCTCCACTCTTGCCCTATGCGAAAAGCAAGCACGATGCAGCATCCCTGTGTTTGACAACAGCCAGTGGCTTTTTCAGCCAGGCAGCAGCCAAGATCAGCCTCTGGAAAGATCTGCCTGTGTGAGCAGGGCAGCGCAGCGGAGCAGGGCAGCGAGAGGTGCTGCCTGGCTCCGCTGCCTCTCCCAGACCCATCACGTCACACCCAGCTCCTTCTGTCCCCCTTTGTGCAGCAGCTGAGGCTCCCGGACAGCTCTGCCGGCAGCACATGCTGCAGAGGAGTATCCGACCTGGAGATCTCTTGAGAGTTCTCCTTAAAAATTGTTGTTTATCGCAAATTGCATAGAGGGTGAAGATGAGCTAAGCTCCTGCAGTTGCATCTTGAATTGCTGAGAAGCCTCATGATTCCCACTCACCCCATGGTATCTGGGGAACACGAGGGTTCACCTCTTGCTGATGTCATGGTGGGAAATATCCCCTTCAGCTGCCTTGGGAGCAGATGCTGGTAGCACCTTGAGCACTATCTGATGCTGGTGGAGTTGTCAGTGCTCGTCCATAACTGTCACACTGTGGAGTACTGGCCAGCAGGCCCAGGGCAGTGACCGTCCCTGTGCTGGGCACTGGGGAGGTCAAACCTCGAGTCCTGTGTTCAGTTTTGGGCCTGTCATGCCAAGAAAGGCCTTGAGGTGCTGGAGCGAGTTGAGAGAAGGGAATGGAGCTGGTGAGGGGCTGGAGCACAAGTGTGATGGGAGCAGCTGAGGGACCTGGGGGGTTCAGCTGGAGAACAGGAGCTGAGGGGAGACCTTCTGATCTCTGAACTGCCTGAAAGGAGCTTGGAGCCAGGGGGGTCGGGCTCTGCTCCCCAGGAACAAGCGCCAGGAGCAGAGGAAACGGCCTCAAGTTGCTCCAGGGGAGGTTGAGGTTAGATGTTGGAAACAATTTCTTCCCCAAAGGGCTGTGGGGCATTGGAACAGGCTGCCCAGGGCAGTGCTGGAGTCACCATCCCTGGAGGAGTTGAACAGACAGAGATTAGGTTCTCAGGGGCATGGATTAGTGCAGGCTTGGGGTAGCAGTTGGACTCGATGCTCCTCAGGGACTCTTCCATCTGAAATGATTCTGTAGTTCTAATCAGCTCCTTTCTGCCTCCGCTTGCCCTTGGTGTTCAGAGCTCTTTGTGTGTCACCATGTCTGAGGTCCCCTGGTTCCTGCAGTGATTTTTGCTGGGTCAGGAGAGCTGAGCCCATGACCCCCACAGACTTTGTAGCTGTGGTGTGTGGCAGTAACCGAATTCCCTCCCCTAGGCTGGCAGAGAAGTACAAGGAGTGCCTGACCAGCAAGGAGAAGATCCTGAAGGAGATCGAGGTGAAGAAGGAGTATCTGAGCAGCCTCCAGCCTCGCCTCAACAGCATCATGCAGGTGCCTGAGCTCTGCAGGGAGGGGAGGTGTTTTTTGGACTGAGCTGAGATTTGGACTGTACTGGAGATTTGAAACACTTGGGTTGATTCTGCTTTGGAGACATTTTGCTCCCAGTGAGTGTGGATGGCGGGTAAAATCTGCCTCAGCCTCGTGCCGAGACTCCTCTGGAGTCTCCTTGTTTATGCAGCAATTCCTGCAGCGCTGCGGATGGAGGAGTCATTAAACAGGCATTTCTCTGGGGAACGATACGCACTTCCAGCCCCTTGCGATTGCCTTGGGAGGAAAGAAAGGTGAAGAAACTGGGTTAGCTGCAGATCCAGAAGTTTCCCAGCACAGGAGAACTGCCAGCGCTTCCTGGGGGGCTCACTGTGCCCGTGGCAGCGTTTCACCCCATGCTGCGGGGCTGATTTCCAGTCCCCCACCTGCCAGCTTGGGGTGAAGGAGAAGGTGTGCAGGACGAATTATCCTGTTCCTGGTGATAACTGTTCTCCCTCTTGTCCCCTCAGGCCTCCCTGCCTGTGCAGGAGTATCTCTTCATGCCTTTCGACCAGGCACACAAGCAGTACGAGACAGCCCGGCATCTCCCACCACCGCTCTACGTTCTCTTTGTTCAAGCCAGCGCCTACGGGCAGGCCTGCGGTAAGCGCAGTCCTCTGTGACCCCGTGGGGGGCTGTCATTACTCATTGCTCCCCCCCGGGCCAAATTTCACTCCTGCTTGCAGAAAACCCTGCTCTGGGGACACTTTGGGAGGTCCTTTTTGTCCCTGCTGCTTTGCTGCCGGATTCCGCTGAGCCCAGAGCAGCGGGGTGGCCTCAGGGCCAGCGCAGTGAGGCAGCAGCACTTGAAACCGTGTTTGCTCAGCTCCCTTGCTGGGAAAAAACTGCTTGGAAAGCTCGCTTCCTGCCTCTGCCACCCTTCTCAAGGGCAGCAGGGACATTGCTGCTAGCTGGCTCGGTGCTGACACAGCCTCCCAAGACCTGTCACCCATGGGGTGGGTGCTGCGCTGTGCCACCCACGGCAGTGGTGGCTCCAGAGCAGGCAGTACCTCTGCTTGCCTTACAGAGGCCTTTCCCCGCTCCTCACCCAAAACCTTTGCCATTCCAGAGGCTTTTTGAAGGATTTCCTGGTGTGGCTGCGGATCCCCGGGCTGTTTGCAGCTCCTGCATGGAGAGGGCTGTAGCGCAGGGTGAGAGCTGCGGTGCCACCTGCTCTGAAGTTGCTCCAGGAGTGGGGCAGATGTTGGGAGTGTGGAAGGACCACTCTGTGCCACCTGGCCACACCAAATCCCTGCTAATGACCCTCCAAATCCCTCCTCTGAGCCCGTCCTACCCAGAGATCCAGCCCTACGGTGACCCCACGGAGCCTTTTGACAACCACCCCTTCCTGCTGACCCTTCGTTTGAGCCTCCTCTGCCGCGGGACTCTGCCTCATGCGGCCATGCAGCAGGAGTTTTCTGGGGCAGGGCTGCTTCTGACTCCTCTCCGGTACAGAAGTGGGGTTTGTAGCTTAATTTTCATGTCTCCTCTGTAGATAAGAAGCTCATGGTGGCCATTGAGGGGAGTGTCGAGGAAGCCAAAGCGCTGTACAAGCCTCCTGAGGACTCGCAGGGTGAGCTGGGGAGTGTTGCCACTGCAGGCAGACGAGTCGGGGGGAGAAGCGGGTGGGTTCTGGGGTGGAAATGGCACAGTGCCTGGTGTCTGCACCGCTGGTCCGCTCTGTCCCCAAGTCCTCCTTCCTGAGAGGTGTTCACAGCCTGTTGGAGTGACCCCTGGTGCTGGGGGACCGTTCCTGTGCGTCTGCATCCTGCTAGGTCCCTGGTTTTGGGGGGATGGTGCTGTCTGGGGGGGGCTGTGGCCTTGGGGAAGGGGCTGGTGGTCCTGCTGGGTTTGGGGAAGCTGCAGAGCCCTGGGCAGTCCCCACTTACACCCCTCTTGTTGTGCAGATGACGAAAGTGATTCGGACGCAGAGGAGGAGCAGACCACGGTAAGGGACACCGCAGTTTTCTCCCAACACCTTATCGTTGGCAAAACAATCTGTGCCTGCTAACTGGGGGAGGTGCTGGGGAAACTGGGCCTGAGCAGGTCTAAGCATTAGTCCCTCCACTCTGTGAGCATGTCTGTGGGTGCACTGAAATTAAATCCAGATGTTTCTTGGGAGCAGAGAGATGCCGTTTTCAGTTTCTGTCCCAAATGCAGTAGAACCAGAGTACAAATCTGTCCTGCTCCCGTCCCACTGCACTCACATCCCTCCCAGCTCCCCAGCTGGAGCTGTTCCACTTTGTATAAATAGCCTGGGGCTGGAGGCAGTGTCCGGTGGGGAGGGACATTTGTCTGTCCCCCTCCCATCTACCAAAAGCCTCAAGCTGGGCTCTGCACGTGGGGCTGCTCAGTGCTCCCTTGGGGCAGTGTTTGAGTCCTACAGGTTGTAGCTTTGGGTGCTGGGGAGAGGCTGTGGGTGCTGGGGAGAGGCTGTGGGTGCTGGGGAGAAGCTGTGTGTACTGGCAAGAGGCGTTAGGCACTGGCTGCCCCCAGCATCAAAGCCTGGGGCGAGCTCTGTGGCACCAATCCCCACCACCCCGCAGCTGCACCTGGTGTTTTCGGGTGTTGCTGTGAGGAAGGGCAAAGGGAAGGGCCTCAGGTTCTGCGCCTTGCCGTGGGGAAGCTTTTGGGGGCAGCAGGTGCTTGGCCTTATCTTACAGGGGTGGGGACACTCCTGGGAGCTGAAGGAACGACAAGAACTCGAGTGACTTTGTCCTTGCCCCTCCCCAGGGCTGCTCTGTGGTCATGGTGCTGGGGAACTGGACTGGAAGAGCGGTGGGAGGAACTGGGGGTCTGTGGGTTGCCAAGGAGCAGGAGAAGGGTCTCACCCCTCTGTTTTTCCCCCCAGAAGCGGCGCAGACCCACCCTGGGTGTGCAGCTGGATGACAAGCGCAAGGAGATGCTCAAGCGACACCCCTTGTCCGTCACCATTGACCTCAAGTGCAAGGGTACGTGGACCCTGGTGGCCTGTGGCAGATGGCACGTGAGGATGGGTGACAGCAGGTCAGGGAGCAACCTGGCAGCAGCTTGGGGTCCACGGAGACAGCTTGGGGTGTGGAGAGGCTTTCCTGCCCTCGGCCCAGCTGCGCCGTCAGGGAGGAGCGTGACTTCCAGGGGACACTGAACAGCAGCTCTGGCTCCTGGAGCTCCTCTCGCCCCCGTGGGTGGGGTGACCTTGCTCTGAAGCTTCTTCTGTCTACTTGAGAGCTTTTCTCTTTTGTGCTAGGGTCTTGGGCCTGACAGATCCAGCCTGGCAAATGCTGGTGGGACAGTGTAAGAGGTTATAGGACATGGATTACCAGTTCCTCTCTGCCCCATCTTTTGTTGTCGAAGCAGAGGGACGTGTATAGCTCCCTCTGCAGAGAGCGGATAGCAATGTTGTCTCTCCTCTATTGGTGCAGATGACAACGTCCTTCACCTGACCTTCTATTACCTGATGAACCTCAACGTCATGACAGTGAAAGCCAAGGTGACCACTGCTGTTGAGATGACAACAGCCGTCAGTGCTGGGTGAGGAGAGACCTGTGGGCACCGAGCGCAGAGCTCGCTGGGCACCGACCCCTCTGCATGCCAGGAACACCATCCCCTGGTGTCCCCATCCTCTGCTCAGAGTGACCTGCTGGCAGAGTGATGTAGTGCAAGGGCAGCACATGGTGACAATGTACCCCTGTGCCCAGTGAGCTGGGGCACTCCAGGCCCAGCTATTGCTCCTGGTGGGTGAGGTTTTAACCTCAGTTCCTCACTGTGATGCACTTGGGGGCCTTGGTGCAGAGCTGCAGTGTCACAACGCTGTCCTGACTTGTCCCTTGATGGCTAAAGGAGACCCCGGAGAGCACAGCTCCATCTCTGCTTCTGGGAGGGCTTTACCTGGTGCATCCTCGACCCTGCAGAATCCTCCCCCTCAGCCCCAGGGCTGTGCCAGGAGCCCACCCAGGCAGCACCCTCCTCCTTAGGATGAGAGGGAAACAGCCTCAAGTTGCACCAGGGGAGGCTGAGGTTGGATATTGGGAACAATTTCTTCCCCAAAGGGCTGTTGGGCATTGGAACAGGCTGCCCAGGGCAGTGCTGGAGTCACCATCCCTGGAGGGTTGGACAGATGGAGATGAGGTTCTCGGGGACATGGGGCATTGCCAGGGATGGGGGAATGGTTGGACTCGATGGTCTTCAGGGTGCCTCCAACCAAAACGATTCTATGATTCCTCCTCCTCTCCTTTTGTTGTGACAAGCCAGGGGCCGGGAGGCTGGGAACCTCTCAGGGGAGCAGTCCTGGACTGGTTGGGAGCTGGGACAGAACCTCTCCTCTTGTCACCTTCAGCCGCCAAACTGCCTCATCCCACCCGCAGCCCGTGCCTGGCAGCTCCCTTCACCCGCTCGCTCTGCAGGTCACCTTGTCCTGAGCGCTGCAGCTGCCTCTCCATGAGCTCCCCAGGGGCCTCTGGAGCCTGGTTGATGTGAGGAATCGCTGAACTGGCAGCTGCGGGCGCCTGCCCAGGGAGCTCCTGTTAGCTGCCAGCTCTCTGGTCACAATTCCTCAGCCATGAGGAGCTGCCTGAGGCAGAGGGAGGTGAGAGAGGCTGTGCCTGGGCCACCTTCAGGCAAGTGCTGCCTCCCAGCCTGGCCCATTTGAGGCCTCCCAGTCCCCTTGGGGTTCTCTTTTCCCCCTAGCTGTCCCAAACCCTCCATGAGAGCAGCTGGAGTGTCCCCAGCGTTCCTGCGCAAGGTGCTGCCTCCCTCACGGCTCCCTTGGCTGCATTTCCCCAAACCCGTGAAGCTCTGGTTTGAGCCAAACCCCAGATCCCCCAGCCCTACAGCTTGATTGAGCTTGTGAGTACAGTCAGACACGAGGAATTTTATTTCATTAAGCAGAATTCCTCTGCTTAAGTTTGTTGGGTGGCACACAGCCATCGGGCCATGTGCTGGCGATGTCCTCTCCATCCACACCTGCAGGTTTTGGAGTTCACATGCTGGAGTGTTTCTGGTCTCAAAACCCAACTCATGGAGCTCATAATCCACTTATCTGGGCTCAGAGCCTGGTAGTGGCCACCCCAGAGAGACATGGAGCCCAGGCTGCTGATTAGTTGATTAATTGGTCTCTCCCCTCCTCCTGCCAGCGACCTGCTCTCCCCGGACTCCGTCCTCAACTGCCTCTATCCAGGAGACCACGGGAGGAAAACGCCCAACCCAGCCAACCAGTTCCAGTTTGATAAAGTGGGGTGAGTGGGGCTGTCCCCCCACATCTGGGGTGGCTTTGTCCTTGTTGGGGAGGGCTCGGGGAGCTGCTGTCCTGCCCATCAGCAGCAGCTGGGCTCACCGGGCACGGCTTGGGGTGCAGACAAAGCGCCTGCTCACTCTGGCTGGCTGGTGAGGAGACAGGGGGACACTCTGGGGTGATGTGACTATTCTTCATTGTCCCCACAGCATCCTGACCTTGAGCGACTACGTGACAGAGCTGGGGCACCCCTACGTGTGGGTGCAGAAGCTGGGCGGCCTCCATTTCCCCAAGGATCAGCCTCAGGCATGTCTCACCCCTCCCCACTCCCCTAGATGTCAAGCTGGGGTTTGGGGAGGTTTTGGGGGCAGTTGTGTCCTGTCCCATCCCCCCAGAGCTCCTGGTGGCACCAGCTACCCCCAAACCACGATGCACCCTTGGCTGGGACAGGTTCAGCTGGGGTGAACTGTGCAGCAGGGCCACTCCAGCATATTTTCTGTCCTATATGTGGTAATCTGAGCCCTGTCATGGCCACTGAGCAGCCACCAGAGCATGTCCCTGTCTCTGTGGGTGGCTGGGGTGGCTCTGGGAGCATGGGGTCCCCAGCGAGAGCCCAGAGGCTGCTGAAATGGTGACAGTCCCTCCTGCCCACAGCACGCAGTCGCTGCGGACAACGCACTGAGCGCCAGCCACATGGAGCTGACGGTGAAGCTGCTGCGCTCGAGGCTGCAGTCCCGCCTGGCTCTGCACAAGCAGTTTGCGTCGCTCGGTGAGTGCCTGGGGACAGGGCGTGCGGTGACAGGAGCTGACTGGTGTCACCTTTAGTGGGGTGCCGCAGATCTGCGGTGCCACCCACAGTGTTCCCGTTTGTTCCCTCTGTCCTTAGCAGGCGCAGGGCTGTGAGGGCTGCCCAGTTTTGGGTGGGAGGGGAAGGCTGGGCCCCCCCTGGTTGCTAGCACCCCCTTGGGAATTGATTTAGGCTGTGTTGTGAGGTGAACCACACAACCACTCATGTCGTGCGCCCGTCGAGAGGGCCAGGCACACGCTGCCGAGGCTGCGGGCTCCAATGGCATCGCAGCTGAGGCCACCGCTGCTCCTCTCTGGGCACCTAATGGAGTTGTCGGGAGGATAACGATGTCCCCAAGTTCTGCTTTTGGAGCATCCCCGCCTATGGGCCGGTGACAAGCTCTGTCCCCAGCCTTCCCCTTGTCCTTGGTTTCAGAGCACGGTGTTGTGCCAGTCTCCAGCGAGTGCCAGCATCTCTTCCCCACCAAGATCGTCTCGCGCCTGGTGAAGTGGACTGCCATCACCTATGAGGACTACGCGGTAGGTGCCGAGCGCGAGGCCATATCCCTTACAGCTCCCGCGTGGTGCTGGCAGCTGCTCACTCGTCCTCTCATCCCTCCTGGCAGGAGCTGCCCTACACTAAAGATGTGATTGAGGCCGGCTTGGCTGAAGACACTCACCTCTACTACATGGCTCTGATCGAAAGGGGAACAGGTAGGTGTGATTACTTCCCCTGGCAGTCACTGATTCCCACACTGGACACCTCCAGGGCAGCTTCTGGGGGTCTTCATGGATCATCTCTTTGTTTGGAGGGCCCATGGGCTGTGGGTGATGTTTTCCTCATGACAAGACAGACCTCAAGGTGCTGGAGCAAGTTGAGAGAAGGGAACGGAGCTGGTGAGGGGCTGGAGCACAAGTGTGATGGGAGCGGCTGAGGGACCTGGGAGTTCAGCTGGAGAATAGGAACTGAGGGGAGACCTTCTGATCTCTGAACTGCCTGAAAGGAGCTTGGAGCCAGGGGGGGTCGGGCTCTGCTCCCCAGGAACAAGCGCCAGGAGCAGAGGAAACGGCCTCAAGTTGCGCCAGGGGAGGTTGAGGTTGGATGTGGGGAACAATTTCTTCCCCAAAGGGCTGTGGGGCATTGGAACAGGCTGCCCAGGGCAGCGCTGGAGTCACCATCCCTGGAGGGTTGGACAGACGGACATGAGGTTCTCAGGACATGGGGCAGTGCCAGGGGTGGGTTATGGTTGGACTCGATGATCTTGAGGGGCTTTTCCATCCAAAATGATTCTGTGATTCTGCCTGTCTCTGCTCAGCCAAGCTTCAGGCCGCCGTGGTGCTCAACCCCGGTTATGCCACGCTGCCGCCCGTCTTCAGCCTATGCCTCAACTGGAAAGGGGAGCGGAACAGCAGCAATGATGACAACATTCGGGTAACCCAGGGTGCCGGGAGAGGAGGCTGGAGGACCGCTGGCTTTTTGGGGGGTGTCCCCAGCGGTTCAGAATCCATAATAAATGAGCTGTTGGGGTGAGCTGGTGGCCAGGCCACCTGCCAAAGGCAGCAGCGGGTCCTGGACGGGCAGAGCACAGACCTAAACCTGCCAATTCCTCTGGCAGGCCATGGAGAGCGAGGTCAATGTCAACTACAAGGAGCTGTGGGGGCCCAAGCCGGGGTACCAGCTCCTCACCAACCAGCTGCAGCGCCTGTGCATGGTGCTGGACGTCTACCTGGAGACCGAGCCGCACGACCCCAGCGTGGAGGGGCCCAAGGAGTTTCCCCAGGAGAAGATGTGTCTGCGCCTCGTCAAGTGAGAGCCTGGGGGAACCCGGGGGTGGTGTGAGGGGTGATGTGGGGTGTGAGGGTGCTGTCAGGGACCCTGGTGGCACTACTGTCCCCTAGAACATGGCACTGCCTGCCCTAGTGCCTCTTCTTTGTGGGGGGCAGAGACCCTTAGGCAGCTAGTGGGGCTGTACCCCAGGACCAGGCCCTTTGTGTGGGTGCCAGGGGCTTCCTGCCCCCTGGCTTAGCCCCCCCATGCCAAGAAAGGCCTTTAGGTGCTGGAGCGAGTTGAGACAAGGGAATGTAGCTGGTGAGGGGCTGGAGCACAAGTGTGATGGGAGCGGCTGAGGGACCTGGGGGTTCAGCTGGAGAACAGGAGCTGAGGGGAGACCTTCTGATCTCTGAACTGCCTGAAAGGAGCTTGGAGCCGGGGGGGTCGGGCTCTGCTCCCCAGGAACAAGCGGCAGGAGCAGAGGAAACGGCCTCAAGTTGCACCAGGGGAGGTTGAGGTTGGATGTGGGAACAATTTCTTCCCCAAAGGGCTGTGGGGCATTGGAACAGGCTGCCCAGGGCAGTGCTGGAGTCACCATCCCTGGAGGGTTGGACAGACGGACATGAGGTTCTCAGGACATGGGGCAGTGCCAGGGGTGTGTTATGGTTGGACTCGATGGTTTTGAGGGTCTTTTCTAACCAAAATGGTTCTGTGATTCTCCCTTCCCAGGGGCCCCATGCGCCTGAAGCCCTTCAAGTTCAACCACCCCCAGGGCTTCTTCAGCCATCGCTGAGCATTGTCTTGTCCATGTGGAGTGTCCCCATCCCACCATTTCAGTTCTTTTTCTGAGGTTTTGTGTTTCATTTGAAGGTTTTGTAGCCACTTTGGCTTTGGATTAAATATTGAATTGATGGAAAAACCTGTGGTGCCCCATCTGTGCAGGGGCTGCTATGGTGGGACAGGGTAGGACAAGGGGTGATGGTTTTAAACTAAAGGAGGAAGATTCAGGCCGGACATGAGGAAGGAATTGTTGTCCCTGAGGGTAGTGAGAGCCTGGCCCAGGTTGGCCAGAGAGGTGGTGGCTGAACCATCCCTGGAGACATCCCAGGCCAGGCTGGACGGGGCTCTGAGCAACCTGAGCTGGTGCAGATGTCCCTGCTCATGGCAGGGGGGGCACTGGGGGAGCTGGGGAGGGCACTTCAACACAAACCATCTGTGATTCTGTGACCAGGGGGGCTGCAACGAGCCCTGGTTCCCCCTCTCTGGGCTCTGGCAGCGTCTTGTTGCTGAGAGGACCCGTCTCCTTGCCCGGGTGCTACTGCCTCCTGCCCACCCCCCCAGGCCCTTGGGACTGTGGAGCTGAGATGGCTAAAAACTGAAATACCTAAAAATAGCCCTGTTCCAGAGCCCGCACTGCAGCCCCAGCCCGTGCTGGCCGCTGACTCAGCACAAACCACGCAGCAAGGCGGGGAGCTTTGCTGTGTCCAGGGCTGGCTGGGGGAGCAGGGCCACGTCCTGTGCCAGGGCTCAGCGTTTGCAGGGGGAACCCTGGGGGAAGTGCCCCCTCCCCAGCTCTTGCCCACAGCAGGTCCTGTCCCATAGCCAGGGTGACAGAGCTGGGGCTCCGTACCCACTCTCAAAATCATCATCCCTTCTGGTCACCACCAGCTGCTTCTCCCCCAGGGGCGATTTCTCCCTGGGGGTTGCTGACAGTCCATCTCCCCAGCTTTTTGGCCGCGATGCTGCAGCTCAGGGCTGTGTCGCAGCACTCGGGTTAGTCCGGGCCCTGCCAGCCCCTGGGGAGCCGTGCTTATCCAGGGAAGGAAGGCAAAAAAAGCCAATCCACTAAAATGTTTTGCATGGTGGCATGGGGGGAGCTGGCCCTGTTCCCAGCCCCCGTGCAGGCAGGACACGAGGAATCAGCTCCTTTGTGCCTGCCCAGTGGGCTGGAAAACCCTGTGTCACCCCTCAGTGCTGGTGACACCTCCCAGTACCCCCCCCGCCCAGCTTTCCTGCCCCCCTGCACCATCTCTCCCGGCCCAGAGCAGCAGAAGCGGAGCCAGGATGTCTCCATAAGCACTTTATTTGGTTATTGCACAGAAAGCAAGTAACAGTGGGCTGAGGTTCCTGGTGCTCCGTGTGTGTGAAGGTCCCCACAGCACCCGGGCTGGCTGCAGCCTGGGTCACCACTCGGGGGGACAATTGTCACCCCCAGGACCCCGCCAGCCCCCGTCCCAAGCAGCTAGAGCTCTGCGTCGATCCATCGATTGCACATACGTTAAATAAATGCACTTAGAGGAGAAGGGCGCTGGGTTCCCCTGGGGGCTCTTCTCCTGGGTTAGAATTCAAGTGTTGAGGTTTGGAAATCACGTTCTGCGGGGGGAGCCGGGCTGGGAGGGCTGCGTCTCACAGACATATTGCTAAGGGAAAGCCCGGCCTGGGGGGTTGTCCCCACCCTGGGGGTACCGGAGCAGCCCCTGCACCCAGAGGGGCTCCACTCACTTCTTTCCCGGCTCTGGGGCTTTGCTCTCCTTGCTGGGGGGCTCAGCCTTGGGGGGCTCTTTACTGGCTTTGGGCTCATCTTTGGGTTTCGCTTTAGCTTTGGGCTCTTCCACCTTCTCGGGCTCCTCCGCCTTCTCTTTCTTGGGCTCCTCCGCCTTCTCTTTCTTGGGCTCCTCCGCCTTCTCTTTCTTGGGCTCCTCCGCCTTCTCTTTCTTGGGCTCCTCCGCCTTCTCCTTCTTGGCTTCCTCTACTTTCTTGGGCTCCTCCACCTTCTCCTTCTTCGGTTCCTCCACCTTCTTCTTGGCCTCCTCCACCTTCTCCTCAGCTTTTGGCTTCTCAGCCTCCTTCGCAGCCACTTTGCCAACCTCCTGCTGAGGTTTTGGTGGAACCTCCTTCTCAGCCTTTCCTTCTTCCACAGGTTTGGGGCCTGGCTTGGTGGGCTCCTTCACCTGCGGGGCTGGAGGCTCTGGCACAGCAGCCACCTTCTCCTTGGGCTTCTCCTCCACCTTGGCCGGGACGTCCTTCTTGGGAGCTTCCTCTTTCCTGCCCTCCTCTGCTCCAGGCTTGGAGGGAGCCTTTACCTCCTTGGGCTGCTCTTCCTTCACAGGGGCTTTTGGCTCTTTTGGAGGGGAGGGGGTGGGCTCCTTGGCTGGGGCCGCTTCCTTCTGTGGGGACTTGGCCTCCTCCTTCAGAGGAGATTTGACTTTCTCAGGGGACTTCACAGTTGGGGTCTTGGCCTCCTCTTTAGAGGGGGTTGGAGGTTTCTCAGGGGACTTCACAGCTGGGGTCTTGGCCTCCTCTTTAGAGGGGGTTGGAGGTTTCTCAGGGGACTTCACAGCTGGGGTCTTGGCCTCTTCTTTAGAGGGGGTTGGGGGTTTCTCTGGGGATTTGACAGATGGAGTTTTGACCTCCTCTTTTGAGGGGGTTGCAGGTTTCTCTGGGGACTTCACTGTTGGGGTTCTGGCCTCCTCCTTTGAGGGAACTGGGAGCTTTTCTGGGGATTTGACAGCTGGAGTCTTTGCCTCTTCTTTTGAGGGAGTTGGGGGTTTCTCTGGAGACTTTGCAGCTGGACTCTTGGCCTCCTCCTTTGAGGGGGTTCCAGGTTTCTCTGGAGACTTTGCAGCTGGGCTCTTGGCCTCCTCCTTTGAGGGGGTTGCAGGTTTCTCTGGGGACTTCACGACTGGGGACTTGGCCTCCTCCTTTGAGGGGGTTGCAGGTTTCTCTGGGGACTTCACGACTGGGGTCTTGGCCTCCTCCTTTGAGGGGGTTGGTGGCTTCTCTGGGGACTTGACAGCTGGGGTCTTGGCCTCCTCCTTTGAGGGGGACTTTGGTTTCTCTGGGGACTTGACCTCCTCTTTTGCAGGAGACTTGGCCTCCTCTTCTTCACCCTCTGCTTCAGCTTTCTCCTCTTCTTCACCCTCTGCTTCAGCTTTCTCCTCTTCAGCTTCTTTCTCAGCCTCATCCTCCTCTGTGACCTCCTCGGTCACCTGGATTTCCTCTGTCTGTTCCTCCACAATCACCGTCTCCTTCTCAGATTTTTCCACCACTTTGATCTTCTCCTCACTCTTCACCTTGATGTTGGTGGTGATACTGGGAGCCTTGGGGACCACCTCGGGGAAGGAGAGCATCCCAATGCCAGTCTCAATCCGATATTCCTCCCCTTCCAAGAGCTTCCTACCAGGAAGAGACCAGAGCAGGACAATCAATCACTGCTTCTCACCCAGCTCAGGCCTCCTCCCACGGCCAGGAGCTGCCAGCCATGCCCTGCAGCTCCATCTCCATCAAGGAGCATCCACTGAGACACCAGCACTGGGACCTGGTTGAGACCCTCCCCCCTTCCACTCGTTTCCCCCCTACCTATAGGCAGCAATCTCGATGTCCAGGGCCATTTTGACATTGAGCAGATCCTGGTACTCCCGGAGCTGAGCTGCCATCTCCCACTTGGTGTTCCTCAGCTCACTGTCGAGCTGCTGGATGGTTTCCTGCAGCGAACAGAGCAACTGGTGATGTGGGGGTGCAGTCCCAAGGGGCAGAGGGACACTGAGACACCCCTAAACGGACCCCTGGTCACCAGAGGAGGGACACTGTGGTATCCACAGAGAGTGGTCTGCAGACACAGAGGGAAGAGGACACATCCAGGAGCTGTTTCAGCATGTCCAGTTCAGTGAGAGGACCTGCAGGAGTTCCTCAGACGAGAGCTGCCCTCCTGTCAGCTGAGCTCCTTCCAGCAGGGACAAGCTATGGAGAAGTTCTAGGACTTGGATGACTCTGGTGGCCACCAAACCCCACCCTGAGGCTGATGGGGCATCACCCAGGGGACAGGGTTTCAGCCCCTGGCCACCACTCGGTGCAGCAATTCCCAGCTCTGGGACACAAGCCACAGCCTGAACCATGGGCACAGTTTGGTGGCGGTTGTGACCAATGTCATGGGCAGCTCTAAGCCAGGCAGAGAGGTGGGACAGCTCGATCATGGGTGGGGGACACAACAGTCCCAATGCAACCTCAGGCTCTATGTACCTGATCACCAGGAGCTGGGGAAGGCTGGGTCTAGACACAACTCTGAGTATTTGCCACTGGTCGTCACCACCTCTGAAGCCAAAGCACCAGCTCTGCTCCTCCCCAGCAGCTGGATGGTCCCTCCCCACTAGATGATAGCTGGAATGCTGCCCACTGCTTCATCTTACCTGGTAGGACAGGACATCTGCATGATGGCGCTCCTCCGAGTCCTGCCTCTGCCTCTCCAGTGACTCCTGCGTCCCTTTGAGGGCCTCGAGCTCTGTGGTCTTGGCCTGGAGCTGGCGCCGGTACTCGCTGATCTCCTCCTGGGCCAAGCGGATGGCATCTGTGTTCACCTTGGCAACCTCCGAGAGCTTGTCCAGCCTCACTGCAATGAGAGAGAGGAGAAGTTGCAGGGAGGGGGGATACTGCAGCCTCCCCTTCTCGGGGAACCTCCTGTCCTTCAAGACTGCTCATCCTGCGTGTCCTCTGCGGAGCCAGCCTGGCGGGGGCTCCCTGGCTGCACCAGCTTCACCGGCCCTCGCTCTGCCTGTGCCAGGAAGGTGAAGGTGCCCGGGCAGGATGGGCTGGGTGGGTGTTTTCCCCATCCTGGCGTTTTTCCAGTGCAAACCCGCACTGCAAACCCCCCTCTCCCCTGCCACAACCCCCATGACCTCCAGAGCTCCCGCTCCCCCCCCGCCACTGCCTTGCCACGCCCAGCTGCGGCTGGACGCACCTTCCCGAGCTGGGGGGGTGTGGAATTTGCCGCAGACCCCCGGGGAACCAGAGGGGACAGGGTGGGGATTTGGGACAAACCCCGCGGCTCCCGGCGCCCCCGGGACAGCGCGGCCGTGGGCGCGGCGCCCGGCGCTGTCCGCGGTGCTGAACCGCCGCTGTCCACGGTGCTGAACCCCGCCGTGTGCTGAGCCCCGCGGGGCCGATTCCCCCCGCCCCGGTACCGTAGTGCCCCACCCAGCAGCGCAGCACGGACACTCCTGCTCCCCCCTCCCGCGTCATGGCTGCGGCACTCCCCCCTCCGCTGTACTCCCCCCGCAGCGCACCGCAAACCCTCCTGGCCTCGCTGCAGTGGGGAGGGACGGGCGGGACACCCTGCAGAGTTAGGGGGGTCCGACACCCCGAAAAGTTGAGGGGTTCCGGGGCAGTGACCATGCCAAAACGCATTGCGGGGCGCGGGGCGGACTCATCAGTACACCCAGAGACATCGAGAGCTGGTGGCAGGGGTGTGGTTACTGAAATGTCCTCCTGGAGCACAGTATATATGAGGGGGACCCTGCTTCCCTGCTCCCCCTGGGCAGGATACCCTAACGCTCTCCCAGACTACAGTATAGAAGAATGGGGTCCCTGTTCCCCCCCCGGGGTGAAGTTACCCTTAACGCTCTCCCAGAGCACAGTATATATGGGGGGTTCTCTGCACTCCCCGCGGCGCGGCCGCTCTAACGCCCTCCCGGAGCGCGGCAGCCCCGGGGAGGGGCGGGGGGACCTGCCGGCAGAGCCCTCCGCGGGGTGCGGGGGGAGAGGACTCACCGCGGAACCACTCCTCGGCCTGGAGGGTGCTGCGGGCCGCCGTGCCCTCCAGCTGGGCGCGCAGGTCGCGGAGGGCGGCGGTGACACCGGGGCGCAGGGCGGCGGGAGGCTCGGCGGGCGCCTCGGGGCGGGCTCCCCGCAGCAGCGCTCCCACCTCTGCCCGGTGCTGCCGCCGCAGCAGCTCCGCCTCCTCCCGCAGGGCTCGGGCTCGCTCCTCCAGCGGCCCCCGCGCCCGTTCCTCCTGCGCGGAGCGCTGGGCCAGCCCGCGGGCCGCCGCCTCCAGCTCGCTTCGCTGCCGGGCTTCCTCCTCCAGCCGCCCACGGAGCGCGGCCACGTCCTCGGCCAGGCGGGATCGCTCCAGCCGCAGCTGCCCCTTCTCGGCGCCCAGCCTCAGGACGGTCCCCCGCATGTCGCGCAGCTCCCGCGCATACAGCTCGCCCATGGCCGAGCGTCCCGCCTGCTGCTGCCGCAGCGCCGCCGCCTCCGCCGCCAGCGCCCGGTTCTGCTGCTCCAGCGCCCGCACCCGCTCGATGTAGCCGGCGAAACGATCGTTCAGCACCTGCAGCAGCTCCTTCTCGTTCCGCGCCCGCGGTTCGCCGTTCAGCGAGTCCAGGCTCTCGGTGGAGGATGCGGCCGCGCTACCTCCGCCAGCCCCCGCGCCCCGAGCCCGCCCCACCACCGGGCCCGGCCACGAGTAGAAGCCGCTGGAGGTGGCGGAGCGCGGGGCAACGCGGCCCGGCTCCTTGCGGAGCCCCCCCGGGGGCCCCAGCAGCGTCTCCAGCATCAGGCTCATGGTGACCCCCACCCTCGCTGCGGCAACGCCGCCGCCGCCCGCTTTATAGGGCTTGGTGCGGCCGCTCCGCCCCGACACCGGCCACGGGGATGGGCACCGGTGCCGGCACCGCCCTGCGCCGCAGCCTCGGGGTGGGGGGGAACCCCACGGCCACTCCCCGGGTGGGGAGCGGGGACCTTTGATGGGGAGCGGGGAACATCCGAGAAGGGAGTGGGGACCCTTCGAGAAGAGAGCGGGACCCCCGGGAATAGAAGAAGGGGACCCTCGGGAAGGGAACGGGACCCTCAGGAATAAAGAAAGGGACCCCCGGGAATAGAGGGCTGGACGCCCGTGAAGGGAACGGTACCCCTGGGAAGGGAGAGGGGACCCCGGGAAGAAAGAACAGGACTCCCGGGAAGGGAACGGGAGCCTCTGGAAGAGGACGAGACCCCCGGGGAACAGAGAACGGGACCCTCGGGAATAAAGAACGGCATCCCCGGGAAGGCAACAAGACCCCCGGAGAACAGAGAACGGGCACCCCCGGGAAGACAGCGGGGAGCCGCCTGGAAGAAAGGACGGGACACCCAGGAATAAAGAACAGGACCCCTGGGAAGGGAACGAGACCCCTAGGGAACAGAGAACGGGACCACCCAGGGCAGAGCGGGGCTCGTCACGGGGTGAAGGAGGGTGGGAGCCTCCCGGGGTACACAGACACCCCCTCCCCGGGCGGGATGCCAGGGCAGGGACCCCGGAGGGGCTCAGTCCCCACACCCCCCACTTGGTGGCCCCCGGGGGTCGCGCGCTGCCGGGGTCCCGCTGGCTGGGGGTCCTGGACACCCCGCGGGGTCCGGGGGCTCCGGGCAGGGGGGTCACCTCGCCCCCCTCCACCTGCCCTTGGAGGGGGGCTCAGCCCAGCCAATCAGAACTGGCAGGTAGCCTGGCCGGTCAGAGCATCCAGAGCAGCTGGCCAATCAGCACAGCTGCAGCCCGCCAATCAGCACGCATAGAGCTCAGCCAGTCAGCAGGTACCGTCATCAGCAGCCAGCTCCACAGAGCTCAGCCAATCGGCAGCCAGGTACATGCAGCTCAGCCAATCAGCATGCTGCTGGCGGGGGTCCCGGCCGCGGCCCCCCGGTGCGTGCCGGGATGGAGGGGGACCCGCTGTGCCCCGGTGCATGCCGGGATGGAGGGGGACCCCCGCTGTCCGCGGTGCCACCGCCCCGGGACCCGCCGGGCGGGCCGCGGTGCCACGGTCCCTACAGCTCCCGCCCGCTCCCGGCCCTCGGTTCTGCCCAGGGATTCACAGCCCCGGGGGTTCGGGAGTGCCCCCTGCACCCGGGGACACCCGGCTCGGAAAGGGGGGACGCGGCTCTGCCGGGTGACAGGGTGTGACCCTGTCCCCATGCCCTGTCCCACCCGTTTCCATGCCCTGTGGTGTCCCTTGTCCCACCTGCTGCCCCCCGTTCCATCTACTGTCCTGTCCCCCCCCCTGTAGCATCCCCTGTTCCGCGTCTCCACCCCGGTCCCATCCCGTGTCACCTGTCCCGGTCTACGCTCCTGTCCCCATGCCCTGTGCTGTCCCCCGCCCGCTCCCCTGTCCCCGTCCCGTGTTCCCACGCTCTGTCCCACCCCTTGTAGTGTCCACTGTCCCCTATCCCGTCCACTGTCCCCATGCCCTGTGGTGTCTCGTGTCCCATCCCCTGTCCCCTGTGTCCCATCCTCTGTCCCCACGCCGTGTCCCCGCTCCCATTTCCCGCCCCTCCCGCCCTAGCCCCGCCCACCCCTCTCATGGCTCCGCCCACCCCGCCCTGGCCCCGCCCCGGAAGCGCTCCCCCGCTCGTCACTGACTTCCGCGGGGCCGGTGGCGGCGGCGGCGGCAGTAGCAGCAGGTACGGGCCGGGCTGGGGGTCCCGGCCGTCTCGCTGTCCCGGGTCCCGCTGCTCGGCTCTCCCGGCGGCTGCTGGCGGGCTCCGCTCCGGCCGTGCGCACCCCGGGCCGGCCACCCCGCTGGCGGGCTCTGCTCCGGGCCGGGCCAACCCCCGGGCCTGGGCCCTTCCCGTCTCCCCGGTCCTGCCCAGACGCGGCTCCCACCGGGCACCCCAGCCGGGAGCCCCGGGCTCTGCCCAGGGTGCCCCGGCACAGCCCCGGGGCCGCGTCCCGCCCGGGCCCTCCTGTCGCTCCGTGGTCCGGCCCGGGTGGGCACACGGGGTCACCCCGAGTCCGCTCCCCCGGCACCGTGTGCCCCGCCGGGCAGAGCCCCCGGCAGCGCGGGGTTCCTGCCCGTGGCTCAGGGCACGGGGTGTCCCTTTCACTGCTTCTTGATGTGACAGGAGGGGAACAGCTGGAACCCCTGCACCCCGGCTGGCATTGCGGAGTCTGGGGCTCCGGGGCAGGGGGGAACAGACAGGAGAGCCGAAGGGGACATGGGGAAACAGGGAACCCATCCCCAGTCCCCTCCTGCTGCCGCATTTGGGTGGAGGAGGAACCAGTTCCTGGGCTGGGGTGGCTGTGGGGACTGAAAGCTGTTGCTACCTATGGCAGATCTGTGCGAAACGGTCAGTACCGGGTCTGCTGAGACGTGGAATAAGCTGGAAACTGGGCACGGATCACACAGAGATGTACCTGCTCTGATATCCCATGTTTGCCGCCTCGTCCGTGAGGGTTCTAGGGGGGAAAAAACCCCAGACTTAATTAAAAATAGTCTGTGAAACAACTTTAGGTTAAGGAAGAGGTTAGGTAGGTGCCTGGGCTGGGCGGTTGGTTGGATCTGCTTTGCTGTCCCCAGACTTGGCTGTGGATCGGGGGCTGCCGGACCCAGTGGACCTGACGCTTTGGGACCCGAGGGGCTTCCAGGGGCATTGGTCTTGCTGGGGTTGAGCCAGGTTGGGAGCTCTGTGGTGGTGTTTGGCTTCCCCAGGAGAACGTCCCCTCTGCCTCGGGAAGCTGCTGGTGGGGCTGCTGCTGTGGGACAGAGCTCGTTTGTGTGTCCTGACACCCCTGGAACAAGGTCCTCAGCCTCTCTGAGGGTGCTCACGTGGTGTTTTGGGGACACCAGAGGTGTTGTCCCCACTCAAAGTGATGTTTGGGGCTTTGCTGCTAAAATCCCCGCGTCTCTCCAGCTCATGATGCGTGTTGGGATCCCCGTGTGCAGTGCAGGGGACACCTCAGGCTTTTCCTTTGCCCATTTGTGGATTTTATTCCCCGATTATTGATTGATGGGCTGGACCAATGGCAACTCTTCTGCGTACGGGCGCTCTCCTGCCATCTGGGTTATTAATTAGGGGCCAGATGCCGGTGCTTCGGGGTTTCGTATCACTCAAGCGGCAGCTCAGCAGTTGAATTGACCTGCCATGATTTTGAGCCCCTTGCAAAGGCCGCAGTGAGTTCGACAAGGCTGTACCCCAGGAACTGCAAAGAGGGGCACCTGAGCCCCTTGGCTGAGGGGACACGGACCCCCCGTGACAGCGTGCGGGTGGCTCAGTGACAGGTTTGCGAGGGGACGCGCAGGTGGCGGCCCGGAGGGTTCACCAACCACCGTCTGCACTCAGCGCTGCCGTTAATCAGCGGCTCCTTTTCTAGAAAGCGCAGGATAATTTGTGGTGCTCACGGGCTTTGGGCAGCTCCTTCGCGGGGGACACTGCGGGCGTATTTACAGCTTTAGTGAGAGCCATGGGGTGTTGCCAGCCCCGCGGTTTGGTGGCACGGGGCAGGGTGACCGTGCTGTGACAGTGTGGGTGGGACGGTCCCGGTCCCTTCGGGGAGATGTGAAGGTTTGAGCCAAGCTTGGGACGCAAGAACCAGCTCACAGCCCCGCGTTGCTGCAGGGCTGTGAGCTAAGACTGGCTCAAATTACACCAGTCCTTGGGAAAATATCTTCATAGGGGGCTGGTGTGAGCCCGTGGGGCTTTGTGCTGGCTGTGGGGGGAGGCGTGGGGCAGTGTGGGGATGGGAGCAGGATGGATACACCACAGAACCTCGCTGCTGTAAGGAGGAAAAAGAATTGGGTTCAGCATGAGGCTTTTTAGCCGCTGGCTCTCGTATCCTCAGCTGCTTGTTCTCCTTTTCCCCTTCTGGGTTTTATTGTCCCCGACTGGTGTCTGTGCCCGGTCTGGGGGTTTATTCACCAGCCGTGTGGTGTGGGGGCCGTCACGGCCTCACGCGTCTCTGACCTTTTGTGTTGGCCTCAAGTTGCTTCATATCAGCAGAGAACAGTTGTGCAAAGTCCCCACGGCTTCGGTGGCATGTCACGATGTTTAAGGTTTTTAGTCTGCCTTAATTGTCTTCAATTACGCCAGCTTACCGGGTTTTACTGATCCACTGCAAGTGCTTTATTTGCAGCTGTGAGAGGGAGCGTTTATGGCTCGCAGAAGTTTTCTTGCCCTGCTCACCTTCAGCTCACCCCCTGTTTTCTACGTGAGCTGTTCCCCAGAGCTTGTCCTTGGAGTTCCCGCTCCTCTTCGCCTCTCCCGCTGCTTTTTTGGACTCAACGATCTTGAGGGTCTCTTTCAACTGAAATTATTCTATGATTTAGGTGCCAACACCCACCCCATGCGCAGGGGACGCGTTTGTGCCGGGCTGGAGCTGACATATCTCCCTGCGTTTCCTTCCTGCCTGCCTTGTCAGCCCCTCCGAGGCCATGTGTCAGGCTGGGTAGATCCAAACTTACTGTCAGGCAGTAAATTCCTGGCATGGGGTCTGTGGGAAGGTCAGCAGGGCCATAGTGAACCCTTAGTGAACCATAGTGAACCCTTATGCTGGAATAACCTGGGACCCGCTTGTCCTGGGCACAGTTTAAATGCTCTTGTGGTGCTGAGATGGGTCATTCTGCGGGAAGAGCGGCAGCGCTTCCCTCATCCCTTCCCAGGTAACACGTCTGTGTTGCTAGAAGGTGAAAATCTCCCGTCAGCAGCATCTGAACCTCCACGGATGGAGGAACTGGCCTAAAACAGGGTGGTGAAAGTAGCTGGGGGTCACTAATGAGTTTTCTTTCTGTAAGAGGAACTGAGTGGCACCAGTGATGGCTTATTCAGCATTGTTGTCTGCCTTGGTGAGAAACACTGTGCTGCCTTTGTTGCTGTATTTTGGGTTTAGGAGCTTCTTATTCAGGCGTGATGGGTGATTCGGGACCCGCCGGCGCGGCCGTGGGGAGGGAGGGGGCGTGAGATTGAGGGGGGGCCAGCACCACGTTGTGCCCACACGGACACATCGCCTGCAGCTCTGGGGTGTGGGAGCTCAGCCGCAGGAGCGCTGGGTTCTCCTTTGGCCCCGAATCAAAGTGCCTCGTGAGCAGCAGGAAATTAGACACTCCAGATCTTGGGGCTTCTTCCAGGAGCAGAGGAAACGGCCTCAAGTGGAGATTGAGGTTGGATGTGGGAACAATTTCTTCCCCAAAGGGCTGTGGGGCATTGGAACAGGCTGCCCAGGGCAGTGCTGGAGTCACCATCCCTGGAGGGCTGGACAGACGGACATGAGGTTCTCAGGACATGGGGCAGTGCCGGGGGTGGGTTATGGTTGGACTCAATGATCTTGAGGGGCTTTTCCAACCAAAATGACTCTGCGACTCTAAAGGGAAGGTCCCAGCTCTGCTCGGCCGCTCGCTGGGTCATCGCTGAATGCCGGGATGTTTTTCCCAGCCTGGAAAGGAGCTCGGTGGGAATTGCTGGAGCGGGAGGAGCACAAGCCTGTGCCCAGCTCTGTGTTGTACGGTGGGTGCTGCTGCCACCTCCCTGTCTGCAGATGAGCTCCCGCCACCTGTTTTTGCTCAGCGGGTGTAGCAAGGGCAGAATATTTGCAACTCACCGTAATGACTAAACAATCAGCTCTGTCCAAACCAGATGACCGCGGCTGTTGGCTCTGGGTCTGACACCCCCTGCTGCTGTGTACCACAAACCTGTTTTATTTACTGTTGGGCTCCAGCTGCGGAACGGGGACTCTGCCCCATGTGTCCCCGTGCCCGATTCCAGCTGCACAACAGTGTGGGGGGTAACGCTGAGCTGCTCTGCAGTCCCCAAACCGTTTTGTTTGCACTTCTTAAACCCAGAGCCAGGCAGCGGTGTTGGCTCCAGCCCAGGGGCTGAGCTCGGAGAATTCACCTACAGCAGCGCTGCCTCATCACCCAGGGGGACAGACCCAGCGCAGGGTGCTGAGCACCCAGCTTTGGGTGTTGGGAGCCTCACTGGGCCCCTCGTCCAAGCACTGGGTCACTTCAAGTCTGGTTCTGGCACCGGAGAGCTGGAGGGGTTGGTGTGAGGAGCCTGACATTTGGAGCTCAGGCTGGAGGAGGAGGCAGCAGTTTGGTCTTTGGGGGCTGCTGGTAGCTCTGCAGGGCTTACAGGAATGGGGGAGATGGGTGGTCGCCTCCCTCTCAGAAATTCGGGGGTTTTGGGTGGTGAAAACACGCTGCGGTACCCGGCGGCTCTGGGAAGCCGCAGGAAAGCAGCGGGGGTGATTCACGTCTCCGAGCCGGCTGCAGAAATTCCCCGGTAGGGCTTCGAGTTTTGCTTTCCAGGCACTTTCTGCAGAGCCGGGCTGACTGCGCGCCAGGCCGGCGACACCGGCGGGACTGCGGTAAATGCTCCTTCCTCCCTGTCTTGCAGGCCGGGAGCTGCAGGGAGGCGCAGAGAGCTGCTGCGGCACAGCCGGGAGCTCCTGCTGTTCGCTGGAGAGCCGGGACCCGGGGGGCAAAACCAGGCTCTGAGTAAATCGCAGGTAACCGAGGAGGCAGGGAGGGGCGCTGTGCTCGCACAGGCTGCTCGGGAGGCGCTTTGCCCCTCTGTAACAGTGCAGGACCGGCTGCCAGCACCCGAAGTGAGCCCCGAACCCGTGCAAACCCTTTTTCTTTCCCTGCGTGCCAAGCTGGCCCTGGCTGTGTGCTCTGCCCCGTGGGCTCAGCCCCCACATTTTATCCAGATTTTCTTTTTAATCCCCCTTGGGGATCCCTCTCCAGCCTGGCCGGGGAACAGAGGACACGGTTTCTCTGTGCTCGGTTTCTCAGTGCTCGCAGGGGATTGCTGCATTTGGCTTTCGCTGATGCTCATTTACATTTTAAAACCATTTGCAAGCTCTTTTTGTTTCCACTTGGCTTTGCTTCCCCTGCTCCTGCCCCTCCCAAGCAGCAAGGCCACTGCAGGATCTCAAGGACAAGCCTCTGGTTTCTTTGCTGTTGAAGGAAAAACGGGTGAAACCGCTGTAAAGACAAATACCCGCTGACCTTTAGGGACTATCTGCTGCTTGCACGGGCTTCCTCAGCCTTGCCAAGCTGTGAATCTGCCTCAAACTGCCTGAATTATATAATATCACCCCGAGTGCTGGGCGGAAACCTCGTGCCCTTTGAATTTAAAGCTGCGCTGCTGGAGCAGGGCTGGTTTCTGGAAGAGGCTCCTTTTGATCTTGCTGGGGTGCTGGCAGTCGTGTCCCCTCATCCGCACTGTCCCCTTGCTCCGGTGTTGGTCTGAGCCTCGGGTTTTGCTCGGTTCCTCTTCTCATCCCCAAGCTGTTCCCTGTGTAGGTGTGAGACAAGGCTGGGGGTGAATTTTCCCTGGAAAAGTGTTTTGTGGACGAGGACTCACAAACCCAGGGGAACTCACTTGCTGTGGGTACAGTGCCTGTGGGATGGAGTGAACAAAGTGGCTGCTGCTGCTGAGAGGAGCAGGTCGGGCTGGAGCCTGAGCAGGGGTGGACACTGGTGTGTTCAGCGCCTACCTCCTCCTCCTCACCCTCATTAGCGAACCAGCCGATCGCTCCCTCGTCGGCAGAGCCCACGTTGTGTCGGGGTGGCCGCCGGGCGCTCACCCTCCCCAGGGAAATGGGCGCTGAGGGCTTCCCTGGGCGCTTCATCTCCCTGGGGCTCTTCCTATGACATCCCAAGCTCTTTCCCACCCCTGCCCTTTCCTTCCCAAGCATTCTGTAGCGACCTCGGTGAGGGAATTGTCGCCTTTACCCTCTCTGCTCTGCCTCCCCTGCCAGGGACGTGCCGCCAGCTGGAGACCACCATGACGGACTCCAAGTACTTCACCACCACGAAGAAAGGTAAGGGAGAGGCAGATGGAGCCTCCCACCGTTTTTCCTGCTCGCACTGTTTCTCCTGCTCTCTCGCAGTGCTATCAGCCAGTTGGGGGGCGCTGTCCCTGCCGTTGGAAAGTGGAAGAGGTGGCAATTCCTATGGGAGAGCCCTCATCCTGTGCGGGATGCTCTGACACAGCCAGGGTGGCTTCTGGGCTTGTCACCAGCCCCCTGTGCCCAGCCAGCGCTGGTGGCAGCTGGGTGATCGGCTTTAGCAGCTCAGGAGTGGCTGCGGGACACGGCCCCCCGCCGAGCTCCCCCACGCTGGGACAGAAGTGCTCGGGGAGTTGGACTTAAGCACTTTCCAGAGCAAGGAATTAATGTGGAGAAAAGCCATGTGGCATCTTCCTTGTCGGTCTGTCTGCCTGGGAGTGAATAAAGAGCTCGGGGTGGCCTTGTGAGGGCAGGACTGCTGGGGGCTCTGATAACCACCCTGCAGCCAAAATACCCCCCGAATAACCCCCGTGTCCTGTGCTTGGGGGGTGGGGGGCTGGTGGTTGTCACCCCTGTGGTGTCTCTGGTCACTGAAGCCCCTGGGACTCTGGTGGGGCTGCAGGGTCACCCCAGCACGCTTATCTCTGTGGGTGAGAGCTGAGCCTCTTGGGGGCTCTCAGACATTTGGGAAGTTAAATCCCCCCGCTTCCAGCTCCTGGCACCACACAGCACCCAGCTCCCCCTAGCCCCTGAGCTCCCCCTAGCCCCTGAGCTCCCCCTAGCCCCTGAGCTCCCCCTAGCCCCTGAGCTCCCCCTAACCCCTGAGCTCCCCCTCTTTGCCTTCCTCCAGGGGAGATATTTGAGCTGAAAGCCGAACTGAACAGCGACAAGAAGGAGAAGAAGAAGGAGGCCGTGAAGAAGGTCATAGCGTCCATGACCGTCGGGAAGGACGTCAGGTGCGTGGTGGAGCCGTGCCGGGGATCCCTGGGCCAAACCGCGCCGGGAGGGCGGCTTGTGGGCTCCCATTCTCCCCCGTTGCCTCCAAGGGGTTTCCGTGTTTGGTTTGTGTCTCGGGCGAGGACAGAACGAGCTCCTGGCCGCAGCCGTACCCCCCGCCACGGCAGGAGCACATGTGTGAGCGCGGCCGTCTGGCGGGCGGGGGCTCGCGTGGCTTCGGGAGTAATCTGGCTAAAAGAGGATTGGTCTGGCCGCCAGATAAGTTTGTTGGGATTATTGCTGCTTGTTTCAAGTGTTACTACAAGCCAGCAGAAACCCGCTCTGAGCCTTTATGGCAAAGGGCCGGCGTCTCTGCCTTGGTGTCGATGAGCATTTTGCAGCTGCTCTGGTCCAAAAGGTCGGGCAGCTGCTTTTCCCTCTTCTCTGTTATCTGGCTGAGTGAGCAGCACGTGGCCCCTCGGTCCCCTCCTCCCTGCCTGCATCCATCCCTGCACGCCCTTGGCATCACACACAACGTCAGCGCTTTCCTTTTCTTGGTGCGTTTAAGAGTAGATGGAGAAAAACCCTGGTCTGGGCTCTGTGTTGGGTAAACTGGTGTGTTGCCGGCTCCCAGGGCACTGGCATCAGCGGGTCACGCTCTGTCTCGGGGCCACCATGGAGGAGACATCACTGGCCACGGCAGGGACGTCCCCGAGGCTGCTTGGCCCTTGGCAGAAGCTGCATTGCTTGGAAAGGAAATATTGGTTGCGACAGCCCGTTTTTTTTTTAGCGTGTGCATGTTTTGGGCTGCGAGAATGTGATTGACTGGGTTCAGCCCTCCCTGGAGGTGCAGGAAGGCCTGGCTTAGCCTGGGGTGAGCGCAGCCGAGGTGCAGCAGCTCTGCCAGAGATGCGCAGTGCCTGGGTTTGGGTCCCTGGGTTCAATCCTGTAAGTTATGGTTGGGTTTGTAGTGGCAGAGAAGCTTCCAGAAGCCCAGGAACACCTGTCAGGGTGAGATAACCCTTGTGTTAGCCCTCTGATCTTGATTGCTTCTCCCAAGGTGGTTTAATAATCTAATTGGTCAGTCTGTATTTTTAATAGTCTAATTGGTCTTTCTTTATCGGCTGTGGTGGAACAGTGTCTCTGGCATCCCGCAGCTCCAGGGTGTTTAATTCTTGCTGGGAGGGTGTTGGGCTCTGCTTCCCAGGAACAAGCACCAGGAGCAGAGGAAATGGCCTCAAGTTGTGCCAGGGGAGGTTGAGGTTGGATGTGGGGAACAATTTCTTCCCCAAAGGGCTGTGGGACATTGGAACAGGCTGCCCAGGGCAGTGCTGGAGTCACCATCCCTGGAGGGTTGGACAGACGAACATGAGGTTCTCAGGACATGGGGCAGTGCCGGAGTGGGTTATGGTTGGACTCGATGATCTTGAGGGGCTTTTCCAACCAAAATGATTCTGTGACTCTAAGGGGAGGTCCCAGCTTTGTGCAGGCGGCTCCGCTCCATCCCAGCAGAGCATCGTCCTGCCGCGGGGCTCACCCTGGGGAGAGGGGTGTTCCTTACCCCCAGCCCTGGGTGTTCACTCCTCTAATGGGGTGTTTCTAGCGCAGGGCATGGGGCAAGCACTCAGCAGTTTGCAGCAGGGCAGGTTTAACATGTGCAAAAGCAAAGAGCGGTTTTGGTAGGGCTGTGCAGAAAGTGAGGGGAGAATGGCTTGTCTCCCTTATTTACTCGCAGGTGCCGGAGCCTTTTGCACCATCCCATGAGGGCTGGGTGATGTTGCACCTTCTGCTGGGCATGTGCTGGAGCTGCGATAGGGCACAGCCGTGTGGGAGAGCTCTGTTTTGGTCCATTAGGGCTGGTTTGAGCTGCTGTCTATACAGATCTGTCAAGAAAAACCCACTGGGGATGAGTGATTGAGCCACATCTGCTGCACGGTGGGCTCAGGTCCTGGGAAAGGACCTGTGCTCTGTGGCCAAGAGGCCAATGGTACCTGGGGTGTGTGAGGAAGAGTGTGACCAGCAGGTCAAGGGAGGTTCCTCCCACTCTGCTCTGCTCTGGGGAGGCCACATCTGCTGTACTGGGTCCAGTTCTGGACTCCCCAGTTCCAGAAGGACAAGGAATTACTGGAGAGAGTCCAGTGCAGGGACACAAAGATGCTGAGGGGTCTGGAGCATCTTTGTGATGAGGAGACAGAGAGAGCTGGGGCTGTTGAGCTGGAGAAGAGAAGCTGAGAGGGATCTGATCAATGGATCAATAGCTCAGGGTGGGTGTCAGAGGATGGACCAGACTCTGTTCATGGTGCCCAACGCCAGGGTGAGGGGCAACGGGCACAGACTGAAACACAGGAGGCTCCATGTGAACATGAGCAGAAACTTGTTTGCTGGGAGGTGCCAGAGCCTGGCCCAGGCTGCCCAGAGCGGGTGTGGAGTCTCCTTCTGTGAGACATTCAAACCGCCTGGACCCACCTGTGTGATCTGCTCTGTGACCCTGCGTGAGCAGGGCTGGGCTGGGGATCTGCAGAGCTCCTGCAACCCAGCCAGCCTGGGATTGTGAGAGCTTGGGGTCATCTGGCTCCAGGAGTGGGTTGAGCTGTGGGAAGGTGTGCCCTGCAGGTGGTGACATCTCCATCCCCCTGGCCGCATCCTGCCATCACCAAGGTGCTTTGTGTTTCAGCGCTCTCTTCCCGGACGTGGTGAACTGCATGCAGACGGACAACCTGGAACTGAAGAAGCTGGTCTACCTCTACCTGATGAACTACGCCAAGAGCCAGCCAGACATGGCCATCATGGCAGTCAACACCTTTGTGAAGGTGAGAGGCGCCTCGGAGCCACACGCTGCATTGTTCAGCCCCACGTGCATCCCTGTTTTTGTGAGGCCACCACGTGAAGCTGCTGTGTACCCCGCTCCGGAGAAGGGAGCGTGGGCAGGTTTCCAAATCCTCTCCCCTGGCTCTAAATAGCTGAGCAAATTTGTCTGCTAATGCAGAAGAAAAACAGTTTTTCGGCAGCTGCGCTGTGCCACTTGCTCTGTCAGCGGCAGCTTCGGCTGTGGGCAGCTCCTGCCATGGAGCTGCCGTCATGTGAGCTTGAGAAGGCCCTCGTGATCTTCTAGTTGGAGTTGGGAGCTGAAGAGCATGTTTGTTAGGAGCCAAGATATTGTCAAAGCACTTTGTGAAACGGCTCGGTGGGCATTAGAGAGTTTTCACTTTTTAGAAAGGAAAAAATGCACACAATAAACCTGTTAGATGCATTTCCCAGGTCAGGTGGCTGTTCCACAGGGTGAGAGCTGATTTCAGGTACTTGGTTTAAGTGGTGAAGACATCAGGTGCCTGGAGGTGTGTTTGGGGTGAGAACTGGTGCTGTTAAAACTCTGTGGGTGCCAGATTGCAGAACAAGAGCTCAAACCTCTCTCTTGGGTGACTTGTTCTCCAGGGGTGAGCATTAAAACCTTTAGATGTCAGGTACCCAAAGAGAGTGATGGTCCCAAAGCCACCACTGGTGCCTGTGATTGCAGAAGTGGCCCTGGACATGTCCCCTCCTTCTCTCATCCTTGCAGGACTGCGAGGACCCAAACCCGCTGATCCGGGCTCTGGCCGTGCGCACCATGGGCTGCATCCGCGTGGACAAGATCACGGAGTATCTGTGCGAGCCGCTGCGCAAGTGCCTGAAGGACGAGGACCCGTACGTGCGCAAGACGGCAGCCGTCTGCGTGGCCAAGCTCCACGACATCAACGCCCAGCTGGTGGAGGACCAGGGCTTCCTGGACACCCTGAAGGACCTCATCTCCGACTCCAACCCCATGGTGATTATTTTTTGCTTTCTCCATCCCAATGACAGTAAATTCGCTCCCTTTGTCTTCACATGCTGACTCGTTTCCTCCCATGCTCCCCTTCACTGTTTTTGGTGCTTATGGGACCCCTTTTGGGGACAGCTGTTTCCGAGGGCTGCAGGCTATGTTCCTTGTCCTGTAACTGTGTCACCATGCTGAAAAGCATCTCCAATTCCTTGGCAGTGTGTTATTAGTCTGTTCTCGGTGGGGAGGAGACTGTCCCGGCCAGCTGGGAGCAGGGGGTGGTGGCAGAGGGGAGCCGATATTGGCTCCGGTACCATGTAGCTGGTGGTTCTTAGTCTCCCTGCTTTTCTCCAGGCGTGAGTGACTTCCAAGCCCTCTTTCCCCAGGGTTTCTCTTCCCCCAGCCTTTGCTGCTCTTCAGATCGTGCCCCAGGTGTCGCAGTGAGCCCAGGAGCTGCTGCAGAAAGCGCCGGGGCTCCTTGGAGCCGCCGGGCACGGGGCCAAGGCTGACTCTGCTGAACACGTGTGAAGTGTTGGGGATGTGGCGTGGGCGGTGGGACTGCGCTGGTGGCGATTGCTCATCTCCTGAGGATCGGCTGGCGGGGAGGAGAGGCTGGTGCCCAGATGTTGCTGGGATGGAAGATGCTGACACTGAGGATGCAGCTCATCCGCCTGCGCCAGCTCTCCCCTGGGCTGTTGAACCACACTGGTGTCACCTTGTGCTCACTGTCACCTAACACCCGCCCTGTCCCCTCTGGCAGGTAGTGGCCAACGCAGTAGCGGCCCTCTCAGAAATAGCAGAGTCTCACCCGAGCAGTAACCTCCTGGATCTCAACCCCCAGTCCATCAACAAGCTGCTCACGGCCCTGAACGAGTGCACAGAGTGGGGCCAGATCTTCATCCTGGACTGTCTGGCCAACTACATGCCCAAGGATGACCGGGAGGCCCAGAGGTGAGGGGGTGTCTGGGTGCTGCTGGGGCAGCAATGCCTTTGGGGCACCGCACACCAGCTGGAGTGGGGCTGGAAAAGGGATGGGGACAGGTAGGTATGGACTGCAGGGCCTGACTCTGCCCCTGCTCCTCTGAGAAGCATCCTAGCTTGTGACAGCACTGGTGTGGCCAGCAGGCCCAGGGCAATGACCCCACTGGGGAGGCCAAACCTCAAATCCTGGGGTCCGTTCTGGGCCAGTCACTCCAAGAAAGGCCTTGAGGTGCTGGAGCGAGTTGAGAGAAGGGAAAGGAGCTGGTGAGGGGCTGGAGCACAAGTGTGATGGGAGCGGCTGAGGGACCTGGGGGGTTCAGCTGGAGAACAGGAGCTGAGGGGAGACCTTCTGATCTCTGAACTGCCTGAAAGGAGCTTGGAGCCAGGGGGGGTCGGGCTCTGCTCCCCAGGAACAAGCGGCAGGAGCAGAGGAAACGGCCTCAAGTTGCGCCAGGGGAGGTTGAGGTTGGATGTGGGGAACAATTTCTTCCCCAAAGGGCTGTGGGGCATTGGAACAGGCTGCCCAGGGCAGTGCTGGAGTCACCATCCCTGGGGTAGTGCCACGGGTGAGTTATGGTTGGACTTGATGATCTTGAGGGGCTTTTCCAATCAAAATGATTCTGATCTGGAGCCTGCTGTGGTCCCATTGCAAACCCTGTCCCCGTGCTGGCACAGGGATGGTGCTTCTGGAGCTGCTTCACCATGTGGCCTCATTGTGTGGCGAGGGAGGATGGGCAATGAGGAGCTCAGAAAAGGGGCCCCTGCCATAAAGTTTTGTAAGGTCTGAAAAATAACCATCATTAGGGCATTTCAGAGCCAGTTCAGCATCTTTTGGGAAGGTCTTACTTGCTGCTCAGCTGTCCTGCTGCAAACTCTGCTGGTGCCTTAGAATCACAGATGGTTTGTGTTGAAGGGCCCTCCCCAGCTCCCCAGTGCCCCCCCTGCCATGACAGGGACATCTGCACCAGCTCAGGTTGCTCAGAGCCCCGTCCAGCCTGGCCTGGGATGTCTCCAGGGATGGTTCAGCCACCACCTCTCTGGCCAACCTGGGCCAGGCTCTCACCACCCTCAGGGCAACAATTTCTTCCTCACGTTTGGCCTGAATCTCCCTCCTTTAGTTTAAAACCATCACCCCTTGTCCTGTCACAACAGGCCCTGCTCAAAAGTCTGTCCCCATCTTTCTTATCAGCTCTTCTAAGTCTGGAAAGGCCACAATAAGGTCTCCCTGGAGCTCCTCTTCTCCAGGCTGAACACCCCAACTCTCTCTCTCATCCTGTCCCCATTGGTACCAGCAGCAATATTTAAGCAGGACTATGGGCTGTGACCGTTTTCTTCCCCTTCTCTTCCCCCCTCACCCCTGACACCTCCAGCATCTGCGAGCGGGTGACGCCCCGGCTGTCCCATGCGAACTCCGCCGTGGTGCTCTCGGCTGTGAAGGTGCTGATGAAGTTCATGGAGATGCTGTCCAAGGACCTGGATTATTACGGCACGCTGCTGAAGAAGCTGGCCCCGCCGCTGGTCACGCTGCTCTCCGCAGAGCCCGAGCTGCAGTACGTGGCTCTGCGCAACATCAACCTCATCGTGCAGAAGAGGTGGGTCCCTCTTCCCTATGGGCGCTGCTGCCCGATGCTTCAAACCCTCGGACCATGGCACTGTCAGGATTTTGCCAACAGAACCCATCATATGTTGGATTTTTTTTCTTCTCTATTATTTGAAATCCAAGGGCTGGACGCAGATAATCAGGAGAACTAATGAGCAGGGAACTAAGTTGGGTTCTTCAGGAGGGATTTATTTATTGCTTATTTGGGGGTGGAAAAGATGGAAAGGCCAAAAGCTGAGACTTTGAGTTATTAAATGTCCGGTGAGGAATTTTTGTGATATCAGCTTGTTTCTATGCTGTCATCCTCTTTGAGTAAGTGCTGAGAGTCCTTTTGTCCCTTTGCTGGTGGGCAGGAGGTGGCCGCGGCCCCACACGTGTGCCTGGGGCAGAACTGGCCAGCTGGAGAGTTGGGCTCTGCAGCGACAGCCCCCGGCAGATGATTTATTGTCCTACTCATTATCGCTGTGGTTATCTGTTAAAAATAGCAGCAATTTCTGGGAGAAGTGGAAAGTAATTAATGTCCCTGGGAGCGGGAGTGTGGAAGGCAGGTTGGCTCCTTGGGGTTGGACCTGGCCTAGGTCTTTTTTAGCTTAGAGAGAGGCTGATCTGGTGAGAAAGGTCCAGCCTAGCCCTGGGCTCTGGGTTTCCATCCCTGCTGCCCCTAAGACGTCCCTTCCAACCCTGGCAAGACAAACGTCCCCTGTCGCCTTGCACCTGGTCTTTGTTTGCGGCAAGGTTGCGCCCTGTCCCCTGCGTGCCAGCAAAGGGGAGCCAGCGGACAGAGTCTTGGGGGGAAAAATCACGGTATTTTGGATTTCTTGGCATTGAAGAAGTCCCCAAAACCTTGTGCTTGTGGCCAAGGGGCCTCATCCTCCTGGCCCAGAGCTGCTCGCTCTCTGGGTTTCCCTGGTTTATGTCATTGGTGTCCCCCAGCCTTCGCTGTCCCTTGGCCAGGGAGTGGTGATTGTGGCTAACAGAGTGATGAATTTACACAGCCTTGGGGCATTAACTGGTGGCTGCAGGGTCAGGTAAATGAATTTTCACCCATGTCCCGAGCCTGCGTGCAGCATTCTGGGGAGGACAACTCCCTTCCTGCGCCGCTTTCCCTGGGTCAGAGCCTGGAGGTGGGAGCAGAGCTCAGATCCTCCTTCTGCCACAAGAGAAATCATCTGATACTGATATCGTGTGTCCAGAAAGCTCTGGAGAAAACCACGGGTTCTGGGTGATTTTGGATGTCTCTCTTTGGGAAGCAGCACGTCTCCCTCAATCACTGCCTCTCGTTATCCGCCAGGCCCGAGATCCTGAAGCACGAGATGAAGGTGTTCTTCGTCAAGTACAACGACCCCATCTACGTCAAACTAGAGAAGCTGGACATCATGATCCGCCTGGCTTCCCAGGCCAACATCGCTCAGGTCCGGCTCTGGGTGGCACCAAGGGGGGTGTGCAGGGAGTTCCAGCCTCGCAGGGAGGGGGTTCGCCCAAAAAGTCCTCACCTCAGCTTGGGAAGGTGCTGACAGGAGCTGCTGTGCCACCTGTCTGCTGCTGCTGGGTCGCTGCCCTGCTCTTGTGGTGGCTTTTCTTGCATCCGAGCTCTTACCATCTTACCCCTCCGGCAGGTGCTGGCTGAGCTGAAGGAGTACGCCACGGAGGTGGACGTGGACTTCGTGAGGAAGGCGGTTCGAGCCATCGGCCGCTGCGCCATCAAGGTGGAGGTGAGAGCAGGTCTCTTGGGGTCCCCATGGCAGCTGGGACTGGGCTGGAGGTCACCTCACCCAGGAGCTGGTACTGCCCCGAGGAGCCAGAGCCTTACTGGGCCTGGGGATGAGCCACAGTTGTTCAGGGGGCACATACATGGGGTGTGAGGGGGATGTTTGATCCCCTGACCTGTTGCTGCTGGAGCTGTTGAGGATCCCTGCTTGCCCTGTGCTCTGCTGCATACCCAGATGTTGCAGCTGTGCCTGATGTGTGAATGCAGCGGGGGATACAAGTGGATTATAGAATCACAGAAGGGTTTGGGTTGAAGAGACCTCCCCAGCTCCCCCAGTGCCCCCCCTGCCATGACAGGGACATCTGCACCAGCTCAGGTTGCTCAGAGCCCCGTCCAGCCTGGCCTGGGATGTCTCCAGGGATGGTTCAGCCACCACCTCTCTGGCCAACCTGGGCCAGGCTCTCACCACCCTCAGGGCAACAATTTCTTCCTCGCATCCAGCCTGAATCTCCCTCCTTTAGTTTAAAACCATCACCCCTTGTCCTGTTGCAACAGGCCCTGCTCAAAAGTCTGTCCCCATCTTTCTTATAATCTCTTTTAAGTCTGGAAAGGCTGCACTAAGGTCTCCCCGGAGCTTCTCTTCTCAGCTGAACACCCCAACTCTCTCAGCCTGTCCCCCAGCAGAGCTGTTCCAGCCTCGGATCATTTCTGCAGCTCCTCTGTGTTGTTCGGGTCTGCAGCGGTGGCTGGAGGGGGCTGATCCTTTCCCAAGGGGTCATGAGGCTTTGCTCCCCCGTGGGGTGTAATTTGAAGAACGGGATTATTAAGGACCTTGCCGTGGCTCGGGGACAGGCAGGCTCATGGACAGGGTTGTGTAGCTCTGAGGCAGCTGATATTGCAGCGGGTTTTCTGTAGAGCATCCTCAATCCCAGAGATAAACTGCTGGGCAGCAGCAACCAGGCACTGGGGAGGGACAGGAGGAGACGCTGGAGCTGGTTTGGGTTTTGCATCCCACTGGGAGCTGAGCTGGGCTTTGCCATAGAGCCATCCCTCCCCTCCACCAGCCTCTCTTGGGTTTATCTGCACAGCATTAGCTCTGGTTTTCCCTCTCTATTAACACTGAGTGGTGTGACTGTGCGGATCCAAACTCAGGCAAGGTTCTGCTGGCCTGGAACGCATCCCGTGGGAGCCGGGAGCGAGTGACGTGGGGGCTCAAGGCTTTGGGGAGCGTGCAGGAGGAGTGAGGAGCAGCCAGATCCAGCTGGGAAGGGGAAACCATGCTCGTGTGTCCCCTGTTCTGGTCTGGGTTGGGTTTGGGGAAGGTACGGAGGGGATGAGGCAGCAAGGACGGGGGTGTGGGAAGGGCAGCGGAGGCTTTGGGATGAACATCGCTGCCGACTGACCGTGTCCCTCCTCAGCAATCAGCCGAGCGCTGTGTCAGCACCCTGCTCGACCTCATCCAGACCAAAGTCAACTATGTGGTGCAGGAGGCCATCGTTGTCATCAAGGACATCTTCCGCAAGTACCCCAACAAGTGCGTGGCACTGCCTGTGAGCCCTGGGGCCTCGGGTTGACGCTCCCACACCTAGATGGGCTCTTTCTTCCCCCCTGTGCTTGCGGGGGAGGCCCAAAAAACCCCACAAAGCCCCAGATGTGGGTGAGGGCCAGGCTGCTGCTCCCTCCTGGTGGGCTGGGCAGTGGTGAAGCCCCCGGAGCCTCCGTGCAGTAAAGGTGCTTTGGGACTTTTGCTAGTCAGGGTTGTGATCACTGGTCAGTGCAGCCCCAAGAGTTAAGCTGGGGGTAGGAAAGCTGTCCCCAACAGTCCCACATCCAGACACCCACAGGGACAGGAGTTGCCAGAGGCTTCAAGGTCCCTCACATCAGCATAAACCATCTCTGGCTCTTGATTCAGTGATCGCGATGCAGGAGCGAGGGCAGCAGGAGGAGGGGAGCGTTCCAGCTGAGCCAGGATGAATAGGCAGCTCTGTGATCAGGAAGTCATGTACTAATAGCGGTAATAAATGCTAATGAATAGAATTAGTAACGAGCAGGAGCTCTGCAGCTCAGGGCTGCGGCAGAGGGGACAGAGCCTGGAGGAGCGGGGCTGAGAAGTTAATTCAGCAGTGGGGCTGGTGAGCAGGGAAAGATGTGCTGGGAACAGTGAGGGGTCAGCGTGGGTGGTGTCTGGCTGTACCACAGCCCAGGGGACAGCCCCAGGCAGGCGGCAGGGGCTTTTGCCGGTGCCCTCGGTGATGTCCTGGTTCTGCTGAGGCTGATGGGGCGCAGTTTGGAATGAGAGAGGAGCTAGGAGTTGGTTTCTTGCTGTCACTGAATGCGTGTTCCCTCTCGGGAAGGTATGAGAGCGTGATTGCCACCCTCTGCGAGAACCTCGACTCCCTGGACGAGCCCGAGGCCCGCGCTGCCATGATCTGGATCGTGGGCGAGTACGCTGAGCGGATCGACAACGCTGATGAGCTGCTGGAGAGCTTCCTGGAGGGCTTCCACGACGAGAGCACCCAGGTGTGCCAGGACGTGGGGACAGCCCCCCCATGCCACGGGGGAGTCTGGCCTCCAGCAGGACCGGCAGCTTGAGGGGGGACACTGTGACAAAGCTGGTGCTAATCGGGGCATAATGAAGCAAATTGCTCTAGCAGGGTGGTGAGGGTGTTTTCCTTGCAGGAGCTCAGGGCAGTGGTGTCCTATAGTGGCTTTGGAGGAATGTGGCCCATGAAATGCCACCACAGTGGTGTCCCAGGCACCTTCCCTCCTTAATAGTGGGGAGGGACCAGGTGGTCACCTGGTCTGTCCCCTGTGCCAGGGCAGGATCAGCTCTTTGGAGCTGGAAAACGGAGTGAGACGCTAAAACGAGCAGAGGGATTTGTCCACCCCGTCTGCCAGGGCAGCTGAGGCTGGTGGTTTCGCCTGTGGAAATTCTGGGTGGTTTCCATCTGTGTAAACTTCCTACCCTGAGCAAACACCATGAAATTCAATCACGGTGAACAAGGGAAAGTCTATAAATGCAAAACAGCAAAGCCAGTGATCCTGGCCACCCTGTCTTGGGTCTGAAAGGACCATTGGAGGTGAATCACTGCTGCTTGTCCTTGTAAAAGTCAGAGGATGCTCTGGCCTTCACCTTCATGGGACCGTGTAACCTGGTCCCCAGCTCTTGCCCAGTAACCTCTGTGTCACCCTGCGGGGCTGAGGGTGTGGGGATCAGCTAGAAATGGGGTGCAGACCTGGCAGGAGCCACTCAGGGCCTCCTGACGTGTCACCACCCCTTCCGTGGTCACCGTGTGTTTGGTCCCTTGAAAGGCAGGTTGGGGTTATGTCCCAGCAGCACTTAAGGGAAAAATTAATGTGTTTTTGCACAAAAAAAATGGTGCGAGCTGTCTGTGAGTCTCTCCCTAAGGCTGTTTGTCTGCCTACAGGTGCAGCTGCAGCTGCTGACGGCCATCGTGAAGCTGTTCCTGAAGAAGCCCACAGAGACGCAGGAGCTGGTGCAGCAGGTGCTGAGTTTGGCCACGCAGGTGGGTACCAGCTTCTCTGGGCTTTGCCGTCCCCCCCCCAGCAGTGGGAGTGGTTTGGGAATGCTGTGCCTGTGACAGGAGGCACATAATTGGAGGTTAACTCTGGAAAAGCTGACAGTTAAAGTCCTGGAGAGCGAGGACACTGTTTCCTGTAGCACAGGAGGCATCTGGTGCTGTTTCCCTGCTAGGGCTGGTGTAGCAGAGCAGTGTAGCCTCTGCACACCAGAGGTGTGACACAAATAGCTTTAACTTTTATCCTGTGATCCCTCTTGAGCACCAAGACCTAGAATCATAGAATTACAGAAGGGTTTGGGTTGAAGGGCCCTTCCCAGCTCCCCCAGTGCCCCCCCTGCCATGAGCAGGGACATCTGCACCAGCTCAGGTTGCTCAGAGCCCCGTCCAGCCTGGCCTGGGATGTCTCCAGGGATGGTTCAGCCACCACCTCTCTGGCCAACCTGGGCCAGGCTCTCACCACCCTCAGGGACAACAATTTCTTCCTCATGTCACTAGATGGGGTCACGGTGCTCTGAGCTGCTGTGCAGTAGCTGCAGCTTCCCCTGCCCTGTGGTTTGGGCACTAACCCCTGTGTTTCTCGAAGGATTCCGACAACCCCGACCTGCGGGACCGCGGCTACATCTACTGGCGCCTGCTCTCCACCGACCCTGTGGCTGCCAAGGAGGTGGTGCTGGCGGAGAAACCGCTCATCTCCGAGGAGACGGATCTGATCGAGCCGACACTCCTGGACGAGCTGATCTGCTACATTGGGACGTTGGCCTCTGTCTATCACAAACCTCCCAGCGCCTTCGTGGAGGGGAGCAGAGGGGTCGTGCACAAGAGTTTGCCCCCGCGAACGGGCTCGTGAGTATCTCTGTGTCCCCTTGGTGACTCCCCGACCCGTGCTGGAACTTTCAGGGCTGGATCCATGTGCTGGGCAGGTCAGATGCTGAGCTGAGTGGCTGCGGGGCTGCTGCAGCCACACAGCCCCGTGCAGAGCTGCTGTGTCCCCTGTGCTTGGAGCTGAGCCCCTTTCCCATGGGGGATTCCCTGTAGGAGTCAGGCTGTATGGGGACGGTGCACCTCCAATCCTGGGGGCAGTTCTGGGCCAATCACGCCAAGAAAGGCCTTGAGGTGCTGGAGCGAGTTGAGAGAAGGGAACGGAGCTGGTGAGGGGCTGGAGCACAAGTGTGATGGGAGCGGCTGAGGGACCTGGGGGTTCAGCTGGAGAACAGGAGCTGAGGGGAGACCTTCTGATCTCTGAACTGCCTGAAAGGAGCTTGGAGCCAGGGGGGTCGGGCTCTGCTCCCCAGGAACAAGCGCCAGGAGCAGAGGAAACGGCCTCAAGTTGTGCCAGGGGAGGTTGAGGTTGGATGTGGGAACAATTTCTTCCCCAAAGGGCTGTGGGGCATTGGAACAGGCTGCCCAGGGCAGTGCTGGAGTCACCATCCCTGGAGGGTTGGACAGACGAACATGAGGTTCTCAGGACATGGGGCAGTGCCAGGGGTGGGTTATGGTTGGACTCGATGATCTTGAGGGGCTTTTCCAACCAAAATGATTCTATGGATTCCATACTGTCCTTACGAGGCTGAAGGAGTGACCTCAGGCCTAACTGGAAGGTGATCTTGATGAGGTGTTGAAGCGTTGGGGGCCATGTTGGGACTTCTCTTTGAACTCTTGCTGGGTGAACTGGTGTCTGCAGTGGGACCTGTGTGCTCAGCTGGAGCTGCTGAAGGTCTCACATCTCTCCCTCACCCTTCCTTTAGGAGTGAGAGTGCCGAGAGCCCCGACACAGCCCCGTCGGGGGTGCAGGCAGCGGAGCAGCCGGCTGTCATCCCCACCCAGGGTGACCTGCTGGGTGACCTGCTGAACCTGGACCTGGGCCCGCCGGTGAGCGGGCCGCCCTTGGCCACCTCCGCCGTGCAGATGGGCGCTGTGGACCTCCTGGGAGGCGGCTTGGATAGCCTGGTATGTCACAGCCCTGGCAGCGTCCTGCTGGGTTTGATGGTGGCTCTTGTCTGAGCTCCTGGGGATGGGATGGGCTTGTCTGCCCAGGGACATCTGGGCTGGTCCTGTCCTGTTGCAGCTGGGGAAGACAGAGGGGCACTGCACCCGAATTTCGTAGAACTGTAGAGGGGTTTGTGTTGAAGGGCCCTTCCCAGCTCCCCAGTGCCCCCCCTGCCATGACAGGGACATCTGCACCAGCTCAGGTTGCTCAGAGCCCCGTCCAGCCTGGCCTGGGATGTCTCCAGGGATGGTTCAGCCACCACCTCTCTGGCCAACCTGGGCCAGGCTCTCACCACCCTCAGGGCAACAATTTCTTCCTCATGTCCAGCCTGAATCTCCCCTCTTTTAATTTTAATTTAATTTATCTTGTCCTCATCAGATGGCTGAGGGGTTAGTGCTCCCATGTGCCTTTTCTCTCGGTACCTGTAGGTGCTCCCACTGTCCATACTGTGCTGTGGGGGTGATTCCTCTTCCCAAGTCACTCTCTGAACCCCAGTTAATCCCCAGAGGCACCCATTAAATCACCCTGTGAGGTTGAGACATGCCTGGTCCCAGCCCATGGGGTGCTTTAATGGTGTCTCCTGCCCCGGGAGCTCTGGAGGTGACAACTTGTCCTCCTGGGAGCACAAGCCACACAGCAGCTCAGTCGCAGGGTGCAGCGATGATCCAGGCTCCCTGAAGGAAAAGGGTCTGGAGTTTTCTCCGCTGCTCGTGGAAGTGGCGGAGATCCCCAAGAGGAGGCAGCGATGCTGTCCCTTCGCCTGGTCCCTCAGCCACCAAGTCCACTCTGGCGCTTTGGGGACTTCAGGGTTTGGAAATGGGCCAGTACCGACCGTGGGGACAAGACACCCGGGTCGTGCTCTGTCCCCAGGCTCCAGGGCAGCCGCAGACGGACAGGTTAGGGCATGGCAGGACTAACCTCTCTTCTCTCCTCCCCTCCTCTTCTCTCTGTTTCTCTCTTCTCTCCTGGCTTGTCTCTGCATGTGGCTGGCTCTTCTCTCCGCCTCGCCCGCTTCTGCTTGGAGATGGGGGACGAGTCGGAAGGGGTATGGACCAGCCCTGTTCTTGGCCCTCTAGACCACGCGCAGCACCCAAGCCCCCCCCCGCCACGCCTGCTCCCCCCGCGCAGCCACAGCCCCCGTGTTGGGTTCCCCTGTGACACCTCCCTCCCCTCTGGGGACAGCCAGGTCCCCAAACAGCTCCCTCCCAACCCTGGGCCCTCGCCAGCCCACACCGGTGCTGTTAGAGCCCCCTTGATGGGGCCTTCTGTGGGACCCCCGTCCCTGTGACGCGCTGCCCCCCGCCCCCGCTTACACCCCTTTCTTGTCTCTTGCAGCTGCGAAGTGATGTGGGAGGCAGCCCCGCTGTGAGTGTCCCCTCGTGCCCCAGCACCTCTCACCCTCTGCATCCTCCTCTTCCTCATGCTCCTCCTCCTTCTCCTCCTCTCCCCCACCCCGCGGTGCCCCTGTGACCTGCTCCCTTTTCCCCACAGATGGGTGGCGGTGGCAGCAGCTTCACACCAGCGCCCAGCGCTGCGATGCCCCCGAACCTGGGGGCACCCCTGGGCAGCGGCCTGGGAGACCTCTTCGACCTCACTGGTGGGGTGGGGACCCTGTCGGGATCCTACGTGGCACCCAAAACGGTGAGTGGGGTGGTTCGGGGGGCAGAGACACCCCTGTGCCTGCTCCATGCTGCGGGGTGTCCCAGGGGGGTGGAAGATGAACCTTCTTTTCGTGACGTGGAGCAAGGCAAGCGATGGGAGTTGGTCTGCAGATGGAGAGGATGTTCAGTGCTTGCCCAGTTGGGGGGGTGCAATGCAGAGGGGGGTCTGTGTGTTCCCTGGGGGACACAGAGCCCTGACCTGAGGGGACAGCCGGGATCTGTCGGGTCACAGCTCTGATTTTGGGGCTGTGCTGTTTCACGTGTGTGTGGTGAGGTTTAGAATCATAGAATCGCAGAATAGTTTGTGTTGAAGGGCCCTTCCCAGCTCCCCCAGTTCCCCCCCTGCCATGAGCAGGGACATCTGCACCAGCTCAGGTTGCTCAGAGCCCCGTCCAGCCTGGCCTGGGATGTCTCCAGGGATGGTTCATCCACCAACTCTCTGGCCAACCTGGGCCAGGCTCTCACCACCCTCAGGGCAACAATTTCTTCCTCATGTCCAGCCTGAATCTCCCTCCTTTAGTTTAAAACCATCACCCCTTGTCCTATCACAACAGGCCCTGCTCAAAAGTCTGTCCCCATCTTTCTTATCAGCTCTTTTAAGTCCAGAAAGGCTGCAATAAGATCTCCCCAGAGCTTCTCTTCTCCAGGCTGAACACCCCAACTCTCTCAGCTCTCCCCTCTCTCCAGAGGGGACACCCGGGATCTGTCAGGTCATGGCTCTGATTTTGGGGCCATCTGGGTGTCGGTAGCTGTGAAATGCCCCTGGTTTACAGACAAACACCCTGTGGGGCTCTGCCAGGCTGGAGAGCACCGAAGGGTTTGCTTTGGGTAAAACCCCAAGGGTTTCTTGTCTCCTTCCCCCAGGTCTGGCTCCCTGCCATGAAAGCCAAGGGGCTGGAGATCTCCGGTACCTTCAGCCGGCAGGTGGGCTCCATCGCCATGGACCTGGTGCTCACCAACAAGGCTCTGCAGGTCATGTCCGACTTCGCCATCCAGTTTAACCGTAACAGGTGAGGTCAGGTCCCTCCTGGGCTGTGTGACACTGCTGAGCTCACCCCTGGAGTGGAAAAGGGTGGGAGGAAGGAGTTGTGAGCACTGGGAACAACCTCACATGATGACCTGCTCTCTCTGATGGCTGTGGTGGTGATGAGCATCAACCCAAAGCCTCTAAGAAGTTGACTGAAGAGGCTGTTCCCCGGGCTCTGACCACATCCCGTACTTGTCCTCGTGCTGAACCGATGTCTCCTTTTCCCTCAAAGGGACAGAACAAAGGATGGGCCTCAGGGAGCTGTGCAGGAATGTTAAACATGGGTGTGGGTCTGTGTGGGAGGAAGGGGTCAGATTTTGGGGCTCCATATTATTGGTCCAACCTGGTTCTGGTCTGTGCAGGGGCAGCACAATGACCTGGGGTGTCCTGGTGGAGGAAAGCAGGGAACCCCAAGGCTGTCCCCTCTGCCATCGCCTGCTGTCCCCCACCCTGACCCCCTGCCCTGCTCGGGTGTCCCCACAGCTTCGGCCTGGCCCCGGCAGCTCCTCTCCAGGTCCACGCGCCTCTCGCCCCCAACCAGTCTGTGGAGATCTCCCTGCCGCTCAACACCGTCGGCTCCGTCATGAAGATGGACCCGCTGAACAACCTCCAGGTGGGGAACCCCGCGGGTGTCCCCTCCCGGGGCTGGGGATGGGGCAGGGCTGTCCCCTCGGAGGAGATGGGACAGCAGGAACTGGGTGAGAAGAAACCCCCAGCTCATCATCTCTGCTGTCAGAGCTCAGTCTGGCTCTGGTTTGTCATCCAGCTCGGTCTGGATGCCAGGATGAGAGGAAACAGCCTCAAGTTGCGCCAGGGAAGGTTGAGGTTGGATGTGGGGAACAATTTCTTCCCCAAAGGGCTGTGGGGCATTGGAACAGGCTGCCCAGGGCAGTGCTGGAGTCACCATCCCTGGAGGGTTGGACAGACGGAGATGAGGTTCTCAGGACATGGGGCAGTGCCAGGGGTGGGTTATGGTTGGACTCGGTGGTCTTGTGGGGCTTTTCCAACCAAAATGGTTTTGCAGTGTCCCCTGTACACTGGGGACGGTGGCACAGCGCACTGGCTGCGGGATGGGGATGCTGGCAGCTCCAGCTCCCGTCTGGCAGCTGCCAGGCTCTTGCCTGCGATGTCACCCTTGCTGGGTGACACCCGGCTCGGGGGGGTTGGTGGGATGGGGTGAGGTGCTTGCCACTTGGAGGTTTTCAAGTCCCCCTGTCCTTCCATCCCAGGTTGCGGTAAAAAACAACATTGACGTCTTCTACTTCAGCACCCTGTACCCGCTGCACATCCTCTTTGTGGAGGACGGGAAGATGGGTGAGTCGGAGTGCAGGTGGCTGTGACTCCTGCAAGATGTTCTTGTGCTGCCTGTCTGGAGGTGCCATCCCGGCCCCTGAAATCCTCTCAACCGTGTTCCCAGCCCTGGGGATGGAGTGGGGAGCTGTGGGGAGCCAGATGCCCCTGGCAGTTGCAGATGGGGATGCTGCCACGCCAGCATGACTATCTGAGATGGCCTGAGCCACCTTCTAACTCCCCACTGCCAGGGAGAGCTTCACTCACTGCTTATTTTGCCTTCCCTGGTGCTCACCAGCCCCTTCCCCAAGCCCGCACGGTTTGCTGACCCCCCCAAAGTGGGTAGACTGGGGGTCAGACTGTCCTGGGGAAGCTGCTGGTGGGGTTGGCAGTGTGACATCTCGGTGACATGGCAGCGTGTGGCCTGTGTTGTAGCGCCTTTGGGAGGTGGAGGGGAGGGCTGCTCCTGGAGCTTCATTGGTACTTTTGCTCCTCTCTGCAGAGCGACAGATGTTCCTGGCCACTTGGAAGGACATTCCTAACGAGAACGAGGTGCAGTTCCAGATCAAAGACTGTTCTCTCAGCACAGGTGGGTCCCAACCCTGCAGAAGGACCCGGCTCAGCTCACAGCTGGTGACCAGTTCACCCCAGTTATCCCAGCCCAGGCTGCAGGGAGGTGGGAGCTCCTTCCCATGTGCCCACCCCGGATCTCCAAAATGGAGCTGCTGCTTTCCTTGATGTTAACTGGTTGTAGAAACTTGGCAGCTCCAGAGGTTCTCTACCCGCTGGGGACGTCCCCACTGCCAGGGACAGTTGCTGTGCCCCCCGTGGCACCCGTCTGGGGCAGAGAAGCTGAACTGGCTCACTGGCAGCGTGGGCAGGAGCCAGGGCCAGGCTCCCTGGCGCCTCCCCGCACCCCCAGCTCTTTCTCCGGGAGATTTGGTGCCAAGTGGGACATGCACACCCGGGGCGGGGACAGCCAAGTCCTTTCAGTCCCGCTGGCAGCGGTGAGCTGAGCTTTGTGGAGCGATAGAGCTCGGGGCTGTTGTCTGCCCTCCCCGGGGAGACCCAGGCTGAATAGAGCCCTTCTCACTGTGCGGGGACAGCAGGTTTTGAATGTGGGGAGAAGAAAGGGAGGAGGAGATGGGGCAGGAGCAGGTCCGAGGGGTGTTCAGCCCCCGCAGCAGCTCTCTCCTCCTGTGCAGACGCTGTCAGCAACAAGCTCCAAGGCAGCAACATCTTCACCATCGCCAAGAGGAACGTGGAGGGTCAAGACATGCTCTACCAGTCCCTGAAGCTCACCAATGGCATCTGGGTGCTGGCAGAGCTCCGGATCCAGCCCAGCAATCCCAGCTTCACGGTACGGCCCGTCCCCTGCCTCTAAAACAGCCCCGAGCCGAGGCTGCTGCCTGCCCTGCCTGCCCCGCTCTCTGCTCAGAGCCCGGGTCGGGCTGGGTGGTCCCACAGCGGGTCTGTGGTGGCAGGAACCCCCCGGCTGCTGTCACAGAATCACAGATGGTTTGGGTTGAAGGGACCTTCCCAGCTCCCCAGTGCCCCCCCTGCCATGACAGGGACATCTGCACCAGCTCAGGTTGCTCAGAGCCCCGTCCAGCCTGGCCTGGGATGTCTCCAGGGATGGTTCAGCCACCACCTCTCTGGCCAACCTGGGCCAGGCTCTCACCACCCTCAGGGCAACAATTTCTTCCATATATCTACTCCAAATCTCCCCTCCTTTAGTTTAAAACCATCACCCCTTGTCCTATTGCAACAGCCCCTGCTGAAAACTCTGTCCCTGTCCCTCTGACAGGCACAGTTGGTGCCAGTCCCAGTGTCTGTCTCACATGGAGAGGTGACACAGTCTGTGCTCTGCAGGAGGGCTTGGTGTCCCCTGGGCCACCCACCTGGCAGCAGGGAGCACCATGGTGGCAGCAGCAGAAGGAAGAGAAATGTCCCAGCTCACCCACACATCTCTATTAAAATAAAAACCCCAACCCTGGCCCCTTCTGGGGGCATCCCGGCTGCAAACAGCCTCGGAGCAGAGTTCTGCCTTCATCTCAGGCACAAGCCGCCCTGTCCCGTGTTCCCTGCCCTGTCCCCTCCCCACCTTCCTTTTTCCTTTGGGCTGGGACGCGCCGTGTCGCCTTGACTCACCTCTCTCTGTATCTCCATACCTGCTGCCCTCCTGCCCTCGCTGCCTGCCCGCTCTTGCAGGATTTGGAGGTTAGCAGACTGGTTTTTACTGGGTAGCAGACTGGTTTTTGCCCCGGCTTTGCTCTGTCTCTGGCTGCTGCCTGATTATTCCCCCCCGTGATGTTTCCACCCGCCTGCGCTGCCCTGCCAGCCTCGGAGCTTTGTGGGAGGTGAATGTTTGGAGGGTCAGAGTGTTCCCACCACCCTCTTGGTTCCCTTGGGCTGAGGAAACCTGCAAATCCTCATCCCGGAGGATTCCCTGCTCAGCCCTCCCCACTGGCCCGTGGGCTGAGTCATTTGAGTTTAAAGTAGTTTAATATGTAATCTGTGAGCAAATAAGCAAAGGGGGCTTAGGAGAGGACGATGCCTTTGGGGGAAGAGTTCACCCCCGAGCTCCAGGCGGTGAATCAAACCCCAAACGCTGATGTGTGTCTGTGCCTGTCCTGCCCTCCCTGCCTGTGCTGCATGTGATGTCTGTGCTCCTCGGCCGGCCGGGGCGAGCAGGTTTTGGGGTGTTTATCTTGCTTTTACCCAGCCGAACTAAGGAGCTGGGGCCACCCCTGCCCCGTGCGGGGGGATGTTGCAGCATGCAGGGCTTTGTGCTTTGGGGCTGGTGGCTTCACGATGTAGAACGAGGTGGCATGAAGCCCCTCTCCTCCTCTCTCCCCACAGTTGTCCCTGAAATGCCGAGCGCCCGAGGTGTCCCAGTATGTGTACCAAGCCTACGAGACCATCCTGAAGAACTGAGGTGCAGCCCATCCTCCTCCTCCTCCTCCTCTCCCTTTCCTGCCCGAGGACGCGGGGCAGGACCCGTGTGCATGTCTCCTCTCCGTCCTGCCGAGGAACCAGCCCCGGGGCCCCAAAAACGGAGCCGCTGCTCCCATCTCTGGGGGGCTGGGGAGGGCAGGGGTCTCCCTCGTCCCTGCATCCCTGTGCAAATCTGTGTGAGTGATGCCGTGTCCTTCTCGCTGATGTTGCCCCACCAAGAGCCCTGTTTCACTCTCTAGATCCTGGTGACTGTTTTCAGACCGGGGGGCCACTCTCCTCCTCCCCTTCGTGTCAAAAATCCCCCTCCCCACTGGTGTCTGCCCAGGGTGGGGTCCGGGAAAGGGTTCAGCACTTCTCAGCCCTGGGAAGCCTGTTTGGTCCTGGGGCTGGGGCTTCGTCCTCCCCCCGCAGCAGTTCCTGCCTCTCCCTGCTGTTGTCCCCAAGTTCAGGAGAGCCCTGGGTGACCCCCATCCCTCTGGGGAGGGTCTCCCCCCATGGGAGCTGTTCCCAAAGGTCCCAGAAGGGCTTGAGGATCTCAAATTTGCACCTGTACGTAGAAGTGCAGTTAAAAAAAAGGGCTTTTCCAGCCCCCGCAGCGGGGCCAGGAGGGCTCTGAGCATCAACTCATGCTGCCCTCACCCCTCCCCAGCCCCACGGCTCCCTCTGCTCCCCCCTGTCACCCATGGGTGCCGGAGAGGACGTGCCACCTTCCCCTGCGGTGACACTGCTCCTGTCCACCCCCCCAAATAAAGCCATGGGTTACCCCTACCTAGAAGCATTCAGTGCAGGAAATCTCTAATATATAAAATATAGATATATTGTATGTTCACTTGTTTTAAGCGAACATTGAATAAAGGTGACACCTGCCCATGGAGCTGCTGTCAGGGGGGGTTACCCTGAGCTTGGTGACCCCCAGGGCTGCTGTGAGCTCCCTCCCAGCAGTGTGCTGCCCTGGGGTTGGGGACGAGACTGAGGTCCCCAGGAGGTGACAGCCCTGTCCCCAGCTCTGCTCCAGGACACCCCGCAGGGCGCTGGCACCACCAGCCCCACTGCCAGGGGCGGTGAGTGGTGGGGACCACAGGGGACACCCTGCTTTGGGAACCCTGGGTGTCACAGCGGGGTGGCCACCACCAGCAGGTCTGGAGCCCGTGGTGACCCACAACCTGCCCAGCCATGGTCCTGTGTCCCCCATGTCCCCCCAGGACAGACAACTGGATGTGGTGGGTTCAGCTCTGTTGGTCTTTACTGGCTTGGGGTGCACACAGGGGAGGGGGCCACGGTGGCCTGGGCAGGGACCTCCATGCACAGCCCTGTCCCACCTTGGGGACATCAACATGCTATGGACAACCCAACCGGTGAGGGCTGTTGGGTGCTGGCGAGGAAGAAGAGACCCCCCTGCCCCAAAACAGAGGTTGTTACATCAAGCTGCATGTCCCCAAGTCATCTCAGATGAGAGAAGAGGGAGAGGAGAGGAGGAGAAAGAAGAAGGCAGCTAAAAAGAGAACATGATATGAAGAGAAGGCAGCCATGAAGAGAATGTGGTGAAGGAAGACAGGAGGAGACAATTACATTAAAAGATGCCTGGAAGGCCAAAAAAAAGGAGAAGGATGAGAAGAGGAGCAAATGACATGAAGATATCAAGAGAAGGAGAAGGATGAAGAGCAAATGACATGAAGACATTAAGAGGAGGAGAAGGCCGAGAAGAGAGGATGACAAAAAGAAAAGATCGAGAAGAGCTGGTTGCTCTCCAACCTTATTCCCAAGCGGTTGGGACACAACTTTCTGCTCCGGCCACCATCACCATGACCATGTCATGGCCACCATCCATGGAGCTGCTCTCCATGGGGACTGGGGTGCACCCCAGGCGCTCTGCGCCCCCCTGGGGCTGGGGGCTCCTGGCACAGCCCAACCACCTGCCAACAGTCACTGAGTCCTGACTCCCTGGCCACCTTGGTCCGTGGCCATGGCCTGGCCGGGGTCTCTCCGTGCAGGTTCCATCACCAGCAGCAGCTCCATGATGTCCCCGGGGGGGTCCTGAGGGCTTCTTCCCCATTCTGCCACCCATGGCCACCAGGACGGGTGGCTCACGGCCAGTTGTCCTCGTCCAGCGCCCCGTGCTCATGGGGACCCCAGGAGAGGACGCTCTGCAGAGCCCCCCAGGGCTGGGGGTGGCCGGGAGGGGCTCGGGGGGGGGCTGCCCCATAGCCCCGTGGGGTGGGGATCCTGGACGGCTTCTTGTGGGGCTGTGTGTCCAGCCGGGGCTTGGCCCGGGGGCGCGGGGACATGGGGGGGACGGAAGGCACCGGGGGGGCGCCCGCCAGGGCGGGGGGCGGCTCCTCCAGCTCCTCCTCCCCCACCGCCCAGTCGGTGTCGGACTCGGGCCCCCCCCGGGTGTTCCAGGGGGCCGGGAAGCAGCTGCTCTCGTCGGAGGAGCTGGAGAGGACAGTCCGGAGCCCCGTGTCCCCCAGCCCGGGGGTCACTGCGCCCGGGGCGGGGCCGCCCCCGTTGCCGCTCCGCCGGGTGTCGTCGGCGGGGGGGCCCTGCTTGCCGAACACGCTGAGCGAGGAGGACGAAGAGCTGGACGAGCAATAAGCCGAGTCGGCGGGTACCGGGGGCAGCAGCGGGGGCGTCTCCCCAACCTCCAGCTCCGCCATGAGCCGCGTGTTGGCCAAAAACTCCTCCTCCAGCCGCCGGAACAGCCGCTGCTCCTGCCCGGGCTCCAGCGGCGCCCGCAGCCGCCGGCCCAGCTCCTCCAGCTCCCGCTGCAGCTCCTCCCCGGGACCCCCCTCCCCGGGACCCCCGCCCAGGGAGCAGCGGCGCCGGGGGGCGGCGGGCCGGGCCGGGGGGCGGCCGCGGGCCGGGCTGGCGGGCCGGGGGGGCTCTGCCCGCGCCCACGAGTGCTGCCCGTCCCGCCGGCGGCTGATGAGCAGCAGCGGCTGCGGCCCCGGGGAGCCGCCGGGGGGGCCGTGGCTGCGGGCCCGGGGGGCAGCTCGGCCGGGGCCGTTGGGGACCCGGGAACGGCCGCGCTCCTCCGGAGCCGCCCGGGGAGGCTGCGGGGGGGCGCCCCGGGAGGGGTCTCGGCGGCGCGGGGGGGCCCCGTCCCGCGGGCCCGGGGGCGCGCTCTGCGCCGAGGACGCGGAGGAGTCGCTGTCGCCGGAGCAGCGGCGGGAGCGGGCGGGGTCCCGGGGCCTGGGGGGAGAGCGGGGATGGGGGCGGGGCACAGCCCGGGGCGCCCCGCGGTGCATCCCCCGGTGCACCGGCACCCTCACCCCCGTTACAGACTCACTGAACACCCCGCTGCCCGCATTGCAACCCTCCATTGCACCCCCCCCCCCCATTGCACCCAACATTGCAAACCCGTTACATACTCCCTTGTAGCCCCCCCACTGCACTCCCATTGCCTCCCGTTTGCTCCCCCATTGTACCCTCCATTTGCCCCCCCATCCCATTGCCTATTTGCCCCCCTCATTGTGCCCCATTGCACACCCATTGTACTTCCTCATTTGCCCCCCATTTCCACCCTGTTGTGTCCCATTTGCACCCCCCCCAATGTCACTCCATTGCACCCCCATTGTCCCCATTTGCCCCCCCACTTTTCCTCATTGCACCATTGCCCCCATCGCAGCCCCCCCATTGCACACCCATTGTCCCCATTGCAGCCCTCTGTTGCCCCCCATTATCCCCATTGCAGCCACCCCATTGCACACCCATTGTCCCCATTTATCACCATTGTCCCCATTGCCACCTGTTCCACTCCCCATTGCAGCCCCCACTGCCCCCCCACTGTCCCCATTGCCCACCACTTTTCCCCATTGCACCATTGCCCCCATTATCCCCACTGCAGCCCCCCAACATTGCACACCCATTGTACCCCCCACTTGCCCCCCACTTTTCCCCATTGCACCATTGCCTCCCATTATCCCCATTGCAGCCAACCCATTGCCACCCATTCCAACCCCCACTGCAGACCACATTGCCCCCCCACTGCACCCCAATTTGCTCCTCTATTCCACCCCCATTGCACTCTCCATCAGCCCCGTTATCCCTATTGCAATCCCACCCATTGTCCACCTTTATCCCCATTCCAGCCCCCCCGTTTCCCCCCTTGTCCCCATTCATCACCACTGTCCCCATTGCACCCCCAATTGCCCCATTTGCCCCCCCCACTTTTCCCCATTGCACACCCATTGTACCCCCCACTGCACCATCGCCCCCTGTTATCCCCCTCGCAACCAACCCATTGCTACCCATTCCACCCCCCCACTGCCCCCCAATTTGCTCCTCTATTCCACTCCCCCATCGCACTCTCCATTGTCCCCCATTGTCCCTATTGCAGCACCCCCATTGTCCCCCCTTGCCCCCATTCATCACCATTGTCCCCATTGCCACCCCACTGTCCCATTTGTCCCCATTTGCCCGCCCCGCTTTTCCCCGTTGCACCATTGCCCCCCATCATCCCCACTGCACCCCTCATCGCCCCCCATTATCCCCATTGCAGCCAACCCATTGCTACCCATTCCACCCCCCCCACTGCCCCCCAATTTGCTCCTCTATTCCACTCCCCCATTGCACTCTCCATTGTCCCCCATTATCCCTAGTGCAGCATCCCCATTGTCCTCCCTTGTCCCCATTCATCACCATTGTCCCCATTGCCACCCCATTGTCCCAACTGCCCCCATTTGCCTGCCCCGCTTTTCCCCATTGCACACCCATTGCACCATTGCCCCCCATCATCCCCATTGCACCCCCCCATTGCCCCCCATTATCCCCATTGCAGCCAACCCATTGCCCCCCCCCCACTGCACCCCAATTACTCCTCTATTCCACCCCCATTGCACTCTCCGTTACCCCCCATTATCCCTAGTGCAGGGCTCCCATTGTCCCCCCCTGTCCCCCACGAGGAAAAAGGCCTCCCGTGCAGCTGAGCAGCTGTGGGTTCCCCTATTGTGCTTCCAACCCCTGTCCCCATCATTGTCCCCCCCAGCACCCATGGGTGCCCTACCTGCTCCCCCCGGCCACCCGCGGCTCCATGGGGCTCCTCGAAGGGCTGGCAGATCCAGATGAGGGTCCCAGACCCCCTCCCCTTGGGGGCAGCCCATCGTGCTTGGCACCGCCAGGTGGCTTCGGGACGTCCCCAAGGATCTTCTGTTGGTGGCCACCGCGCTCTGTCCTGTTGTCCCCAGCGCGGGGCCGGCGGGGGGTGCTGGGGCTGGGGGAGAAGCTGCGGGGGGCTGGTTTTTGGGGGGAGAAGCCGGGGGTGCGGGGCTGGGGCAGGCGGTGAGCTGGAAATGGAGATGTGGTGGGTCAGGGTGGGGGGGACCACAGGTCACCCACCCACCTTTTCCACCCTGGGGTTTCCCAGGTTAATCAGTTTGGCCAAAACCACGTTTTTCCTCATGCACTGATTTGTTTCCCCTATCAGCCGGATCAGCACCCCAGCCCAGTGAAACGTGGTGAGGGGCGTGACAGGCTGGGGAAAAATTTAATGAAATATAACAAGGGCAAGTGTAGAGTCTTGTATCTGGGCAGGAACAACCCCAGGTTCCAGTATAAGTTGGGGAACGACCTGTTAGAGAGCAGCGTAGGGGAAAGGGACCTGGGGGTCCTGGGGACAGCAGGGTGACCATGAGCCAGCACTGTGCCCTTGTGGCCAGGAAGCCAATGGTACCTGGGGTGGGTTAGAAGGGGGTGGTCAGTAGGTCAGAGAGGTTCTCCTGCCCCTCTGCTCTGCCCTGGGGAGACCACACCTGGAATATTGTGTCCAGTTGTGGCCCCTCAGTTCCAGCAGGACAGGGAACTGCTGGAGAGAGTCCAGCGCAGCCACCAAGATGCTGGAGGGAGTGGAGCATCTCCCGTGTGAGGAAAGGCTGAGGGAGCTGGGGCTCTGGAGCTGGACAAGAGGAGACTGAGGGGGGACTCATTCCTGGGGATCAAGATGGAAAGGGGGAGTGTCAGGAGGATGGAGCCAGGCTCTTCTGGTGACAACCAGTGACAGGACAAGGGGCAATGGGTGCAAACTGGAACACAGGAGGTTCCACTTGAATATGAGAAGAAACTTGTTCGTGGTGAGGGTGGCAGAGCCTGGCCCAGGCTGCCCAGGGGGGTTGTGGAGTCTCCTTCTGTGCAGACATTCCAACCCGCCTGGACACCTTCCTGTGTAACCTCATCTGGGTGTTCCTGCTCCATGGGGGGATTGCACTGGATGAGCTTTCCAGGGCCCTTCAACCCCTGACACGCTGTGACTCTGTGGCACGGGCCATGGGGGTTCCCTGGGACACTCACCGAGGGAGGAGCAGCGACACGGGTCGTGCTTGTCCAGATAATGTTCCAGTGTGTCCCAGCCGCCACCAACACGCACCATCACGTGGCTCCTCAGCACCTGGGGACAGCCCTGCCCGTCACCCTGCCTGGTCCCCATTGCACACCCATTGTACCTCCCCATTTGCCCCCACACTGCCCCCCACTTCCACCCCGTTGTCTTGCATTTGCTCCCCCATTGTGCTACATTCCACCCCCATTGTCCCCGTTGCACACCTACTGTCCCCATTTATTGCTATTGCCCCCATTGCACCCCCCCACTGCAAACCTCATTGCCCCTCCACTGTGCCCCCATTCCCCCCCCAATGCCTATTTGCCCCCACATTGCACACCCATTGTACCTCCTCATTTGCCCCCGATTTCCACCCTGTTGTCTCCTATTTGTCCCGTCATTGTCACCCCGCTGTCCCCATTTGCCCCCCACTTTTCCCCATTGCACACCCATTGCACCCGTTATCCCCATTGCAGCCCCCCATTCACACCCATTGTCCCCATTTATCACCATTGTCCTCACTGCAGCCCATTGATTTCCCATTTGCCCCCCATTGTACCCCCCCATTTCCCCCCCACTTTTCCCCATTGCACACCCACTGGACCCCCTCATTTGACCCCACATTGCCTCCCCATTACGCTCCACACTTTTCCCCATTGTACCCCCCATTGCACCATTGCCCCCCATTGCCACCCATTCCACCGCCCCATTGCCCATCACCCTGCCAGGCCCCCAGGACATGGCCAAACCCCCCAACTCCTGGGGGGTGCAGCTGCACACACTGGCCATGAACAACCCCCCAGGTCCCCAATGTGGGGCAGCTTATGGGGAACCCACCCCCCCATGCGGTCCCTTGGGTCCCCACTGCACTGAGGGGCGGGGGAGGAGGAGGGCGGGGGGTCCCGGGGGGACGATGGGGTGAGCGATGCTCTTACCCGGACGAAGATGAGGGTGCTGGAGTCGCCCACTTTGTATTTGCCCTCGGAGACCTTGACCATGGGGAACTGGGAGGGGCAGGAGCAGCAGCCCAGGATCTCCCGCACCTGTGACACAGCGGGGAGGGGTCCGTGGGGTGCAGACCCCCTGCTATAGGGGTCCTGGGGGGGCTTCCCGCAGACACTCACCCCCCAGCAGGCTAAGAATGGGCACAACTCGCTTCATCTGCTGCCAGCACCGCTCCATGGAGCCCACCCGCCGCAGGACCCCCGGGTGTGGGGGGCTCAGAGCTGCCCCAAAACTGGCGGGGAGGAGCCCTGCTAATCCCCTCCATGGGAATTTGCCCCCCCAACACCGCGCTATGGGGCAGGGACCCCCAGCTGCACCCCACAGCCATCAACAGGAAAGGGGTAGAGTCCCTTTTTGGTTTTGCTCCCAAAAAATCTTTAACACCTGGCACCACTGAAAAGCCAAAGGGAAGGTTTGGGGGGCCACGCAGGGGACCCCCCATCGCTGTGGGGCTGCAGGACCGTGCTGCCCTTTCCCTGCCTGTTCCCTGCCCGTTCCCTGCCCGCCCGCGCTGGGCTGACGTCAGGGATTAGGCCGGTTGCCGCGGGGGGACGCGGGGACGCGGCTGCATCCTGCCCGGGTGGGGGACAGCGAGGGGGGGTTATTAAAATGATGTTCTTTCAGTTCTGCTTTCTGCCCGTCGCAGGGTCCCGCGGGGCAGGATGCGGCCGCTCCCGCTCCCGTCCGGGTAGCAGCCGGTGACAAGGTCAGCGCTAACCGGGGAAACTGAGGCACGGCGGGGGGGCTCCTGACCCTGCTGCCATCCCGGGGGGGCGCAGGGACCCGCCGGGCCGGATCCGGCACCGTCAGGCTCCTCCCCGGCTCCAGCGCTGCCCATAAAAGCCGATGGCGAGGAATTACGCAGCCCGGAAAAATGCAGCCGGGCTTGGCAGCGCCGGGCTGGGGGGCTGGGGGGGCTTGGGGGGCAGCAGCGGAGGGGGGGCCCCCGCTTTGCAGCAGTACTGGGGGTGTGTGGGGTGCAGGATGCTCCCCCCCTTCCCGAGTATGGCGGCTGCGACTTAATGAGGAATCGGGGTTTCAATTAAAAAACGGCTTTGAGCTTAGGGAGTCAGGGGAGGGCAGACCCCCCCTGGCCCCCCCGCGTGTCCCCCCCCGGGTCACCCCTCCCATCCTGCATTAATCCGCTGCCTCGTGCGCGGGCCGGATCCTGCACCCAGCGCGGCGCTAATCCCTGTTGAGCCTCCCGGGTGGGGGCGTCCCTGCACCCCCACTCGTGGAGGGGACACCCCCCCAGCACCCCGAATGGTGGCCGTGAGCCACAGGGTGACCCCATGTCCCTCTGTCTGTCCCGGGGACACCAGCCCAAGGTGCTGGCGGGAGAAGGGGCAGATGGGGCAGGAGCAGGTTCCCAGGATAGGGACACCGTGTCCCCCCCACTGTGGGGTGGAAGTGGTGGGGTGGAGGTGACACCTGTGTCCCCCCTGTGATGATGGTCACGGCCACCAGGATAACCTGTGGGAGGCTCCACAGGGCAGCGGGGCCTGGCTGGGCAGCCAAGGACCTCCCACGGGCCATGGAGAGCCTGGTGGGTGGAGAAGGACGTCCCAGGGGCTGGGCAGAGAGGATGGACCATAGAGACAGACAGGACCGGCTATGGACCATAGAGGCCTCATTGGGTGGACAGAGAGGACCTCCCATGGAGCATAGAGTACCGTGTTGGGTGGACAGAAAGGACTTCCCATGGGCCATAGAGCACCCCATGGGGTGGACAGACAGGAATTCCTATGGACCATAGAGCATCCACTGAGTGGACAGACAGGCCCTCCCATGGGCCAAAGAGAACCTGTTGGGTGGACAGACAGGATCTCCCACAGACCACAGAACCCCCACTGAGTGGACAGACAGGCCCCAAGGCTCCCAGGGGAGCATCTCACCAGCTCGTCCAGGTTCTTCAGGTCGCAGAGGGCGATGGGCCGGGCCCGGCCAGGGTACGGTGATGCCTGGTGGTCCCGGATCTCCTGGCGCGTGCCCAGCACGCCGAAGGCCATTTGGTCCCTCATCTCCTCCTCGATCTCCTCCTCCATCTGGATCAGCATGGGGGCCAGCATGCCAAACTTGGAGCCCCTCCTGGCCACCTCCAACAAGCAGAGGACAAAGTTCTTCTCGTTCTTCTTCAGCACCAAGTCGTTGGTCTCGAACATGAGGACGTCCTGGATGCCGAGGTCCTGCCGGCACCACTGGATGAAGTTGGAGACGTTATCCCGGGCGACAAAAGAACCGGGCGCCACGTTCTTGGCTTGGAAGACGACCTCGTTCTGGGGGACGCGCATGCGGGCGGCCACCTCGGGGTGCCGCTGCTGGAAGTCCAGGGCGGTGCGGTTGACGTTGTTGGCGTGGCGGCAGAGGTGACAGCCCGTCTCCAGGCTCTCCAGGAAGGTGTCCACCTGGATGTCCAGGTCGTAGAGGGTGTTGAACCACTCGGCCAGGTCCTCCTTCATGGCCTCCAGGTACTCCTCGCTGGAGCGGAAGGGACGGATGCTCTTGGAGGCGGCCGACTGGATGTGGCTGGGGTCGGCCATGGTGAGATCCCTGCGGGGTGAGGGGACAACGAGCACCATTATGGGCAGGCAACACCCCCCCAGCTTGTCCCCAAGCAGTTTGGCCACCTGGTGTCCCTCCCCCAAGCCCTGGTGACCCCTGTGTGCCTCAGTTTCCCCCAGCCCTTACCTGTGGGCAGGAGGGTCACCAACATCTCCTGAACCTGCCCGTTCCCTGCCAGGACCTGCAGGACCAGCACCGTGTCCCCAACACCCTGTGTGCCCCCACCCCGTGTCCCCAACACCCTGTGTACCCCCACCCTGTGTCCCCTCTACCCTGTGTGTCCCCCCACCTATGTCCCCAACCTTGTGTCCCCCCCAACCCACATCCCCTCCACCCCTTGTCCCCCCCACTCCATGTGCTCCCCATCCCACCCCACTCCACATCCCCCACCGGGTTAATGAGTCACTTGTCACCGATCCCCCCCAGTCCCGCCGTGGGAATGCGGCAGAGCAGCCCCCCCCCCCCCACCCCCACAAAAGCTGCCCAGTCATGGTGGGTGTCACCACCCCGGTGTCACCATCGTGGGAGCAGGTGACACCCCCACGGACCGCGGCTGCCCCGGGGGTCATTGGGCCCCAGCGCTCAGCAATGATGGGGGGGTGGGTGCATCTGGGGGGGTCCCTGCCCTCCCCAGTGGGGGTAAAGAGCTGGTGACCCCTCCCCCGTGCTGGGGGGAGCCCAGTGACCCCCCGTTGCTCTCCCCCCGCCCTGGGGGGTTCTTTCCCGTGGGGGTGTCACTGCACCCTGGGGGGGGCCTGCAGAGGGGGGGTTGTTGTCTCTGCTGGGGGGGTGTATCTGTACCCGGGGGTCCCCTTTCCCTTGGGGGGTGTCTCTTTCTCGGGGGTTCCTCTCTGCCGGGGGGGGTCTCCTGCGCAGGGGGGCCCTTCCCCAGGGCGGGCGGTCTGTCCGTCCGTCCGTCTGTCTGTCTGGGGGCGGGGGGGGGGGGGGCGAGGGGCAGCACCTGCGCGGCAGATGCCGCCGACTTACGCGGGCGACGCGGAGGGGGGGGACACGGGGGGTGCACAGAGACAGGGACCCCCCCCGCAGCCCATCCCACCCCCCCGCACTCACCGCCGGGCCGCGCTCCGCTACCGCCGGGCCGGGCCGCGCCGCCCGCCCGCTCCCCGCTCCGGGCCGGGCCGCGGCTCTGAGCGCCGGGGGGGCCCCGCCGCCGCCGCCCGGCCCCGCGCTGCCCCCGCCGCCATCCGGAGGGGCCGGGACCGGGACCGGGACCGGGACCGGGAGCGGAGCGGAGCGGAGCGGAGCGCAGAGCGGCCGCCGCCCGCCCGCAGCCCCGCGCTGCCGCCGCCGCCGCGCCCCGGCCGGGAAGTTGGAGGCGGCCCAGAAAGGGCCGGGACGGGAGCGGCGGGCGGGGGGGCGGGGACGGGCCCACACGCGGGACACGGACACGGCGGGGGGGCACGTACAGCGACACCCAGACACAGCGACACACAGACACAGCGACACCCCCGCAGTCCGCACAGCCCGGGTGGGGTTTGACACGGGGGGCAATCACACACCCCTCCAGTTGGAGCTGCCCCCCCTCACAGGATCGGGCCCTTCCCACAGCTCCCACGGGGGGAACTGAGACACGGGGGGGGGGTGACACGGGAGCGGGTTCCCGCGGGGGGGACGCTCTCAAGGAGGCCAGCAGTGGTGCGGTTATAAACAGCGGGAGTTTTTATTTAAAAAAATCATCACAACCGTTAACAGCGTTACAGTTCATCGCGCGCCGGGGGGGCGCACAGCATGCTCACGAGGGGGTCGCGCGGGTTTAGTTTGCGTTAAACAACCGGTTTTAAAAGGGGAGGGGGGGAGGGTGTAAAAAAAGAAAAAGAAAAAACCTCAGCACGCTACCGTTGAACTTGGTTTTAATGTTTCTCCACAAACGGTGAAAAATACTAAAGTACAGACAAGGAATAATCATAATGTTGTGGCCAACATTATAAATACGGAATTATAAATTTAAAACATTTTTTCTGGTTTAAAAAATAAATCTGGTAGTAAATGCAGCTCTGCGGGTCCGTCTCAGTAGGGCCGGTCTCTGCGCTCCTGGCGGTGCTCGCCCCTGCGGGGGACAGGGCGGGTGAGTCACAGCGTCCCCCCCACCTTTGGAGGGGTCCCCACCTGCTCCCCCCGCCCCCCACCCCAACCTGGGTGACAGAGGAAGGAGTGGGGCCCCAGTGCCACCCTGCCCGAGGTGCCCCAGTGCTACCCTGTCCCCATGTCTTGCACATCAGGGTTTGCCCCTCCACAGAGGACCCCGGCCCCCCACCTGCTCTCCGTGTCCCCCCAGCCGTACTTGTCCATCTTCCCTGGTCCTCCACGCCGTCCACCTCGGCCTCCACCGCCCATCTGCTCCATCAGGGGTCCGGGGGGCCCCCCGGGGCCGCCGCCTCCTCCTCCTCGCCGGCCGCCTCCTCCGTAGCCACCTCGATCCATTCCCCGGCCGCCTCGGAATCCACCTCTGTCACCACCGCGGCCACCTCTGAACATGCCCCCGGGTCCCCCGCGGTCCATGAGGCCACCTCCTCGCCCGCCGCGCATCCCCCCGGGGCCGCCCCTGCCGCGGTCTCCACCTGGGAGAGAGGAGAAAGCCCTCAGAGCCACCCACTCCACCCCGCCCAAAAAATGGGAGAACATCCAGACAATCACAGAATCATTTTGGTTGGAAAAGCCCCTCAAGATCATGGAGTCCAACCATTAACCCAACCCGGCACTGCCCCGTGTCCTGAGAACCTCATGTCCGTCTGTCCAACCCTCCAGGGATGGTGACTCCAGCACTGCCCTGGGCAGCCTGTTCCAATGCCCCACAGCCCTTTGGGGAAGAAATTGTTCCCACATCCAACCTCAACCTCCCCTGGCGCAACTTGAGGCCGAGCTGTTGGGAACCCCGAGATGCTGCAGGCAAGCGCAGCTCACCCAGCATCTCCTCCAGAGGCTCATTAAGAAGATGCTAATGAGGTGACACAGGTGCTTTAGGGAAGCCAAGTGCTGCAGAGAGCCCCAAGGAAGAGCCTGGGTGGCTCCCAAGAGCTGGAACACACAGGGGGACAGCGGGCAGAGCTGTCCCAGGCTCCAGGTCACAGCCTGAGGACGGGTAAAGACCCAGCAGCTCTGAGCCCAGAGGAGCCGCCCCCGGGAGCCGCAGCGCGGGGCAGGGGGTGGGAACACGGGTGTCTGCAGAGCCAGAGGCGGCGGGTGCGCAGGGCGCTGGGAAGGCGTACCTGGAGGGGGGAACGGGGGCGGGAGAAACCCTTCTGGTTTGGGAGCCTTGCACTGGTTACACTCCGTTCTCCAGGAGAAATTCTGGTTTCCGCAGCCCCTGGGTAAAAACACCGATTAGCAACGACCGGGGGGACAGTCCTGGCTGGATAACGCTCCAAAGTGCTGCTTGGCCGTCGGCGGGAGCGCGATGTCCCAGCACAGAGAGGGAAAAGCTGCTCAGCAGGACCTGTAGCGAGTCCACCAGCCCCCCAGAAGTGATGCCAGCCCTGAACTTCCTGGAAAGGCCCAGCACGTTACTTTGGGAAAGGCCCAATTATCCCAGGCAGCACCTCAGACTACGAGCCCCTCCTTGGTGCTCCCAGACACAGGACGGCTGTTGTCACCGGGCAAGAGTGACCACAGCACCGTCAGGCCAAGGCAGAGCTGCGGTGCCGTTGGGAGCAGGGGACACTTACGGGTTGGGGCACTGCCAGTCGCCGGCGCGGTGCTGGACGCTCCCACCAGAGGGGTTTCCCCGGGATCCCCGCGGTCCTCGCGAGGAGAAGCCTCCCCGCTCTCCACCTCTGCCTCCCATCCGGCCCATGGGGCCGCTGGGGCCACCGGGCCCCCCTGGGCCACCAGGCCCCCCAGGACCTGTAAGAAAGGCTCCGTGAATCCCCGGAGGCACCGGCCACGGCGGGAGGATGGGGTGCGGCGGCCGTGCCCTTCGGGGGGCTGACGTTACCTCCGCGGAGCGGGGGGGGCATTCCCCGCGGCTCCCGGGGGGGCATCCCGCCCCGCATGCTGTTCATCGGGCCCTTCTTGCGCGCCAGGCTGACCTTGAGCTTGTTCCCCTGGAAATCCTTCCCTAGGAGGAGTAAACGGCAAAAGCGTCACTTTGTGCTCTGCGTTCCCACCGCTCACCGGACGCCGGTGCCACACAGGACTGCAGCGAGGTGTTAATCACACCGAAAATTCTACCAAAAGGGTAAAATCCCACCTGTGGGACTGAGACAAACTCCCACTGCAGGAGGTGACAGAGGACAGAAGCCTGGGCAGCTAAGGACAGCTACAATCAAGCACCACGCTTATCTGTTCTAGTTAAAACCAGAACTTCTTAGGCAAAAGCTCAACCTAGAGCCAGCCTGAAATGACAACGATCCTCCACACACTAAGGACAGAAACACCGACTTTGGTCGGACAAGAATTTAGTTCTGAAATCGAGAATGAAGTGATTCGAGCCCAAAACACACCCCATGTACTCACCATCAAACCATTCGACGGCTGTTTTGGCAGTAGATGGGTCATCGTAAGATACCATGGCATCTCCTTTTGGTTTGCCGGTCTCTTTGTTGATGTAGAGGTTTATCATCGGCTGCCCGGTCCTTTTGTTCATCTAGCGGGACAGCAAAGTGTCACCTCAAGTCACGTCTCCCCAAAAGCTGAGTGGGAGTTTAGTTGCCTCTGTTCTGCTTTTGAGATAATGGAGTCTCATTTTGGTGACTCCATGGCAGAAGAAAGGGCCCTTCTGGCTTTATCACGGGTGGCAGCTGCTGCCCGGACACTCTGACCCGTGCAGGAACAGGCCCAGAACGGTGCTGTCAGGCCCCAGCGGCCGCTCCCGTGTGCACGAACCCAGCTGCAGCCTCCTCACATCCTCCTTTGCGCTCCCACCACCCCGACACTCCGCACATGTCCCACCAGCCACAGATCCGTGGCTCTAAGGGCTTTCATAAGCCTAATCACACTTTTGAGGGACAAACCCTGCAAAGGTGCTTTGGGAACGCTTGAGCTACAGCTCAGCATCCAGCTGTGCATGTCCAGCCACCCAGAGACCCGCCAGCTCCTGGAGATGACGGGCTGAAGGGAGACGAGGGAGGTGCGGGCAGGAGGAGGTGGGCAACCCCTCTCCCCCGCGTTCCCTCTCACCTTGACAACACCGCACTGCTTGAAGAAATCTGCCAGATCCTCCAGGGTCACATTGTCATTGAGTCCCTGCACATACACGGAACTGTTGTCCGAATCCTCGTCTGGGTCCATAGGTGGGCCTAGGAGATAATTCAGGGTGTCACCGCGGGGCGAGGAAAGGCAGCGATACAACATCACGCACGGCTTTTCATCGCGTCACCCCCTGGGCCAGCTGCGGCTTCGCTCTCAATGAGCGTATTTATGAAGCGAGATGAAAACGCAGGCACTGAGCTCGTCTGCCTCCTGCAGACAGACAGACACACACCCGGCGTGGAGAATCGCGTGGTTAAACCGCTCGGTTGTCATGGGAGACACCGGGGGTAAGACATGAGGAAGCTCTTGGCGTCCTTGGGGCTCCCCTGACCCCCCTTTTCCGCAGCACCACGCGATGCTGCGAGGCTGATGTGGAACTTCCAGCCACCCCTGCGGGACGGGACGGGACGGGACGGGAAGAGCCGCATGGTGAGAGGCACAAGAACAGGCTACCGGACCAGCACATACAAACTCCAGGCGAATTCTGCCTGAAAAGGGCTTCTACTGACTCACAGAGCTGCAGAGCTCCCCAAATCCCCCCAACTCCTGCGGAGAAGGGTGAGCGCCTTACAAACACATGCAGTTTTCCACCAGTTTGGCTGTTCTGATGAACCGGGAATCAAGATAGAAATAAAATGGCCAGAAAGCGACTGCAAATGGTGGAGCAGCCTTACGCTCCCGCAGACGGGCACGGAGCTCTTGGAGCCTGGGAGAGAATCCAAGCAGATCTTGGTAATTACCTAAATCAAGGTCTGGTCCTTCCTCCATGTGTCCTGCCAGTCGGGAAAGAATCATAAGAAGGCGTGTTAGTGCAGGCCCTGCGGGCTGAAGAACCGACACACACAACTCTATCTACATATAACCACCGTTCGATGGCGCTGGTTAAACTCAAATTGACCCGCATTGCCCAAACATCAGCAATGCACCTTTACTTGGTGATCGGTTTTGCTATTTTTAGCAGCTTTTCAAACCATTAACCACTATTACGCCTTTTTTTTTTTTTTTAATGCTTTACCAGGCCAATTGGTTTTACGTTCATTAATCAAAAGTTACTTTACGAAAAAACCAAAAAATTATTAAATCCAAACCATTTATTTTCCCCAAATTACAGAAGTGGTTGCTCAATTCTTCCACGTTACCCTGTGTCCTGTAACCGCGTACCCCTAGGCATCGCCGGCAGTACCCATTACAGTCTTGTTGCATTTTAAGCACTTAAAACGAATACAAAATTACACTTTGTTCTAAAAACTGACTGCAATTTTTTTTTTTTTAACACTATCCATTGTAATGCTCAAAAACTTACCACCAGGCTTATTGAAGCCACCTCGCTCTCCAGCGCTGCTGGGGGGATAAACGAAGAAATGAAGGCCTTTCCCTTTACAAAGCCAGTACCGCTCGGAGCCGCTGCGGCTCACTGGGAAGAAGGGCACTGGCTAAAAACATCTCCAAACAATGCATCTGTCTCTCTCTCTCTCATCTCGGCACTATGCCTTTCTTCAGGGCAGCTCGCTCAAATTTCCTTTACATATACGCAACCTCGCTTGTCTGGTTTGAGACACCACTTTGTTGGTAGCCTTGCATTAGTTGTACGGGTATTATCAGTGCAATACTTGGCGAAAAAAAAATGGGTTCTGGTGGGTTTGAATTGGGTTTTTGCTTCAGAGGAATCGTGGGGTCGGTCGCTGGTCGACTCCCTCCCCTCTGTGTGTACATAAAGATGCACCCTCAGCCTCCCGCAGCACCGGAGCGAAACGAGCCCGCGGGTCCCTGACATTAACAGTTCAAAAGGGAGGAGACAAACCATAACGCGATAACCTACAACACAGTTCAGATGACATTGCCGCTAAAAACCTCGGTTATAAAGCCATACATTCAGGTCGCTACTGAATTTAACAAGTCTCTGCGGAGGGAGAACTTACAGAACACAGCGGGGGCTCGAAGGCCGGGGGTGCAGCTTTGTGGACACAGAGCAGAACGGGAAGATTTCGGCACGTGCCGATGATGCCAAGTGGCAGCCGCAGCTTTTCTCAGCAGCTTTGGCTGAAGCGTTCGGCTAAAAGCGCTTCCGAGCGCCGGTTAATTAGGAAAACACCACCCGAAAAGGATTTTTGACGTTTCTCGCTCTTTTTGGAGAGGCAAGAAACCATTTGGAAGGAGACGAGCAGAGGAGGGAGCGCACCGCTAATTTTCTAGCAAGTATTGCACCTCTAATACTGGATAAAATCAAAGTCGTCAATACAAAGTTTCAAGCTGTTGCATGCAGCTTTGCCTCCTTTTCTTAAAGTACACACCATTTACGTAATGTCTCTCTTTTTAAACATATATGTTTACACTTTTTAACGTTACACAATTCTAAAGTAGTATACCTCCTCTGGTTTTATTACCAAACAACAAGTAGGCAGTTACCAAAGTTACAGAAGGATTCCATTTATACAATGAATACATTTGGTTAAAAATATTCTATGTATATTTTTCCTCTCCATATGGACACCGTGTCTAGTCCCACTTTTCATTATGCTGCCGGCTGAGTACTGAGTACGGGTACTTTTTAAGTACTGAAGTGTATACAAGGCTCTCACTTTGTAACCTGTAGCATATAAATGCGACAAAGCATGTTAAAAAGTTTCCATGTTTAACAGCCAATGAAAATATCAAATAATCGAGGCAATGAAAAAGGGCACGTTAATAACATCGAGCTCCTTACCTGCCGGAGACACTGAAATCCATCACCACAGCATGATAAGAAGGGCCGAGTTCCCCTACCCGCCCCTGGGGCTCCTTGGGATGTCCACCTTGGCTATGGACGGCAGCAAGTCTACGTCCATAAAGCAGGGGACTCTTTGTAAAGCTCTAGTCAGGTGGAAATGGCTACGTACGCAATTTAAGCTCAGATTAGGGGGGGTGAAATCAGAGAGAGATGACAAATCTTTGGCATGAGAAGCTCCGGAGGGGCTAGAAATTTGAAGATGTGATGATAGACATTTCAAGTGTCTACATCTACTTTAAACCATTAGAGATAAATACATCATGGGTGAAATCTTTATGCAGAACCGTGGAACTCTCGTTCCACTCGAGCCAATTCAAGCCAGACGTGTTCCAACAAGAGCCACTCATTTTCTTCTCTTTCCACACACCAGTACTTGTATTTCTCCGATAAAGATTTCATGCCACTTCAATTCATTTCGCCAGAGCTATGCAGAATGGGACTATCGACTGCCAAACCCTGGTTGGCACCAGGTTGTCAAACACCTCGAGAAGTTGCCTATGGAGGAGCAGCTGCGATTCGGGCTGTCCTGCCGAGGAGGGGGGTCAGCACTGCGCCTCCCACACCCCGCGTGCGCCGGGGGACACTCTGCATAGCTCTGAGCGACAGCGGGAAGGGATGGAACACACACAAAGCCACAGCTGCCTTCTCTGAGGAACCTTTGGGATGAATCCTCCTTCCTCGCCACTACCGAAACAAGCATCCCGGACAGACACAGTGCTGAAGGTGCAGGTTTACCAAACCAGATTTTGCCATCAGTTAAAATGGCCAAACTGGTTTAGATGACCTGAAAGCTCCGAGAGGGAGCAGTCCCGGGAGCCAAACCTCATCTCTTTTACTTTCTTGGGGTCTTTCTTCACTCTCCAACCAAGCTCTAAGTGTTCTGGCCACTCAGAGTCGTGGCTTTGACAGCAGAAATCGGCCCTGGGCGCACACTTAGGGACGTAGCTCCGCGTGCTACTGCTAAGGTGGAGAGGCCGGCGGCAGAACACCGGGCTGAGCGGAGCCGCCAGCCTTGTACGTACCTGACCTGACAAGATCCCACTAGTGAGGCACAGGGAGTGACTCCTGGTTTGTGTGTGTTCGATCCAGAGTTACTGTTAAACCCCACAGAGGATTTCACCTCTGCGCGACCACGAAGGGAGCTGAAAGTTCCAGGTTTAGCAAATCCCCTGATTCCCCGCCCCGGGGCCCAACCCACTGCAGGATAAACAAAAAATAGATCCTGCTCTTATTTCCCCTAGGATAACATTTCCATGGATTAGAAACAATGCTACTAGAGAGATGTTCCCCATGGAAGTACCGTTGGGAATGTCAGCCTTTCAGTCCCTTCTTTCCATTTCAAATCCTATGGGTAAACCAGAATTAGGTAAAAGGAGAAAAGATTTGCTCTTACCCCATTCCACCGCGTCCTCCTCCCCGCCCACCTCTGCTCATGCCTCCGCGATCATATCCCCCTCTTCCCCTGCCCCGGTTATCAGGGCCGCTCATATTCCGGTTATCTCCTGAGCCTGAAAAGCCTCCGGAATCCTGTCCATACACGTTCATGCTGCTGGGATGGTCCTGACGGAACGAGCCTGAGGAAGTTTGTAACAAAAATGTCAGGGAGCTGCAGACAAGAGTTGGTTGAAGCTGCCTGTCCCCTTTTTAAGCCCTTTTACCTGCCTTCAGCACCAGAATGTAATCGCGACAATAATTTGCTACAGCGCTTACAGCAACAGCGTTAATTTAAGGATGTGTTAATTTAAGGATGAGTTTTACGTTAGGCCGTACCAGTCCGACCTCTGCAGAACTGCCGCCTGTCCTAGCAGAACTGTTTACACTGAGTCTTGTCCAAAACAGTATTTTGTGCTTCTGTGTTTTCCACCCACCTGTGCACCTCTGCAACACCGAGGGGGAGCATCGTGACTCGCCACCGCACCAGGCGAGCCGATTTTCAGCAAGAAAAGGCAAAACCCAGTTACAACATGCTCTCCCTTCAACACAGCTACAAGCTTTAGACCCCAAATTACGCCAAACTGCCTTTGGAGACAGCTCGCCCTGCAAGGACGAGGGAGAATGACCCTTTTCCCCGGCATGGCGGGGCTCTGCGGAGCTCACTCACTCTGCTGGCCGTAACTGCTGCTCTGCTGGCTGTACTGGCTCGGGGCCTGGCTGTAGGATCCCGTTGGGGGCGGGTAACTGGTTGGCGGGGGCTGCTGCCCGTAGCTGCTTTGTTGGCCATAACTAGTCTGTTGTCCGTAGGTGCTCTGCTGCCCGTAGGTGCTCTGCTGCGAGTAAGTGCTCTGATCGTAACTGCTTGGCTGGCTGGAGGAATAGCTGGGAAAAGAAAAGCATTGAAAAGGTGGGAAGACGAGCCAATTCACCATCGTTGTGCATTAGGCTGCAGAAGCGGCTCACGCCAGAAGGTAATGCAATTATGAGCCATATGTGCTGTTGTAAACTGTTTTAAAAGGTGAAGTCATCCTATGGAGGCTAGTTCACCATCAGGAGACAAAATAAACCTGGTAGATCGCTAAAAGCAAAATCCACGCGGCTGTTCACAATTTATTCATACCTCTAGAAAGAGGCAGAAGCGGCAAAAATCAGCAGCAAAGCAAGTAACAGTCTCCCGTTCTGCCTCGGCACTGAAATACTGTCAGCCGATGAGTAATAGAATAGTTCCCCCTCATGCACCTCGGGCTTTGGGCATTTCAAAACATACACTTTAGAAGTCAGCATCAGCATTTTAAAGACACTTGAGGGGAAGAGGTGAGCCTCTTGACAAAGCCATGTGTAAGGAGGTAGTAAAAGGTCACTGTAACACAATCTACATCTAGGAAATTTCTTAAAAAGATCTGTAATCATTACAGGTGCGCACGCAGAGACACTCAATCACAGTTTCATCCTCCCTACCACAAGACGTGCAGCAACAAGAACCACGCCTTCCTCTTCCCAGGACACCAAACCTCCTTTTTCATTTAAAATCCTTTGAGAAAACCCTTTTTGCCCAAGCGAACCTGAGTTTGCAGGAGGCTGAGCCTGCGGGGACGTTACCTGGTTGGCGGGTAGGAGGGTGGTGCGGTGACGGGCTGCATGGGGTAGCTGGCAGGCACCTGGGGGTAGCTGTAGTTGCTCTGGCCGTAGCCCAGGCTGGGCTGGCTGTAGCCCGTCGTACTTGACTGTGGCTGGCTGGTCTCTGCTGGTTTGCTGCCATCCTGGGGTCTGTGGAGCAATACAGGACAAGAAGGAATCGTTGGAGTGCAGCCTCACCTCTGGGAGCAGCAAAGGGGCTCAGATTTCCCCAGGACAGTGGCAATACCTGTTTCTTTGGGTGGCATGACAAGCTGGCACCGTATCGGTGTCAGGCACTCTGGCAGCAGCTAATAGAGGTTCATTAAACACTAAATATTTTAGCACTTGCTGACTGAGTACTCACACTGCCATCAGGAAAGGCCTGGGCAGCCCCCTGAACAGAGAGCAGAGGGTTCAGACTTTGGCTCTAGAATTGAGCCGAGGGTGTGAAAACATCCAGTAAAATGGTCAGCAGGTCCAGCTGGTTTTGCACAATGCTTGGAAACTATGAGCTCAAAAGCAGCCAGTTAAATGCACCATTGTTTGGTTTGGAATCCAGAGCAAGCAGATATTGCCCTATATACATTACCCGATGAAAGGGAAAGGACATTGGGGGTTGGACTAGATGACCTTTAAAGGTCTCTTCCAACCCAAACTGTTCTGTGACTCTACGTTTAGTATTAACTCTCAAGGCCTGAAAAGAAAGGGAACGCTTTGCACATGTCCCCTTCCTTTTCATTTGTCCCATACGGTTTATAATCTCTTATAAACACTTAGTTTATCAGAGCAGAGTAAAAAGAGTTAAACTACTTTTGTCATACAAGCTGGGAAAAAATGATTTTACACGATGTCAGGGTTCATACTTAAAGTGTAATGTGACAGACACAGAGCTGTGCCAAGTGCCGCCTTTCCTCACTGGAGCGGTTGCTACAAACACCAGGTAAACAAATAAAGCGGTTTTTCTGACTACTAAACAAGTTTCCATTATGTATGCTAAATCTTTCATATCCTGAGCAAACAATTAAACTAAATATACCATTGTGGTGCCCAGACACAAAAGATTTAAAAAGGAAATGGCCTACTCTGCGTACATCCACTCAAGAAGTCACAGTACGTAACGGTATCCTGCCCGACCCTGTGACTCAAGATTGGTCAGACTGGTCCATTTTCTGTTCCACATCGTGAGTCAAGAGCCCGTTTTTGCTGCTCGGTCGCTCTCCTCGTCTCTCAGTAACAGCGCTGACTCACCGCGCCGGAGCACAACCTTCCCACACAGCTTCCCAGCCCCGCAACCTGCCAGGATCGCAAGACCGACGCTCAAGCACGACGGGCGGAAAAAAGGCGTTGAGCAAAACCAGTGGCTCCCAGTTGCGCTGGGAGGAGAGGAGCCGAGGTTACCTTGCGGGAGCGGGAGCGGTGGGCTGCTGCCCGTAGGCCGGGTAGGCAGGCTGGGTGCCGTAAGCGGAGGGTGCGGCGTAGGAAGCCTGGGTGGTGGTAACCGTGGCGGTGTTGGTGTCGTAGGCGGCCGTGCCGTAGCCCTGGACCGGCTGGCTGTATGCCGGGGGGGCGGTCGGCGCAGTATAACCTACAACAGACCACATCAGATTCAGTTTGGCGAGCTTTCGGTGCTAACATTTCACATTATTGAACTGCTGGAGATGGTTTATTAGCCCGTGGGTACGGCACCGGTTTTACCACTGCAAAAATATCGCAGATAACTCAAAAATGATGAATTAACCCTTTACCTTCCTCAGAGAAACCCCCTGCCCTGGGAAGCCTCAGCCTACAGCCCCAGCTCTACCCTCGCCATTCAAAAACCCCGCTCCAAGGAGCTTTCTGGAAACCAGCCTTCCATCAGCATCCAAAGCGGTTTGTTTACAGCTCCCGGAGCTCCCAGTTAGCGCAACAATGCACACACGGGGCACGCTGAGGCACGCAGCATCTTCTCAATGCAGGAAAGCTAAACAAAGCTCCTGTCAGCCCTGCGGTAAAAGAAATCCAATTGATTTAAGAAGTACGGTCCCATCCTTTCAGCTTTTTTGACAAATCAGAGCAGAAAACAGCAGCAGGCTGACGTGAGAAGTCTTTCTGAGCCATTTGTGAAGTCCTAGTTCAAATCAGTAATTCTGGAAACAAAAGAAAAGCAACTTTACATTTGCTTTGACTTAAGAGAAACGTCAAAAAAGACAAAGTAGCTCCTGATGTCTTATGTACCTTCACTTTTCTTAGAATTCCAGTTTGATTTAGGTAAAACCCTTACAGCTCACACATTTATTTCTAAACAATTTTACAAGAATATCCATGACCCTGAAACAGCTACATTTCAATGAGTCTTTCCAGCAGCCGCCGCTGTATAATTTAGTTGACTATGTGGCTCGTCACAAAGGCAAATTATAAACCCAGCATTAACATGGCAGCTTTTTTAGTTTGAGAACCTTGCGAGCAGGTTTTCAAATTATGAAACAGAGGCTTATATATAAAAAAAGATCAATTAAAAACTTTGTTAGCAGAAGCTGACTTACTAAAAATATAAAACATCAACTGCCAAAGAGCAGCTGACTGATCTCAGTCTTACTGACGTGATCTTAATTACATCAATTAAGGTAACAGCTTCTCCATCGCTTCTTATTTTTAATAAACACAGGACACTTGTGACATACTCTTCCTTCTAACTATACAGCATTTTAGGCAAATTGTGCTGTAGCTTTTTATTTTGATTCCCTCATTTACAAAACAAATGGAGTTCCATCAGAACACAGCGTGTCCTCCTGAAGCCCCGTGGTATTTCAACATCTTGCTGACCCTGCCACAAAATCGGAACCTTTCCCAAAGCCTCTCTGAACCGGCGAGGAAAGAGGAAGAGGAGCGAGAGGAGGAAGTCTGCACAGCGCTTTAGTTTAAAAAATAAACTGCAGTTTTCTATCCTGTGCGATGCTCTTGGGTTTACGGGTTAGTCTGAGGATCCTGATGAAGGGGACACTCGTGTCACCTGCCCCTGCCTGCTCACACAAGCCTCAGTCCTCCTGCCCTGCGTTCCCCCTCCTACCAAACGCCTCCACGCCGCAGCTCTGCCAACCTGGAAAGATGAAAGTGAGAGAGTGAGCTCGTCTCCCACCAGGAAATAACCGGCACGAATCACCAGTTGTCACAGTCACCGTTTCTTTTTGGTGAGGAGTTCTCTGAAAAGCAAAGCCCTGTTCCACGTGTCGCTGAGCAGGGTGAACGGCATGATGCCCAATGGGATAAAATGAGGATGATTTTTAGAGCGTCGGACAAATTTAGACAGTCCAAACCACGGAAACGTCAGCATTTCCACAGAGAGCACCGACACCAGAAGTGAAAGGAATCCTTAAGTGGCCAAAGCCTGACCGCTCACTAAAAAAATGGCTGTTTGCAAAAGCACCGTCTGCCACTAAAACCACGGCCCTACCCTCCCACATCAAGCAAGGGAGCAGGTTTGCTCACACCTGCCAATGGAGCAAAAGGGAGGACAAAAAAACCCTGAATTTTAATGTATCAGCTCAAGATGGAGCATTTCCTTTGTGTGTGTGCAGCAGGAAGAGTTTGCACCAAAGAAAGGCAAGGCAGTGATTTAACATCCCACTGGCCTCAATTTTCATTTCAACAGCTTAGTTTTGGTACTCTGAAAATCCTCAAGAGCTGGATTTTTGAGGGGGATGTTCACATTACTTCTCTCTCCTTCCCCCATCGGTCAGTAAGAGAAACAGCAAATCTCCAGAACAGATACTGTAAGAAAAAGGTAACAGAAGAACTTTGATAGCCTTTGATTTCTCCTCAAAGTATCAAAGCCTACAAGGAAAACCTTAATTCGAGTCTAGGAATTCTTCAGGTGGAGGGGAACCTTGCAGGATTTGCTCCTGAGAGAAAACCAACCAAAAACACTGCATTCAAAGAGATTTATTCTGAAATAAGCCGCTTCGCATCAGCTAGCAGCAGTTTTTGAAGGCTCCTCTCTGACACAAGCAGAATTAAAAGCTACTCAGGGGGGTCTGTGTGCCCAAAGAGACCTGACCCCACTTTGGCACCGCGAGCTTCTACCAGTGAGGGAGACAAGACAGCTATGGGTGTGCTCATTAGAAACTTAAAACATACCTATCCCGATTTTCACAGGTTAAAAAAAGGGAAGTCAGGGCTGGCTGTGTCTAATTTAGAGAGTAATTCCCATTTAGTGACTTGAAGTAGATTCATATTTGAACATCTGAAATGTCTTTGCCCCCAAACGACACTCTCAGAAATCCAATAACCCTCAGGGATGCAGCTCTTTATTTTACTCTGGAATTCACGCTTTTACACTGCAGCAATTAAAGCACAAATGACCACAGATTTGATGCTGCCAATTAATCCCCTAATCCACTCGGTGTCCGGGGGGCTGTGGAGGAGCCTGCAGGTCCCCAAACCTCATTTGGCTGTAAGAAAATCACCAGGACAACCCAAAGATGCCTTTTCCTACAGCCCTGGGGAGGGAAGAAGCACAACCTGGGTGGTGACTGTCACCTCAGGTGGCCCAGGAGCTGGTGCAAGGCTGGATGGCGGAGAGTTTGGGACAGAAAGGTCTTTGGGCAGGTGGAAACAGCCCTTACCTGGGGTTCTGGGGCACATGGAGGGATCCTGTCTGCCATTCTTGCACAGGATTTGAATTTCCCTGACCACAAGAGCATCTTACCCCCCAAAAATAAGCTGTTAGGACAAAAAAAAGGCCACTTTGCTTTGAAGTAATTTCAGACATCCCTCTGCTACAAGGAAAAATAAATGGAGATTCAACCACAAAAATTGCAGGTCTCTTAGAGCGTAAAGATGCCCCAGGCAACACCCCGGGCTTTATTTAGTGCGAAAGGCAGAGACGGGCTTTAAGCACCATCAGTCTCGTTTGCACAGCGCTGGCTCCTCACCGAGAGGCAGGTGTAGGAAGAATAAATCCAGCCTGGCGCTTTGCCTGGAGAACATCGCCCGTCCCACTCCAGACCAGTGCGGATTGAGGCAAATCCCACTCCAAGGTCTGACACGATCTTTTGCTTGAGCGCTTCTCCAGTTTGTTTTTGCCTTTTTGATGAAAAGAAGCGTTTTGCCTTTAAAAAGTGCTAATTGTCAGGCAGAAATAGTCCTTACCCGTGTAAAATATTCAATATTTTAAGTGCTGTACAACCGGATAGACTATAGGTTAATATTTTCTCTCTTGGTGAAGCGTTCCTCAATGATTTCTGTGGCCAGACACCCCGCTGCCTGTCTGTCCTGGCATTCCCTTGCGTTGGGAAGTATTTCAGGAAGCTCCCGCTCTAATAAATGTTTATAATATCTCTCAAAGTAAATGATGAACCTGCAGAAAACGGCACCCAGGGCCTTACTTGGAGGAAAATTTACTTTCTTTTTCAAAGTTTCCTGAATAGTCAGTCAAAATACACCAGAACTGAGCAGTATCTCAGTAGTTTCTTTCAGACATTAAGACACTTGCACATACAAAACTCCCATTCAAAGAGCACACGGTGGAATAATTGACAGCATGTTAATGAACATGTGACGTATGCATCTGCACTGGGAATCCAAAGACACCATGGAACATGCACCGGTGGTGGTGGAGACGGCTGGACGTGTCTAACCGTGCTGTTCACCCTTTAGGAAACGGTCGGGTAACAGGGTTAGATTCACCCAAAATGTCTCGGCAGGGCTGTCATTAATTTTATCCATAAAGTACGCCACTCGGAGTCTTTAGAAAGACGTGGGGACGGCAAACAGCACCACAGCCCAGCAAATTCTTACTGACATTGTGTGCGCGCACTGACGCTGGACGTTTTTAGCGCTAAAACCAAGGGAGACCTAAAGGGTTAACACCACGAGTTCAGACGGGATGAGATGGTGTTTTCCATGCAAGAGCGAGCAGGATAGTCAAACCTGTACTGGTCCCTTCTACTGTGGGAAGCACAAGACAAAAAGTAGAGGGTACAACTATCAGAACAGGCACATGTCACTTCCACCCGTTTGATTTTCAGGCAACCGAGGTGCTGAGGTTGTGAGAGCAGCCCGAGCGCAGGCTCTGCCCCCACGTTTAGCTCCGCAGCGCGAACCAGCACCCAAAACGCTTCCTGAAAAATTAAACAGGCATATTTATTTACTCCTCAGCCCACCCGCAGCTTCGCATCGCTTTAAACTGCCCTTCGCTCAAGGAAGGCTCTCGAGGAAGGAGCTGTTTCCACATCGGAGCTGCCCACAGTAATTCAGAGCCCCCCAAGGTTGACTTGAGCTTAACTCTCGTCCCAGGATAAGCCAGGCCTTGCAGGAACGGGGGTCTTACCAGTGGGAGGCTGCCCGTAGGATGTTGCGTACGCAGTCTGCCCGTACGTGGCGGTCGTCTGGGGCTGTGTGTAGCTGACGTCGGTGGGTTGTCCATAGGTTCCGTAACTCTGTTGCCCGTACGTCTGCTCCAAACATGACACAAATTTAATTTATGAACAGAAGTGACTCACAGGTGATGCAGCGAGACACACAGAGGCTGTTTCGGTGCTGTGCACAGATGGGGGTCTGTGTTAACTGATGTACTGAAAGCAACCAGAGTCAAGCCAAGGCTACTGTGAGTTTGGGCACTGCTGCAAATTTCAGTTTAGATCTGTAATGATGTTACAAACACCATTTTTCAATGCCAGAGGGGCAGCCTCTTACACTTTCACAACACACCTCTGCTCTACATAAAGCAAAACATAAAAGCACCCAGCTCCTTGTAATTACCTGAGCACCCATCAACGCTCATAGGTACCTCCCGAGGGGTACACGGGGAGTGGGACTACTCAGAGGGCAAAGTAAAACAAGCCAGTTACTTCAACACAAAACCTATTTAAGACTCCCATTAAGTTGTTTTGCATATTCTTCATGTGCACCAGCCAACAGTTTGAAAAACAGGAGCTTATGCAGGTATCCGAGGGCGGTATCAGCGGAAGCACCCAAGGCTTTGCCATCACCAAACCATCCCGGTGCCTCTGTGTTCAGTGGGAGCTCAGCTCACACCATCCCTGCAGCTCATTTTCCAGTCCAGACCATCACTAAACCACGGTGTCTGTCCATCATCTGGCTCAATCACAAAGACAGCACCGCAAACCAACTCCTCAAACACCAGGCACCAGCTCTGGGCTACCAGCAGCTCAGCTGAGGATAAAACTCTAGTTACAGCTCAAGACGCGACGGGAAGACAGTTTTAATGTCCAGATTCTCAAAGGGATTTACTGACCCTTATGGGAGCTCGGAACTTAAACACCTTTCGGGATCTAAGGCCATGTTACTCATGAGCCAGCCTCCCTGACCTCAGGCTGCAGATTTCACCAAAAGTAGAAAAGCCTTGACTAGATTGAATATCATAGAATCACAGAATAATTTGGGTGGGAAGGGACCTTCCCAGCTCCCCCAGTGCCCCCCCTGCCATGAGCAGGGTCATCTTCACCAGCTCAGGTTGCTCGGAGCCCCGTCCAGCCTGGCCTGGGATGTCTCCAGGGATGGTTCAGCCACCACCTCTCTGGCCAACCTGGGCCAGGCTCTCACCACCCTCAGGGCAACAATTTCTTCCTCATGTCCAGCCTGAATCTCCCTCCTTTAGTTTAAAACCATCACCCCTTGTCCTATCACAACAGGCCCTGCTCAAAAGTCTGTCCCCATCTTTCTTATCAGCCCCTTTTAAGTCCAGAAAGGCCACACTAAGGTCTCCCCGGAGCTTCTCTTCTCCAGCTGAACACCCCAGCTCTCTCAGCCTGTCCCCCAGCAGAGCTGTTCCAGCCTCATATCATTCCTGTGGCTCCTCCAGCCCCTCTCCAACAGGTCCATGCTACATCAGGAGGCAGAAAATGCTGCAAACTTCCCATGGCTATTTGCCCACAGCTGAGTTTAGTTGGTTCATTTACTTGGTTTTAGTCTCATATTAGAGGCTGTTGTCATGGCCTCATGTTCTTACACTTGCCCTTCCGTGTCACCTGCACCTCTGGTAGCCAAGCTGCTGCCACAACCAAAATTAGTCCATTAAAAGCTGCTTGGTAACACTCCAACTGGACAATGTGATGGTTTTTATCTCTGTAATACAGATACACTCCTGGGTGGCAGGATTTTCCCTTCAGAAACCTCTCTGGAGAGGCAGGGAAAAATTAACCTAGGCCACTTCTTGAGGACACAAGTTCACCTTTGAAAACACACTCGCTGTGTGTGTACAAATGTGGTTTTAGTAATTTGGATTCTACAGATCAAAAAGAAACATGGTTTAATTAATCTCTTAAAGATCAGCATCATTTTGCAGTCTAGCCAACTGAGAGTATTAATAGTTTTAGCAACAATACCTCTGTGAAAATATCTATTTCCTCCTTCTTTGCCCAACTGCTGCAATCTCACAAACGGCAATTTCCCCCCCTCTTTTTTTTTAGGTTTTTCTCTCCTACATCACTGAGTAAAACATCCACCAACATGGTGGTGTCAAACATACACCCAGAAGGAGGCTTTTATAATCCTCTCGACAACAACCACCTTAATCTCGGATATATCACCAACGAAGGTGACTGTTGAGGTTCCTGGACATTTGGGTTGTTTTCATTTTCAACAAGCGGTTTGAGCTGGGTGGGAAGCTCCAAGACAGCTTTTAATGACAGATTTTGAAGTTGCTGCAGCGTTTTCGTGGCTGGCAGAGCCCCGTGAAGTTTACTGGAAGATTATGTGATTCAGCAGCAACTATAAAACCGTCCCGTGTTTTACCTGGGTGGTCTGTGCATATCCTTGAGCCGGCTGAGGTGCGTACGCGCTGTAGCTGGAAAAACAAATTTAAAGCCATTTATAATGCATCCCTGTATTTCTGACTCGCGCAAAACTTGTAGCACAAGACGATTTGCTCATATCCAAATGTTTTCTGCTCAAATACTATGACAATGCAAAATCTAAAAGCTAAAGGAAAACCATAGGATTTACAAACATACCCAAGTTAAGACTAAACCGCAATTATTATATACTTATATTACATCTTCTTAAAAAAGAGAGGATAAGACCATAACGCTACTTACCCCTGCTGAGCTGCAGCTTGGCTATAGGTACTATAATCTACAAGAAAAGGAAAAAGAAAGACAAAAACGTTGACAAAGGCTTAACAAAATTAACGGTGTAAAAGCACAGCAGCTGGAATTTCCTCCTGCAGCTTGAAAGAACTGCTATAAACCACTGGAAATCCACTTTCAAAAGAGTGGAAGGTAAATGCACTTTTTCAGTGTTTTGGAAGGAAATAAAAATCACTCTTCCCTCCATTGTTAGTGCTGTTTGCAGCAGCAACTTTGATCTCAAATGACCCTGCTTTAATTTAACTGCCACCTTGGATGACACCCAAGGGGGCTGGCGGGAGGGTGTTTTGTTTGGGAACAAAGGAAACACTGGGGCTGACACTGAAAACCCACCCCCCTGCTTTCAAAGGGGCAGGTTGTGAGCTCTGGGGTGTGCAGAAACCACCACACTTCGCTCTATTTAAATTTCCAGGAGGCAAACGAGTGGCTGGAAAGTTTCAAGGCAGTAATTCCCTCCCCAGAGCCCTGATCCACGCCAATATTCTGATTTAGAGAACTGAAAGCCTGAAAATCTGAGCAGGAAAGTCTACACTGAAGTGGTTTGCTGGCGGGGATGGAAAATGCATCCACATGGCGATTCCGAGGCTATATTTAAGATGATTACAGCTCCTAAAAGTTCGTTTTCACTCCAAGATAACTCCAGTTTCCATCCAGACTTCCAGAGCAAATGATGAATTTGTGGCTTAGGCCAGACTTTGCCAGGTAGATCCCAGCTTTGCCGGGAGAAGAGATCAGGAATCTGCCGCTGGACGTTAGTGGAGCTTTTCACCGGCAGAGCCGCGTAGTTGTGTGCGGGACGCGATTTCAGTGTTTCTATCGCAATTGCATCTTTGGGCACCAGGGATCATTTTAAAAACACTCTTTTCATACACCAGAACCTCCTGTATCTTCAGGATGCGGATTCACCCCTAATTAAACTGTCTTATGCTCCTCCCCAGCTTACGGCTTTTCCTCCTGCGCTGATGCCAGAGCTCAGCCCCTGGCGGACGTGTTGAAGGACAGGAAAGGAATCGTCGTAACTCCGGCAGTGATTTTTCACAGATATCAATTATTTCGATCTTGCACCAGAGCACAGGAATCGGTATGAGGACACGAGGAAGACAACAGAAACACCGTGCATGATAATAAACCGCTGAACTGCCATCCGAAGGCTTCCTCGTTCTGGGGATGCGCCGCTAAAGCTGCTAAACTGCTCTGGCACCGCTCCTGCTTTCCCTACAGGTTGTCAGGCTTAATATTGAAAAATCTAGCTTGTTAAATACAGGGTTGCTGCTCTTTTTTTTTCCAGTCTACACATGGTTCTATGCTCTGCTAAATCCTGAGTGTTAAAAAACATTAATGCCCATTCCCCCTTGTCCATCTTCCCCTGGGTCTACGAGACACCCCCTGCTCCTCTTTTCCAAACCCCCTCACCCCCCAGCCACCCAAACCTCCAGACTCACAGAATCATTTTGGTTGGAAAAGACCCCCAAGATCATCAAGTCCAACCATTTCCCAACCGCTAGCACTGCCCCATGTCCTGAGAACCTCATGTCCGTCTGTCCAACCCTCCAGGGATGGTGACTCCAGCACTGCCCTGGGCAGCCTGTTCCAATGCCCCACAGCCCTTTGGGGAAGAAATTGTTCCCACATCCAACCTCAACCTCCCCTGGCGCAACTTGAGGCCGTTTCCTCTGCTCCTGGTGCTTGTTCCTGGGGAGCAGAGCCCGACCCCCCTGGCTCCAAGCTCCTTTCAGGCAGTTCAGAGATCAGAAGGTCTCCCCTCAGCTTCTGTTCTCCAGCTGAACCCCCCAGGTCCCTCAGTCTCTCATCTTCTGTGCCCCGTTCAGTTACCACAGTCTACGCACACAGGCTTCAGTTAAACACTCATCACATGTCCTGTCTTCCAGCTCCTCCGGTCCGACCTCAACACGACACTTTCCCCTTTCTAGGATTGAAATCCAGGTGTCGAATGTGCAATTTGTCTCCGGTAATCCCTCTCTTTGACTTTGCTCAGATTTAGATTAACGCGAAACATCATGAAAAAAAATATTATTGTTCATTTACTTAAAACCATCTCTGAGCCTTTATTTCCAGGGGGAAATTAATCTTCATCCTTCTGTTTCACAAGGCCCAAGAGCACAATAGCTCAGCTGAAAATAGCTGCTCCCACAGAAGAGCATTTCCATGCATTAAGCAGAAAGCCGTATTTTTAAACCCCATTTTGACAATTCCACGGGCACGTGTCTCTTTAGTAACATTGTTGTGTTGTTTTGTTTGGTTTTTTTTTTAACCTCTCCAAGGTGATTTTAGTCACGTTCCCCGCACTCTGTGATGTTTCCTTGTCCGGTGAGGTCCAACCTTTGGCTGCTGGGCTTTAAAAGTGGTTGGGAACCCTCAATTTCCACCTATTCGCATCCAGCTGGACCCTCACACAAAAGCGTGTTTCCGTCTGTGATGCTTCACTGGTTTTATTCACAAAAAAATTTACATTTGGACCAGAAACCGTCCTGAACAGCCACCAGAAAGGCCGAAGACACAGTAAAAGCTTTTAGTAAGGACAGTGATCTCCTGAAATGGCAGAACTCGACGAATCTACCGGTGCTGGAGCACCAAGGACCCACTAATGTAAATAATCCTTTAATAAATACAAAGGAAGGACAATCTGGGCGCTGCGATCGCCGGGAGGCACCGGAGGGTCCCGGGACAGCGGTGCTGGGGACACATGGGCTGGGTGGGGGCCGGGAAAGCCGCGGCCCAGGCGGGAAGAGCCGGAGCGCTCAGCGCGGGGCCCGGGGCTTCTCCCCGCCGTGACGGGCCCGCGGCCCGGCCCCGCTCCCCCCGCCCCTCCGCCGGCCCCAGCCCCCGCCTCAGCCCGTCCTGGCGGCCGCCGGTTCGGTTGCAGCCGCTCCCGCCCAGACAGCCCCCGCGGAGGCCCCGGGCCGGCCCGACCCCCCCGGCCCCGCTCACCCGTCGACGCCATTTTCTCGCCTTCCTCCTCCGCGCTCCCAACGTCCGGCCGCCGCCGCCGCCCCGCGCTGCGCATGCGCCGCCCCGCCCCGCAGGGACGGACCACGGCGGCGGAGGGGGGAGCCCGCGGGCGGCCGCGCACCGAAGGTTCGTCTCACCCCGCCCCGCCGCCCTGCCGGGGTCTCCATTCCGCACAGACAACAGAGACCCACCCCTGCGCCACAGCAGCGACCGCTCGGGAGGGCGGTTCTCCCGCGGCTCTGGGCCCTGTTCCCCCATCGGGCCGATGGATGGTACAGCCCAGAGCCGTTAGGGACCGTCGCGCAAGAGCCGTTTGTGCCGGAAGGCGGAGCATGGGGGGACCGGGGGGCGGGGCTTCAGCGCCACCGTGTCGTACGCGAAGTCGCCACTGACGTCACGCTCCAGCAAGTGACGTCACACCCAGCAAGTGACGGCACACCACAGCACACCTGCCCACGGGCACCCGGCCTCCCGTGTCCTGCAACACCTGCGTGACATGGGCGAGTGTCCCTGGGGTGGCCCAGAGCAGGTGGGTGTCCCAGGGCTGGTGTGTCCCATGGGTGGTGTGACATGGGTGGGTGGGTGTCCTATGGGTGGCACTGCATGAGTGGGTGTCCCGTGGGTGGCGTGACGTGGGATTCCCAGGGGTGCTGTGACATGGGGCAGTGTCCCATGGGTGACATGTTGTGGGTGGGTGTCCCAGGGGTGATTGTGACACAGATGGGTGTCCCATGGGTGGCATTACACAGGCGGGTGTCCCAGGGGTCCCGGTGTGGGTGGGTGTCACAGAATCCCAGAATGTCAGGGGTTGAAGGGACCTGGAAAGCTCATCCAGTGCAATCCCCCCATGGAGCAGGAACACCCAGATGAGGTTACACAGGAAGGTGTCCAGGCGGGTTGGAATGTCTGCACAGAAGGAGACTCCACAACCCCCCTGGGCAGCCTGGGCCAGGCTCTGCCACCCTCACCAGGAACAAGTTTCTTCTCAAATTTAAGTGGAAGCTCCTGTGTTCCAGTTTGCACCCATTACCCCTTGTCCTGTCCCTGGTTGTCACCCAGAAGAGCCTGGCTCCGTCCTCCTGACACTCCCCCTTTCCAGATTGATCCCCAGGAATGAGTCCCCCCTCAGTCTCCTCTTGTCCAGCTCCAGAGCCCCAGCTCCCTCAGCCTTTCCTCACACGGGAGATGCTCCACTCCCTGCAGCATCTTGGTGGCTGCGCTGGACTCTCTCCAGCAGTTCCCTGTCCTACTGGAACTGAGGGGCCACAACTGGACACAAGATTCCAGGTGTGGTCTCCCCAGGGCAGAGCAGAGGGGCAGCAGAACCTCTCTGACCTACTGACCACCCCCTTCTAACCCACCCCAGGTACCATTGGCTTCCTGGCCACAAGGGCCCAGTGCTGGCTCATGGTCACCCTGCTGTCCCCAGGACCCCCAGGTCCCTTTCCCCTACGCTGCTCTCTAATAGGTCGTTCCCCACCTTACACTGGAACCTGGGGTTGTTCCTGCCCAGATTCAAGACTCTACACTTGCCCTTGGTCTATTTCACTAATTTTTCCCCACCCAGCTCTCCAGCCTGTCCAGGTCTCTGATGGCAGCACAGCTTCCAGTGTCAGCCACTCCTCCCAGCTTGGTGTCACCAGCAAACTTGCTGATAGTCACTCTATTCCCTCGTCCAAATCATTGATGAATATATTGAATAGTACTGGTCCCAGCACTGCCCCCTGAGGCACTGCACTAGATCCAGGCTTCAACTGGACTCTGCCCCATTGACCACGACTCTCTGGCTTCTTTCCTTCAGCCAGTTCCCAGTCTCAGTGTCCCATGGGTGGTGTGACACGGGGGTGTCCCATGGTGGCACACTGTGGGTGGCTGGCACAGCCCAGCCGTGTGTCCCCTGGATCCCACCTCCATCCCATGCCAGCACCAGGGACACTCCGTGACACCCACCAGTGTCCCCAGGCCACCCCCTGTGGGCAGAGGGGACCCACTCCCGCCACCCATGTCCCCACAGCAGCACCCGTGGGTGTCCGTGTCACCCTAGGGGACCCCAAGGCGCCGAGTGATGCTGCAGGACAGGGGTTCAGGAGGCATTTAATGACCTCAAGGGTCCCCAAGCAGCGGGACAAAGCATGTGGCACAGGGGGTCCCCGCCAGGGGGGTCCCCACTGCCAAACCCCCTGAGCCCCTTCCCCAGCATGGGGGGGCTGTGGGGGTGGGGAAGGGATGAAGCACCCCCAGAGCTGCACCGGGGGTGGGGGCAGAAAAGGGGCAGGAGGGGCCCTGGCACCCCTTTGCCCCCCCCAAAAAGGGGGTTCAAGCGGCAGTGATGGGGGGCAAGTCGCGGGGGGCTGGTGCCGTGCCACCAGCTAGCACCAAGTGCCCTGCAGGGCCGGGGGGACATGGGAGGGTGACCCCATCCTGCCCGCCCCCCCCCAGGATGATGTTCCTGCCCAAACCAGCACGGTGGTGGGCACGGGGCAGGGGGGTGACAGGGGGTGACCCCCTCAGGCTCCATCACTGCTTGCCAGGGGGCTGCCACGGGGGGGCCACGATGCGGTAGGGGAGGTGGCCACTGCCACGCTTGCCGCGGGGGGGCCCGGGTGTCACCGTGCCGGGGGGAGCGCTGCCCGAGCCAGGCTCTGGTTCTGTGGGGAGGGAAGGAGAGAGGGGTCAGTGGTGGGAGTGGGGGCGTGACAGACACATCCTTCCCCCTCCAAAGTCACTGCATCGGGTGCCATGGGTGGGGGCCCCTACCCCACAGAAATGGCTCTGGCTGCCTCCAGGGACCCCCATGCTGGGAGGGGCACACTGGGACTCGGGGTGGGGACACACTGGGACCTGGGGGGACACACACATACAAGGACCCCCCCGGCTGGCACCCCTGCCTGGCACCCCCCGCCAGCACCCTGAGAGCTGGCATCCTCCCCGCAGGAAAGCGCAGCTGGAAGGTGGAGGAGCAGGAAGGGGGGAAAGAGGGTGGGGGGCACCTGTTGGCCCCCCCGCTGGGCACTCTGGCACCAGGGGCTCCTTAGGCCAAGGGGGTTCCAGGGTCTCCCATCATCCCTGGGGGGCTCCAGGACCCTCCGAGGCATCCAGAGTCTCCTCTGGGCCAAGGGGGCTCCAGGGGGTCACTGGGTTCAAGAGCAGCTCCAAGAGGAACATCATGGTTGCCCTTGGTCCAAGAGGTTCTCCATGGTCATCCTTCTCAATCCAAGAGTTTCTCCATGGTCTCACTTGGCTTGAGAGGCTCCAAGGAACTCCTTTGGTCCAAAGAGCTTCAAGGCCTTCCTCAAGCCAAGAGACTCTCCATGGTCTCAGTCCTTGGAGAACTCCATGGGCTTTCTTGGCCAAAGGAGCAACAGGGTTTCCCTTGATCATGAAGGTTATCCATAGGTCTCCCTTGCTTTGGGAAGGGTTCCATGGTCTTCTCCCTTGAACCTTGGGGAGCACCAGGATCTCCCTTGGTTTGAGAGGGTCTCCATGGTTGTGTCTCTCAATCCAAGAGGGTCTCCATGGTCTCGCTTATTTCAAGAAGGGCTCCATGGTTTCCCTTGGTCCAGGTTGCTCCAGGGTTTCTCTTGGTCCAAGGGGGTTTCCATGGTCTCCCTTGGTCCAAGAGGGGCTCCAGGGGCTCCCTCGGTGTGAGAAGGGCTCCGTGGTCTCCCTTGAACCCTGGGGAGCTCCAGGCTCTCCCTTGGTCCAAGAGGGTCTCCATGATCTCCCTTGGTTCAAGATGGGCTGCTTTGGTCCAAGGAGCTCCAGGGTTTCTCTTGGTCCAAGAGGGTCTCCATGGTCATCCCTCTCAATCCAAGAGGATCTCCATGGTCTCCTTTGGACCTGGGGGATTCCAGGGGCTCCCTTGGTCCAAGAGGGTCTCCATGGGGCTCCCTTGGTTTGCGAGGGACTCCCTTGATCCTCAGGGAGCTCCAGGGTTCCCCTATGCCCAAGAGGGTCTCCATGGTTGCCTCTCTCAATCCAAGAGGGTTTCTATGGTCTCCATTGGTTTGAAAGAGAGTCTACAGTTTTCTTTGGTCCAATGAGCTCCAGAACTTCCCTTGGTTCAAGAGGGTCTCCATGGTCTCCCTTGGTTCAAGAAGGGCTCCCTGGTCTCCTTTGGTTTGAGAAGGGTTTCAGGGGCTCCCTTGATCCTCGGGGAGCTCCAAGGTCTCCCTTGGCCCAAGAGGGCCTCCGTGGTCATCCTTCTCAACCCAAGAGGGTCTCCATGGTCTCCCTTGGCCCTGGGGGACTCCAGGGACCTGCTCCCAGGGCCTCCAGCCCCCCGTGCTGCATGCCCGCTCCCAGGGGGGGCTACGGCATGCCCAGCTCATGCGGGGAGGGGAGGAGGGACGGTGGCGCGGTTACCTGGCCAGATGATGGCTTCCAGCAAGGTGACCCTTCTAGCCAGGACCTCCAGCCGGGCCTGCTGCCGCAGGAGGGTTTGGAAGCTACTGGCCTGGGGGAGAGTGAGAGAGCAGAGCAGAGCGCGCGTTGGCCCCGCCGCGGGCACGGCACGGGTGACAGGGCATGGGTGACAGGGCATGGGTGACACAGCCTGGCATAGCATGGGTGGCACAGGACAGACAGCGTAGCACGGCATGGGTGGCATAATGCGGGTGCAGCCCCGGCGGGGGGGTGCCAGTGCAATGGGTGGGGGGTGCCAGCTCTCCCAAGAGGTGCCCATGGCCCCAGGGGGATGCTCCCCCATCCCTGTGGGCCCAGGGGTCCCTTGCTGTCCCTTGATGTCCCCAGCAGTGCCCCAAGGGGGACATGGCTGTCCCCCGTCCAGGGCTGCTCCTTCTGCCACCCTCCAGCATGCTGAGCCCCCTGGACATGTGAGGGGACATGTCCCCAACCTGCCCAGGGGGTCACCTGCTTGTCCCCAAGGTGGAGACTCAAACGGGTGTCCCTGCCCAAAGCGGGGGGTCCCTGGGGGGGCAGCGCTGGGTGCAGGCAGGGGGTGCCCCCTGGCCCTCTGAGCGTCCCCAGTGATGGCACAGTGTGGGTGATGACATCACGCGTGGCTGATGACATCACACCACAGCAAGGTGGGGACGATGCGTCACCCCGATGCCTGCCTGGCGGCGGAGGGGAGGGGGTGCCAAGGGACACCCCCAGCAGCGCCACGATGTCACCAAGCCAAGGGCCACCGTGACATCATGGGGGCCTGGTGACCTGCCAGCAGGGATGGGGGCCACCCCATGGAGCGGGGGCCACCCTGGGGGTCCCTGTCCCCTCCCGTGGCCTGGGCTGGCTCCCCCCTACTCACCGTAGAGCCCAATCATTGTTTCCAAGATTAAAACCCTCTCTGCTAAAATCTTCAGCGCCTCGCGGAGCTGGTGCAAACCCTCCCCCTGGGGAGAAGAGAGGGATGAGGGTGAGGGGGGGCAGGTCCCTGCATGGCCACCTCCCCTGGGGGGCACACGGAGGGGACACAGGTACCCCCCACCTTCCGGCACGCCTCGACTCACCGTGACACCAGGAGAAGGAGTTGGGGGTACCCGGGGGGGGCACCAGCCCCCAGCTCTGCCCCTGGGGGGTCTGAGCCCTCCCTGTGCCCCCTCTGCCCAGGGGGGACTGGCTCTGCACCCCAACATTGGGGCATCCAGCATTTGGGAGAGACACAAGCACAGCCAGGGACCCCCACTCCATCAGCAGGGTCCCAGGGGTGGGACGTGGGCAGTGGGGACAGATGGGGACCCCCGTGTTGGGGTTCTGGGGACGAGATGTGTGGTGGCGAACCCCATGCCCATAAAGACATGGGGGAGAGCGGGGTCCCTGCCGCACCCATCACCGCCCCCCCAGCAGCCACAGGTGGCTGAACCCCATCGGTCCATGAGTCCCCCCGTGTCCCCTGTGCCACCCCAGTGCCACTCACCCAAGTGCCCTTGTCACCCGGCTCGCCCCTGGGCCCCGGCTCGCCCTGAAACACAGAGAGGAGAGGGCCTGCCAGGGCGGGGCAGGGGGGGCTGCGGCCCGGGGGGGCCCGACCCAGCAACGTACCTGTGCCCCGTCCTGGCCACGGCTGCCTGGGGGGCCCTGGGGACCCTGGCAGGATAGAGAGAACCTGTCAGCACTTTGTGGGGGCAGAGCCAGCCCCGCTCTGTCGGAGATGCTGGCAGCACCCCCCCAGCTGAGACCCCCCAGCTGGTTTCACGAGGGCACTCACCCTGTCTCCCTTCTCCCCGGGGGGGCCGGCAGCTCCGGGGGTCCCCGCTCTACCCTGCACAAGGACAAGGCGGGTGCCATCAGCCCTGGGGAGGCCTGAGGGGGGTTAACCCACCCTGTGCCCCCCCCACCCCACTGCTCCCAACACTTACATCGGGTCCTGGGGGGCCAGGTGGCCCGATGGGACCTGGAGGGCCGGGGGGACCTGCAAGGAGAGGGGGGGCACAGCTCAGCCCTGGCAGTGCTGGGGGGGGCAGAGGGAAGGCAGGGGGGGAACTCACCCATCGGCCCCACAGGTCCAGGGGGTCCAGCGGGACCCACAATGCCGCCGGTGGCTTCAGGGAACGTGTTGGAGAGAAGGGGGTCCCCTTGGAAACAGCACAGGGTGGTGGGTGGGGGCCAGACCCCCCCACTAGGGGGTCCCAGACCCCCCCAGGGCTCCCAGCACCACCCGGCCACACCATCCCCCGTCTGGGCAATGCCCCCCCCCAGACACTGTAGCCCCATTGCAGGGATGCTCTGGCACCGTACAGCCCCCCCCGCTCCATCCTTGGGGTCAGCCTAGGGAGGAGACCCCCACCCCAGTCCCCCCCAGTCCCCTCCTTACTGGGCTCAGCTAGATGGGGTATCACTGGCCCCACTGGGGCGGGGGGTCCTGGGGGGCCAGGGGGGCCGGGTAACCCCTTCTCTCCAGGGAGCCCCCTGGCCCCATCCTGGCCAGGGGGTCCTGGGGGACCAGGGGGACCTGTGGGGAGGAAGAGCAGGGTGAGGTCTGAGCCCTCCCCAGCCCCAAAACAGCTGCATGAACCCCCAGATCTGCCTGGCAGGAGGGGGGTCCTGGGCGAGAGCTGGGCACTGGACTGGAACCCCTGACCAGAGCTCCCGTCCCCCCTTACCTGGTGGCCCCATTGGACCCTTCACCCCTGGAGCACCCGATGGTCCCCGTCCTCCTGCATCTCCCTTGGGGCCGGGGGGGCCCCGCCAACCGGGTCTCCCTGCAGCAGAACAGCACCCTCAGGGGAGCACACAGAGACCACCCCTTGGAGGGTGCCCCCCACCCACACCCCATCCCCACATTGTACCCAGGCACAGGTCCCCACTGCAGCCCTGGGGAGCATCAGTCCAGGGGGAGCCCCGAAGGGCCCCATCCTGCCCCAAACCAAAGCATGGGGGGCGAAGCCCTGCAAACCCCAGAGCTGACCTGGTCCCCATGTGTGGCTCAATGTCACCACCATCCCCTGGGGACAGCGGGGGTGGGATGGGGGCCATTCCAATGCTCATTCCTTCAGGGCGAGGGGCTCCAAGAAGGGGTGCCCCCCAAATCCTGATAACACCCAGGTGCTTTATCCCAGGCGATGCTGCTGGGTGGCACTGCCACCACTGCCACCACTGCCACCGCCACAGGATTCGGGTTGGGGGGGGACACAAGGGGGGCACCACTGTCCTTACCATCATCCCCGGGGCTCCCGCGGGCAGCTGGGGATCCCCAGAGCTGTCCGGTCTTTGGTCCCCTGCCCGGGGAGCTGCCTTGGGGTGCTGGGGAGGGGGGCAGTTCAGCCACTGCCAGCCGGGCCACCTGGTAATGAGATGGGAGAGCTGGGTGCCACAGCATGGGGGGACATAAGGTGAGACCCCCGCCCAGGTTCCTGCAGCCCCCAAGGGGTGGCACTGCATGGCATGGGTCAGTGGCACCCCGGGGGTCTCACCTGTGCCTCAAGGGTGGCCAGCCGGGCTGTCAGCTCCCCAACACGGCTGCAGTTCAGGCACCCTGCGGGGGGACGAAGGGGGGCATGGGTGGTCGGGTGGGGGGCGCCCACCCCTCTTTGCCCACGCCAGCATTTGGGGGGACACACACCTGAGAAAGCCGTGGGGCGCAGGGGGGGCCGGCGCGGGGCAGCGCTGGGGCGGCCGGCGTCACGCAGGGCGAGGAAGGTGTGAGGCTCTGCTGAGGGAAGGGGGGTCAGGAAGGGAGGACCCCTCCCAGGGCACCACCTCTGGTGGGAGACCCCCCAAAAGGCCATGGAGGAGCCTGCTGCTCCTTACCCCAAAGTGTGGGGGGTGGTTTGGAGGGCATCTCACGGCTTCTGCCCTGTCCTTGCTCCTGGGGAGCTTTGGAGCCCCAAACCCACACATGACCCCAGGGCAAATCCCCCCCAAACCCACCCATGTCCAAAAGCAGATCCCCCCAAACCCACCCACAGCCCCTGGGAAGATCCCCCCCCAAACCTGACCATGTTCTCAAGCCAGATCCCCTTGAACCCATGTGTGACCAGCCAGATCCCCCAAATGCCACCCGTGGTCTTGAACCAGACCCCTCCAAGCCTCCCCATGGCCACACACCAGATCCCCCGAAATGCACCCCATAACCCTCAGTCAGACCCCCCAAACCCACCCACGACCACATGCCAAATCCGCCCCCAAACCCACTCATGGTCCCAAATCAGAACCCATCAAAACCCCCCCATGACCACACAACAGATCCCCCACACCCATCCCATAACCTCAAGCCAAACCTCCCCAAAGCCCCCCCACAGCCCTTAACCCCGTCCCCAACAGCCCCAGCTCAGGGGTGGCTTTGAAGGGGGGGGCACATTCCTGGGGACACTGCCCACATCCCCCACCCATTGCAGGGTCCCAGCGCCCTGTCCCCACCAAGGGACCCTGGGGACAGTGGCTCAGGGCCACCCAGCGTGGCAGGACCGGGGTGTCTGGAGCAGAGCTTGTGGCATTGTGCCCCCCCGCGTGGCCACCCCACCCCGGCATGGCCACCGCCATGCTGCAGGGGACAGCCAGCGCCGCCCTAAGCAGGCCCAGATGTGGGGCACCCGGCCAAGCACGCACAGAGCAGGAGGAGGAGAAGAAGGAAGACCCCCCCGCCTCCCCCTGCGCTGCTGCCACCCAGCTGGCTCCAGAGCCCCTCGTGCCAACCACTGTCCTGCACGCCCTCAGTGTCACCCCACTGTCCCCAGGGTGCCCCCGCACCTCGGAGCCCCCCGTGCCCCACGGAGCCGGTGCTGAGCTGGGGACCCACAGCTCTATCTTGGGAAAGGGGGAGGGAGGGGGATGTGGGTGACGATGGGGACAAAGAACTTTCCCCCAGGCTGGGGGGGGCCCGTCCCACCACGCATGGCACAGCCTTGCACCCATTCATCTGCCTGCACATAGGCAGCTGCCCACCCGCCAGCCGGGCGCAGGCAGGGACAGCGGGCAGGGACAGCGGGCAGGCATCCCCGGGCACAGCCACACACCCTCCCAGACAGGAATGTCTGTCTTTCCATCCATCCATCCATCCATCCATCCATCCATCCATCTGCACCCCGCCCATCTACCGACCTTCCCAGTCATCCACCCACAGGCACATCCAGACAAGCACCCACCTGTGCACCCACCCCACACCTACCCACCCAGCCAGGCCGTCTGTCCCTCCATCCATCCACCCACCCACCCGCAGGAACCCCTCTCCATCCATCCACCCACCTACAGGACAGGACACCCACCCACCCACTGACACAGAACATCCCCCCAGCCATCTATCCACTTATCCATTCATCCATCCATGGACACAGCAAGGCATCCAGCCACAGGGACACCCGTCCATCCACTTACCCACCTGGGGAACATCCATTCACCCGTCTACAGGAACATCCAGCCATCCATCCATGCGCCTACCCATGGGAACATACAACTATCCATCCACTCACACATCCCTGGGAGCATCCACTCATCCACCTACCCACCCATGGGAACATCCATCCATCCCTCCATCCATCCACCCATGCAGAAGAGCATCCACCTATCCCTCCATCTATCCACACAGAAGAACGTCCATCCACACAGAAGAACATACATCCCTCCATGCATCCACATAGAACATCCGTCCATCTCTCCACCTATCCATCCATCCATCTCTCCACCGATCCCTCCCTCCATCCATCCCTCTGTCCATCCATCTCTCCACCCCTCCACCCATCCACCCCTTCACTCTCCATGCATCCCCCCACCCACACATGGGTCCATCTCGCCATCCTGCTCTCACCTCCCCACCCTTCCCATCCCCACCAGCAATGTCAATGGTTGGGGACACATCCCAAGAGTGACACCCCCCCCAGCCGTGGAGAGGACCGGGAGCCCAGTGCCAGGGCAGGATGAGGCCCTTCCCCTGGCTCCCACCTTCCTCGCAGTTGGCCCCGGCATGCCCAGGGCAGCACCTCCACTCCAGCGCCGTCACCGTCTTGTAGCTCACCCTGTAGATGGGCCGGACGATGGCGCGGTAGCTGCTGGCGCAGAGCAGAACATAGTGTTCAGACCACCCCGTGGGGCAGTGGGGCACCCCAGGGTGCGGGGGTGGGATGTGGGGTGTCAGGGGACGCTAGTGACACCGCTCACCTGCCCCCGCCACACGCCAGGGGCCAGCGGCAGCCCTGGAAGACCCGCTGGAGGAAGGTGCCATTCTGGACGTGGCATGACACCGTGCGTGTCACCGTGTAGGAGCACCAGTTGCTGGAAGGGAAACCACCGCTCAGCCCTGCCTGGGGGACACGGCGCGGCTGGCAGAGGTAGCAGTGTCACCCAGGGTATGTTCCCCTCATCCCAGGGGGTCTTGCCCCACAGATTGCCCTGGGAGGTGCCCACCTCCAGTTTTTGGGGTGCCAACGAGGGACGGGGGCTGCCCTGGTATGCCGGGGGGGGCTGGGGCCCCACATTCCTGCTGCATTCCCGGCCCGGCACGGCGCTGGCGCCGGCTGGCCTGGAGCGGGGCCCGGAGCCCCCCCGCGCCCCCAGCCCACCCCGCACAAAGGCTCCTTTCTTCGGGCGCCTGCCAGCCCCACGCCGGCTCCTCATGCCAGGCTCTGCCCACCCCGGGCATCCCCCCCCGGGCCTCAGTTTCCCCCTGCAGAGGGGGGGACACAACACCCAGTGCCCCATCCCCGCGGCAGGCAGGACTCGCTGTACCCTCGGCGACTCCAAACTCTGAGGCTGTGCAATTTGGGTCCAAAACCCAAGCTTTTTGGGACCGCTGCCGCGCTGCACGGCCCCTGTGAGCAGGGAGGCGGTGGCAGCGGGGACAATTGTCTGGGAGGTGCCGGGGGGGGACACACAGCAGGGTGGCACAGGGCTTTCCGGCTGGGCAGCGTCCCAGGCGGGCGCCGTGCCAGGGCCACGAACGCGCCGAGCCCGCCGGGGCTGTCTGCACGCTCCTGCTGCCGCCCGCCGTGCCAAACGGGGTCCCGGGGGGCAGCGGCACCTCCGGTCCCCCTGCCCAGGGTGACAGCCCTTGGCATCGTCCCCCCACCCGGGGGGAGCATCCATTTCCCGGGCGCTGCTCCCCATGTGCCGGGATGCGGCTGCGCCGTCTCGGGGCGAGGATGCAGCGGCGGTGCCAGCCACAGCTGCGCTGGATGCCCGCGGGGATGGGGATGGGTCCTGGCCCGTTTCAACTCCCGCCTGGCAGAGGGGGCTGTGGGGGAATGTTTCTCCCCCGGGAATGGGGCAGGAGCTGGCGGGCATTGGCATGCGAGGGCTCGCATGGCCTGGCGTGACCCGGCCCACCCGCTGCCGGGCTGGCACTCGTGCACCGAGCGGGCCCGGGCTCTGCTGCCGGGGCAGGAGCACACCTGGGGCAAAGCCCACGTTGGGGCTGGCTCCAAATCCCACCCCCCTTTTCCAAAACCAGCCTGTTGGCTTCGTGCCCCCATGCTTGGGCATGCGGGACCCCAGCAATGTGTTAGCCTGATGGAAGAGATGGGGTGGGTGCTTGTGGGTTCCCCAATGCCAACAGCAAAGTGGTGGGTGCTGGATTGTGTGCTGGGGGGATCCAGGGAGGGGACACATGGTAAGGGGGTGCCAAAGTGCCGGGGGCTTCCTGGGCTTGGCCGGGAGGGGAAGGGGAAATGAGGCAGCTTCTGCCCGTCGCCTCGCCGACCCGAGCGGAACCGGGAGGTCCCGGCAATCCGGTGCCGGAGACATGGCCAGAGCCAAAGATTTCCTGTAAACAACCCCCCCCCGCCACCCTATCTGCTGCTTCACCGGGGTGGGACAGTGGGGACAGGGACCACAGCCCCCAGAACTGGGCAGCACCAGCCCCCACCACCTCCCAGGGACGGGCAGGACCCTGGGGCCAGGGCCACTCACCCTGCACCAGCCCCAGCAGTCCCAGTGTGCCCAGGTAGCCCAGCAGACCCAGCATACCCAGGTAGCCCCAGCAGACCCAGTGTGCCCCGGTAGCCCCAGTAGCCCCAGCATCCTGCTAGCCGTGGTAGCTCTGATAACCCCAGCAGTGATGCCACAGCCAGTAAATCCTGCTGGCCCCAGTAACCCCCCTAGAAGGTCCCAGAAAGCCTTGCTAGCCCCAGTAACGCCCAGCCCCAGTAAGTCCTGCTGGCCCCCGTAACCCACCCCAGTAAGTCCCGTTAGCCGCACCATCCCCCGTGAGCCCCAGTCCCAGTAGCCCCAGCAGCATGGACCAAGCAGCCCCTCCCGTTCAGTCCCCAACACCCCGACATCCCCCAGTTCCCGGTACCTTCAGCCCCCCGATACCTTCATCCCTATCGCCATGATTCCCCCCGCGCCCTCTGCCCAGTGCCCCCATTCCCGGTACAGACCCCCCCGGTACCTGATGCCTCCCGAGCCGGGTGCCCACATCCCCATCTCCCCAACCCCCCTCCGCGCTCCCTCCACGGTGCCCCCCGTTCCCGGACCCCCCACCCGGTGCCTCCGCTCCATCTCCCCGGTGCTCCCCGCCCCGGTGCCGGTACCTGCGGGCGGCGGGCTGCAGCACGGCCGGGCTCCAGGAGCCGGCGGCGGGCGGCAGCAGCAGGCAGCAGAGGCACAGGCAGAGCCCCAGGGGTGCGGGCAGCGGTGCGGGCAGCGGTGCGGGCAGGAGCAGGCAGCGGTGCGGGCAGGGCCCCCGGGCACGGCCCGCCATGCCGCTCCACTGGGCTCGGGCACCGGCACCGGCACCGAGCGGGGCGGCGGGAGGGGGAGGGGAGGAGGAGGAGGAGGGATGAAGGAGGAGAAGGAGGAGGAGGAGAAGGAGGGACCCCCCGCCCCCCTCTGCCTCCCGCCCCGCCGGCCCGGGGGTCCCGCTGGCGGCACCAGTGTCCCGGCACCGACACGGAGAGGGACATAATTTGGGGGGGGGCACAATTTGGGGAAGCGGGACACTGGCCCGGGGTGGGGGGGCCGGGTGGAGGCACAGCCTAAGAAGCCGGGGTGGGGGGTGGAGGGCCGGGGTGGGGGGCTCAGCTCAAGGAGGGGACACGAAGCCTGGGGGCTGGTCCCAAATGGGACACCCTGGTCCCCGTGGGAGCGAGTGTGTCCGGGTGTGAGCTCCGCCACGGGCACCTGCGTGGGGACACGCGTGTGTGCACACGGATGTGCATGTCCCTGTGTGTGCATGGGAGCACATGCATGTGTGCATCTGCGTGTGCATGGATGCATACGCATGTGTGCTTCTCTGCGTGCACGGGTGCACACGTGTGTGCTGCTGTGTGTGCTTGGGTACACACATGTGCATGTCCTGTGTGTGTGCATGGGTGCACACGTGTGTGCATCAGCATGTGCATGGGTGAACACATGTGTGTGTTCCTGTGTGTCTGCATGGGTGCTCACACCTGTGTGCTTCTGTGTGTGCTTGGGTGCACACGTATGTGTTCCTGTGTGTGCATGGGCGCAGACACGTGTGTGCTCCTGTGTGTACATGGGTACACATGGGTGCGTGCATCCCTGTGTATGCACGTGTGTGTGCACAGGTACCCACCTGTGTGTGTGCATGGGTATGTACACATGTGTGCATGAGTATGTGTGCATATGCATGTGCATGAGTGCACGCATGTGTGTGCTTCCATGTTTGCATGGGTGCACATGTGTGTGCATGTCCCTGTGTGTGCACAAGTGTGTGTGTCCATGGGTGCACACGTCTGTGTGCTTCTGTGTATGCATGCGTGCACACACGTGTGTGCATGGGTACACGGATGTGTGTGCAGCTGCGTGTGCTGAGCACACCACGTGTGTGCAGGTGTGCGCACATCTGCACATCCTCGTGCCCACACCCCTGTGCCCACCTGCCCACCCACGTGTGATGTGCTGTGGGTCTGTGCGTGTCACTGTGCACACGTGGTGCATGTGTGTCTGTGTGTGTGTACAGGCGTGTGTACATCCGTGTATGCACATCCGCCTGTCTGTCTCCGGCTGTTCTTCCGGCTGCCTCTTCCATGCGTGTGTGTGTGTGTGGTCCCTGTGTTGGGGCATGCAGGGAGGCTGCGTGTGTACATGGGCATGCGTGGGTGGTCCCTGCCGGGGGTGTCAATGGGGGGACATGGGGGCCCTACAGGCAGCATGTGTCTGTCTGTGTCTGGGGATAAATCCCCACACCGGCAGCACCCCAGGACCCCCCACTCCTCTGTGGTGTGGGTGCGGGTGGGGGCCTCAGCCCTGATCAATGCTGTCAGCGCCCACCCACCCACCCTGCCCGCACAGGGGACCCCGGCATTCGGCCGCTTGCCGGCAGCTCATCTGCAAACCCACTGCATCCCTTCCCATGGAGACAGTGGGGAACCCAGGAGTCCGGGCTCCCTGTCTATGGGGTGGGGGGGTGCAAGGCGGGGCTGCGCTCTGTCTGCCCCCCACCCCAGCGTGGGGGGAGCCCTGGAAGGCCTGAAGCTGGGCTTGTGGCGGTGGAGCAAGCAAAGCAGGACTCCTCTCTGCTGGAGGAGATGAGGGAGTGCTCCCACCAGGCCCCCCCACCCATGGGTGCCACCCTCCTCTGGGCAGGGCAGTACGTTGATATGGGGAGGGAATGCACCCCTAAAACACACACCCACACCTGGGGGGACCCATCGCCCCATCTCCCCAAGGGTATCCTTGCCGGCACCCCAGCTGGCAGCCACCCCATTGGTGATTAGAGAACAGGGGCGTCCCCAAACCCCTCCCTGTCCCCCCCCCAGCGCCAGTGGCAGCCTGGCCCCCAGCGTGTCCTTGTCACAGGGCCCGGGACATGCTGTTTATCCTCGTGGGTGCTCAGAGGAGCCGAAGGTCACCCGCGCTCCTCCTCAGACTAAACAAGGCTGCACTCGGGCGCCCAGGTCCTGTGGGGGTGGATGGGGATCGCATCGGGTGATACACGTGTGCCCCGCCAAGGTGTGGGTGCTGTGAGGGCTCAGCACTGGTGGGACAGATCCTGCTTGCCTCGGCAGGCTCCCTCCAACAGCCTGGGGCTTTGGGGGGCTGCAGGCACTGGGGTGCTCTGTCTTGTGCCCCAGCGTGGGGCAGCCCCACTCCTGCTGCTCCCTGATGGCTGTCCCAGGCTGTCCCCAGCCCAGAGCTGGGCACGTGGGGCCCAGCCTCAGGCTGCACAGGACCTTGTCCCCAAGGCTTCCCCGAGTGACCCACACCTGGCCCTGGGGTCCCCTCATCCATGCTCACCCTCTGCTTGGTGGCTTGGACCCCTGCAGGGCTCCTCAGGTGTGTTTCAGCCTGGTGTCAGGTCCCGGTACCATGTTCCTGTCCCAAGTCCTTTCCATGAGCCCATGTCCCCATATCCTGGTCCAACTCCAGGTCCTCATGCTATGAGTCTGTCCCAGGTTCAGGTCCCCATGCCATGGCCCAGTTCCAGGTCCCTGCCCCCATTCCATGTCCCTAACCTGCTCCAGGTCCTCATGCCATATCTCCATCGCAGCTCTGTGTCCCCATCCCATGTCCCAGTTACAGGTCCCTGCCCTGGTTCCGTGTCCTCATGCCATGTCCCAGCTTCAGGTCCCCATGCCACAGCCCAGGCAGGGATCAGAGCTCAGAGCTGAGCTTAAATGAGGCTCCTAGGACCGGGGAGGACTTTGGCGGGGGGGGGAAGCAGGGCAGGGGGGCAGATGGGGCTTGTCAGGGCAATTATGGCCTATCAGCGCCCACAGTGAGCTGTGCCATTGCGTGCCAGTCCCCAGCCCCATTTGCCCATGGCCGGTTCCTGCGCTGAGACCGGGCTGCAGCTCGTTGCAGGGATGGGGCAGCATGTGGCTCCTGCCCATGCGGGCTGACACAGAGTCCAGTCCCCAACGTGGGGATGGGGACAGGGACAAGAGGGATGCTTGGGACAGGGACCAAGCTGGGGCTCGGTGCCCCCATCAGCTGGGACCCCCGTGGTGCCACCTCGGGCTGCCACGCCACGTGGCCGAGGCCACCAGGTGGCACTGCGAGGCCACCGTGGCCCTGGCTGCCCGGCCACCCCCAGGGCCACCCCCCCGCGGCCCCTGAGTGTCCCCTGCCCGGTGTGGGGGCGATGTGGCCAGAGATCTGTCCTCACATCTGTCCCCAATCTGTCCCTCCCAGGGGCATGGCCAGAGAGGCAACCTCTGTCCCAGATCTGCCCCTCCATGGGTACAGCCAGAGCAAAAAACCCTCTGCCCCAAATCTGTCCCCAAATGCATGGGCACAACCAGAGTGACAGCTTCCTGTCCCCTCTGCAAGCATGGTCAGAGCAACAGTCCCTCTACCCCCAGATCTGTCCCCAAATCTGTCACTCTGCAGGCAAAACACAAGTGACAACCCCTCCATCCCCAAATCTGTCCCTTGGCAGGCAGAGCTGACAGCCCTTGGACTGGGGGGATGTTGATGGGGTGAGCAGGGCAGACACTGAGGTGTCTCCATGACTCAGGGCCTCCTGTCACCTCCCATGCCTCAGTTTCCCTATGGTGCTGTGGGAACCATATGCCCTAAGGGGGACAATGTCCCCCTCCAGGTCAATTTGGGGGGCAGCCCCCCACAGGGACACCTGTGGGTGCCACTGCCTGGTCCTGCACCAGGTGCAGGCTCCTGGTGTGGGTGCCTGGCATTGGTGGGGGTCCCCGATATGGGTCCCAAATGTCAGTGTGGGTTCTGGCCTTGTGCCCAGTGTGAATGCACGTGTGGCTGGGGCACCTGGTCCCGGGGATGGATGCCCACAGCAGGTGGGGTTCCCCGGTGTGGGTGCCTGTGTCCAGTGCGGGCCCCCAATGCAAAGCACTCATCTGTGTCCCCAGTGTGTGTCCCTGGTGTGGGTGCTTGGCCCTGGTGTGGGTGCCCAGTCCCGGTACAGGCCTCTGGTGCAGATATCTGGTCCCTATGTGTCCCCACTGCAGATGCCTAGTCCTCTATGTGTCCCTGGTGTGTGTGTCCAGCCCCCTGTGCATGTCTCTGGGGAAGATGCCAAATCCCTGGTGCATGTCCCTGGTGTGGATGCTTGGCCGCAGTGTGGGTGGCCAGTCCTGGTACAGGTCCCTGGTGCATGTGGCCAGTCCCCTGTGTGTCCCCAGTGCAGATGTCCAACCCCTGGTGCATGTCCTTGGTACGCGTGCCCAGTCCCCTGTGCCTGTCCCCAGTGTGGATGCCCAGTCCCCCATGTATGTCCCCAGTGCATGTGCCCGGCCATGGTGTGTTGTCCCTGGTGCAGGTCCCTGGTCCTGGTGTGTGTCCCCAGTGCAGATGCCCAGTCCCTGGTGTGTGTCCCCAGTGTGGATGCCCAGTCCCCTATGTATCCCCAGTGCCAGTGCCCAATCCCTGGTGCATGTCCCCATTGCAGATGCCCAGTCCTCTATGTGTCCCCGGTACGGATTCCCAGTCCTCTACAAGTCCCCGGTGCATGTGTCCAGTCCCCTGCGTGTCCCCGGTGTGGGTGACCAGTCCCCTACGTATCCCCAGTGCAGATGCCTGGTTCCCTATGTGTCCCCAGTGCGGATACCCAGTCCCCTATGTGTCCCCAGTGCATGTGCCCGGTCCCTTACGTGTCCCCAGTGTGGATGCCCAGTCCCCTATGTGTCCCCAGTGCGTGTGCCTGGTCCCCTATGTGTCGCCAGTGTGGATACCCAGTGCCCTACGTGTCCCCAGTGCCAGTGCCCAATCCCTGGTGCATGTCACCAGTGCAGATGCCCAGTCCCCTATGTGTCCCCAGTGCGTGTGTCCAGTCCCCTGCATGTCCCCAGTGCGGGTGACCAGTCCCCTACATATCCCCAGTGCGGGTGACCAGTCCCCTACATATCCCCAGTGCAGATACCCGGTTCCCTATGTGTCCCCAGTGTGGATACCCAGTCCCCTATGTGTCCCCAGTGCGTGTGCCCAGTCCCTTACGTGTCCCCAGTGTGGATACCCAGTCCCCTACATGTCCCCGGTGCAGATGCCCAGACCCCTACGTGTCCCCAGTGCAGATGCCCAGTCCCCTACGTGTCCCCGGTGCGGGTGCCCGGTCCCGGTGCGTGTCCCCGGTGCGGGTGCCCGCGCGGCCGTGCGCGCCGCCGCCGGTGCCCGTGCTGCCTGGCGCTGCCGGAGCGCTGCTGCTGCTGCCGCCGCCCGGCCCCGCGCCCGCCGCCGCCGCCGCCGCTGCTCCGGTGCGGCTGCGGGTCCCGCTGCGGCTGTGGCTGCCGGAGGTAGCGGCGGGGGGCGCGGGCGATCCGGGCGGCGGCCATGGCGGGGCGGGGGGTGCCGGCTCCGGGACCGTATACCGGGGGGGGACCGTGCACCGGGGGGGAGCTTGCACCGAGGGCTGCTGTGCAGCGGGGGCGCGGGGGGCTGCCGGGGACCGGGGATATCGTGCCCCGGGGGGACCGTGCACCGGGGGCTGGGCCTGGCCTTGTCGCCCCCTCAGAGCCGCCGGGCGCCGGGGCGGGGGGGTCACCGGGGCTTGTCCCCATTGCACGGTCCCGGGGGGGGGCTGGGGTTGGGGTGAGGGTCCCCCCGGCCCCGGCGGTGCTCGGGGTCACGGCGGCTGCTGGGTGAGCGGGAGGGTGCACACGCGTGTGGAGGTGTGAGGGTGCACGGCTGCACGCCTGGGCGTGCGTGTGTGTGTCCCTGGCGGGGGGGGGTGTTGTTGTGCTGCTGGCGGTCCCCGTGTCTGTCCGTCTGTCTCAGTCCCACTGTCTGTGTCACTGTCTGTGTGTGTGCCAGCGCGTGTGCCCGTGCGTGCGTCTCCGTGTCAGTGTGTCTGTGTGTGCCTGGCCGTGTCCGTGCGTCTGTCTGCCTACGGCGGCTGTGCAGCAAACCCCCCCACTCCAGCCCCCCACCCACTGCCATGGGGCTGGGGGCTGCTGTGGGTGGCCGAGAGGCTGTGCTGGGGAGCGGGGGGCCGGGGTGGGCAGCCCGGGATCTCCCCCTGCCCGATGCCTGCAGTGCAGATCATAAATCAGTGGTGGCTGGAGCGGGCTCGGGGGGCCGCAGGCTCCCTGGTACCCAGACTGCCTGGGCAGGGAGCAATGGGGCTCCCTGGCCTTGTGGGGTCCCTGCCAGCCCCCCAGGGCTGTGAGCAGGGTTGCCTGTCCCCCCGTCCCCCTTGTCCCCCTTGTCACGTTGGAGGCCGGCAGCCGGGCAGGGCTGGCAGGCAGCCCATGCTGCCAGGGCTGCGGGCACAACGGCCTTGCTGCCTGTCAGCTCCATGGGGACGATGGGGGCAGTCCCCCAGCTGCCACCCAAGCGGCAATACTCAGGGTGACCAGCGCCGTGGCCCTGTTTTACAGGTGACACCTCTGTCATTTGCCACCGGGACAGTTGTGGAGCCACTGAGGATGTAGGCTGAGTGGCGGGACGCGAGGAGGAAGAGTACAAGGAGGTGTCTTGGGGACAGCACCGTGCTTGTGTGTCCTCAGCACCATCCGCATCCACCCTTCAGCTGACACAGCCCAGGGGCTTCCCGGTGGCTTTTTGGAGCCTGAGCCAGCGCCGCAGCAAGGAGGAAGGGCCGAGGAAGCCGTGCCGGGTGATGGATGGCCCCAGCCTGGTGCGGCAGTCCCGGAGGAGCAGGACGGGGCAGCTGGGACACGGCAGGGACCTGGCTGGCAGCACTTGCCCCTGCAGAGCCCCACAGCATTTGCTCCGCTGAGCTCCGACCCAGCGGGAACCGGGGGGAGGGTTCGGAGGGGCTCCGGGTGATCCCCACGCGGGGCTGAGCCGCTGTGCCCCAGCATGGCGCGGCAGGGCGCAGGGGCCATGCTGGCCTCCAGTGGCCTGGGCTTCCCCCCACAAAACCTGGCCCGGGTGGTGGTGTGGGAGTGGCTGAACGAGCACGGGCGCTGGCGGCCCTACTCGGCCGCCGTCTGCCACCACATCGAGAACGTGCTGAAGGAGGATGCCCGCGGCAGCGTGGTGCTGGGGCAGGTCGACGTCCAGCTGGCGCCGTACATCATCGACCTCCAGTCCATGCATCAGTTCCGGCAGGACACGGGTAAGGGCTGGCGCTGAGCCGGGAACACCATTCACCCATCTACCCACCTGTCCTTCCATCCATCCTTCCATTCACCCATCCCTCATCCTTCCATCCTTCAATCACTCCATCCCTCCTTCCATCCATCCATCCATCCATCCATCCATCCATCCATCCACCCACCCACCCACCCACCTTGATTTGTATCTATCTTCCTGTTGTTCCATTCATCCATCTGTCCATCTGTCCATTCATCCGTGCATCTATCTCACTGCATATCTGTTTGCCTGTTGTTCCATCCTTCCACCAATCCACTATCTATCTGTCCCTCCATCCTTCCATCCCTCCCAATTTCTCTCTACTTGTCTGTTACTTCATTCCTGCATCTGTCCGTCCATCCATCCATCCATCCATCTGCCCATCCATCTGTCCCTCCATCCCATTGCATGTCTCCTCCCCTCTATCCATCTGTCCCTTCCATTCCTTCTCTTCTCCCCTCTCTGCTCCCCGCCACCATGGACCGCAACCCTGGAGGGATGTGTCTCAAAGTCCATCCATCCCCCCTCCCTCCCCGTGGGGTGCTGTGGTGGGAGCTGTGTCTCACTGGCCACCCATCTGCCCCACAAAGAGACTCCATCTAGGGTCCCCAAGGAACAGGGGAGGCCCCAGTGTGTGCACTGGGAGCTGTGGTGGGCACTGGGCTGGCTGCAGCCGCGGTGGTTGGTGCCTGCCTTACTGCGGCACACATCCAGGCCACACGTCCTCAGGGGAAATCAAAGCTGGTTCCATGCTGCCACCGAGCCTAGCCCCATTAAATGTGTCCCCGTCATGGTGTGACCCATTAAACTGGCACGTGCCAGCTGTGCCACGGGGGACTTGCCAGTTCGGGTGCCGTCCTGGCCACCCCTGCATCCCTGTCTGCTGGGACGTGCGGCGCTGCCGATGGCAGGGGACCTGCCACACACTGGGTGACACCCCCGGACTTGCTGGGGACACACAGGAGCCACCCCAGAGTAGGACCGCCACGTCCGTGCCCCCCTACCCGGCCACCAGTGCCACCATTCCCAGTCACCAGTGATGGGAAAGGACCCTGCGTGAGGATGTGGCTCCTGTGATGGGCTGGGGACTGAGATGGGGACTGAGCCAGGGACCTGCCACCCTTCTGCCATCAAACCTGTCTCTGCATCGGTCTTCAGCCAGTCACAGGCTTGGCAAGGGGCAACTTGGCACCCACAGCCCTGAGTCAGCACGGCCACCGGCACGACCCTACTGGGCAGTGGCTGCGCTGACTCAGGGCTGCGGGTGCCACCGGGACACCCTGGCTGTCCCCATGCCAGCTCCTGCCAGCTTTGGCCAGGACCTGTCCTCTGGCAGCAGGGACCTGCCATGATCATGGTGCTGGGTGCTCCTGGGGGACACGTGCCCTGGTGGGGGACACAGCTGGGTTTGGGGGTGACATATCTCTGCTGGGAGCAAAACGGCTGTTCCTGGGACCTTGCTGTCCCCAGGGATGTCACCAGAGGGGACGTGGCCATCTGTTTGACCCCATCCCATAGATCATCTTCAGAATCGTTATCTCTGTGTGTCCTATCCCTGTATCTGCCTCCATCCATCATCTCTGCCCTGTGGCCTGGGGACAGCTGGGTTTGGAAGCTGCCAAATGTCTCTGGGGTCTCACTGTGCTTGGGAACATGAGGGTCACCTGTGATGAGGGTGCTTCTGGTGCCCACTGTGGCCTGGGGACACAGGGATGGTGGGCAGGAGGCTGGGGGTGACGAGGGACTTGGCCTGTGCATACCCGGGGAGTGAGAAATCCGAGCCAAAACAGCGATGTGTGAAATGAGGTGACCCCGTTCTGAGAAGTGGGGACGCACGTCCCCTCCTTTTGGCCCTGGGGACGCTGTCTCAGGCCCACAGCTCCAGCGTGGCTGGCGGAGGGGATGGGGGCTGTAGGGCTGGGGGCAGTTGGTGGCCCTTGGTGACCCAGAGCTGTGTGTGGGGTGTCCTCCCCTCCTCCTCCTCTGCTCTGTGGCAGTGGCATGGGGCTGTGAGGGGGCAGGGGGATGCAGGATGGGGCTGTGAGGGGGCAGGGGGATGCAGGATGGGGCTGTGAGGGGGCAGGGGGATGTGGGATGGGGATGTGAGCGGACAGGGGGATGCGGGATGCAGCTGCAAGGGGGCAGCAGGGCACAGGATGCAGTTGCAAGGACCAGAGGGATATGGGATGCAGTTGCAAGGACCAGAGGGATGCGGGATGCAGACGCGAGGACCAGAGGGATGCGGGATGCAGATGCGAGGACCAGAGGGATGCGGAATGCAGATGCAAGGCCTGGCGGGTGCAGGATGTGGATGAGAATGGGATGCGGGATGTGGGCAGCTGGCCGGGGGACACAGACATGGGCAGGCAAGGATGTGAGCACAAGCAGAGCACGGGTGAGCAGGCCGTGGGCAGGAGCAGGCAGCGGGGTGTGGATAGGAACCCGCGGTGGGGCTGGGGATGAGGCAGGGGCAGTGGGGCTGAGTGGTTCTGGGGGGTGAGCAGCTCCTCTGCCTCCCCCGCTTCCCGCGGGGCCGCCGGCAGAGCTGCCTCAGCACCAGCCGGCAGCTGGGGCCGAGCTCTGCTGCCTGTGATGATTAATGACCGTTATTAGCGTCGTTAATCGGGCTGGGCAAACGGTGCTGACGAGGGGATAGAAAAGCACCGCGCTGCAGGGGCACTGCCAGGACCACAGCTCAAGGCGGGGCTGCTATGCCTCCCCCCCAGGGCTTCAGAGGGGGCTGTAGCATCCAGCTTGGTCACAAAGAAGCATGAGGGGTCAGGATTTGGCCGTGCACAGGGGACAACGCCTGGCTCCCGTGACTGTCAGCGCCAGCCAGAACCGCAGCAGCTGTCAGGAAACCCTCCTGACCTGGAAATGTCCCCCCCGCCCCCGGGATGGTGAGGGGACCCCGGCCAGGGGGTGGAGATGGGCCTGGAGCTGAGTGATGGAAAAAGGTGCTGGGGGCCGAGCAGCCTCGTCCTTCCCACGGCAGCTGGAGCTGTGATCGCAGGGCTGTGATCCAGGGCTGTGATCCCGGCCGGTGGCCAAGCCGCCACCGCTGACGGAGGATTGTTGAGCCGCACGAGTCCCCGGGGAGGCGCAGCCCTGCAGACACAATCCATCGATCCATTGCACGCTGTGTCTGCGGCTGCTCGGCGCAGGGAGGCGGGTGCCGATGTTGGGGACTGATGGCCGTCACCCCTCCTGCACCACAGGGTGCTTTGGGGAGGGTGAGAGCAGCTGCTTGCACCCCAAAGTGCCTCTGCACCCCCATCCCTGAGAGGTGGATGTTGCATTTGTCACAGTGGATCACAGAATGGTTTGTGTTGAAGGGCCCTTCCCAGCTCCCCCAGTGCCCCCCCTGCCATGACAGGGACATCTGCACCAGCTCAGGTTGCTCAGAGCCCCGTCCAGCCTGGCCTGGGATGTCTCCAGGGATGGTTCATCCACCACCTCTCTGGCCAACCTGGGCCAGGCTCTCACGACCCTCAGTGTGAAAATACAAGCTGGGAAAAAGGACATGCACACCTACATGCAGTCATGAGTGTCTCTGCTGGCACCCTGGGGTGCTGGACCCCGTGGGTGCTCACCCCCCTGTCTCCCCAGGGACCATGCGCCCCGTCCGGAGGAACTTCTACGACCCGTCCTCAGCCCCAGGGAAGGGCATCGTGTGGGAGTGGGAGAACGACAACAGCTCCTGGACGCCCTACGACATGGACATCTGCATCACCATCCAGAACGCCTACGAGAAGCAGCACCCCTGGCTGGACCTCTCCTCCCTGGGCTTCTGCTACCTCATCTACTTCAGCAGCATGTCCCAAATGAACCGGCAAACCCAGCGCAAGCGCCGGCTCCGGCGCCGCATGGACCTGGCGTATCCCCTCACCATGGGCTCCATCCCCAAATCGCAGTCGTGGCCGGTGGGGACCAGCACGGGGACACCCTGCTCCTGTCCCCAATGCCTGCTGGTCAACAGCACCCGTGCTGCCTCCAATGCCATCCTGGCGTCCCAGCGCCGAAAGCTCTACCCGGGGGCCGTGCGCCAGAGCAGCACCTTTGCCGGGGCGGCTCTGTGGCCGGCGGGGACGGGGACGGTGGCGGTGGCGGGTGGCACAGCCAAGGGCGAGGGGCTGCGGGTGCCCAGCGGGGCATTCGTCCCCAACCAGAGTGTCCCCGGCGCGGCGCCGCTGCCCGGGCTCAACAACCTCAACCGGCCCGGCACGCAGCGGGGGGGTGGACTGAGCACCCGTGCCACCGTCCCCCCAGGGTAAGCTGGCTCTGGGGGTGGCCAGGGGAAGGGGACAGCGGTGGTGTCACCAGGGTGGTGGGCACACAGAGCCGGGGGAAAAAGGGAGGTGGAGGTGCCTTGTCTCCTGCTGTCACCTTGCACAAGCAGCCACAGCCCTTCCCAGTGCTGTGTCACCTCCAGCCCCAGGCGCCTCGCCCTGGGGACGTGGTGGCAGGGGGGACATCCTCAGCAGCTGGCTTGTCCTGGAGGGGCTGCGGTGATTTGTGCGGCGTGGCGTGCTGTGCTGTGCCAGCCGGAGGAGATGCAGTGCCTGCTCCCAGGGGACCTGTGTCCTTGCTGGCCAGCATGGAGTGTGTGACACCAGCTCATGGCCTGGTGCCACCAGGCGCGTCTCTGGCTGTGTCCCCTACATGGATAGGAATAACTCGCCAAGGGGATGTGGGTGGCTGAGCAGACGCCCAGTGGGGTGAGCAGTGGGTGTCACTGTTCTGGCACCCAAGTCCCCTCGGTGGGTCACCCTGGTGTCCTCTGGGGCTCTCTGCACCAGGCTGGCACTGGCTGGAAAGCCCCAGTGCTGCTCACTCAGCCCAGATCCAGCCCCGGGGTGCTCAATTGGGGCTGCCCTGGAGGGGACCGAGCTGTCCCAGGGGACAGCCTGTCCTATCCCTCCCAGCTCTGTGCCAGGGGGCAGGATCCGACCCTGGTTTGGTGGGTGCAGGGGGGGCAGGTTTGCTGAGCCCCCGGACAGTCCCAGCACGTTTCCTTCCCCTGCTGACGTGCTGCTTTCGCTTCCGCGTGCCGGGCGCTGGGCCAAGCCGTCCCTGTCCCCATCGCTGTCCCTGTCCCCATCCCGGCACGCAGGCCCCATCCTGCACATCCCCATGGACAGGTAGGAGGGGACCAGGGAAGTGCTGGGTGGGTTGGGGGCACCCTCCACCACTGTCTCCACCTTTGGGGGGGTTCAGGCAGCTTTGGGCGTGGGAAGGAGACACCCACAGCCCCAGCTCATGAGGGGCTGAGCGCTGCCGAGCTCATCACCATGATGGATGTGTGCATGGGGGGGGCTTTGGGGTCGGGGAGGGGATGACACGGCTGGCAGGGGCTGCTGTCCAGATTGCCAAGCTGGGGCAGCCCCCCAGGGCAGGAGAGCGCTCGGGCACTGTGCAGGGCTCCCCTGTGGGGCCTGCGTCCTTATCCTCCATCCCAGTGTGTGCCCCTTTCCTTCCATCCATATGTCCGGCTGTCCATCCATCCTTTCTTCCATCTATTCATCCATCCATCCATCCATCCATTCTTGCTTTCCATCCATCCATCCATCATCCATCCAACCATCCATCCACCCATCGACTTGCCTGAACGCACATCTGTCCATCCCCCTGTCCCTCCCCGCTTGTCCCCACTCATCCCTCCTTCTTTCCCTCTGTCCACCCCACTCGTGGGCACAGCCACGTCCCTACCTGTACATACAAACCTCCAGCTCCCACCCACATCTGCCTGCAGAGCCAGCTGCACCAGCCTTGCACGCGTGGGTGCACACCCAGCACTGTGCACACATGGGTGCACACACCCAGCGGCGTGCACACACTGCTGCACACACAGTGCACACCTGGCGGTGGCTGCACACATACATGGGAGATTCCCTGGGTCAGCGGGCACAAGCAGGCAGGGGGACACTGTGCCATCACCCTGAGGGTCTTGGTACTGGCAGCCCTGGAGGGTGGCCATCCCCTGGGGGAGTAGAAGTGATGGCCAGGGTGATGGGTGAGATGACAAGGCACAGGGACAGTCCCTGTGGGGGATTGTTCCAGTCAGAACAAAGGACGTGGCTGTCAAGACATCCCGCTGGGGCACCCACCCTGGGTGAAGGAGGACAAGGTGTTCCCAGCACCATTGGGTCCCCAGGGATGGACACATGGCACTGGGTGACAGCCCCATGAGACAGGACAGGAACCCCCATGGCTGCTAAGGGGACATCCTGCCCCGTGTCCCAAGAGGAGGACCCTGCCCTGGGGACATGTCATGCACAGGGGGGACAGTGCCAGCCTTGCCATCCCCACTGAGCCCCCTCCCATCTCTGCACAGGGTCCCGGCCCTCCCAGTCAAGAACCTGAATGGCACTGGCCCTGTCCATCCTGCCCTCGCAGGTAAGGGGGTGACACTGGGTGTCACCGCCAGGTGACATCGTGGGGCTGAGGGGCTGGAGGGGCAAGGCACAGTGCTGGGGCACAGCCAGGAGGTGGGAATGAATGGACAGACTTTGGGTAGACAGACAGACAGCACCTCTCCCCCGGCACAGGGATGACGGGCATCCTGATGTGCGCTGCCGGGCTGCCCGTCTGCCTGACCCGCGCCCCCAAGCCCATCCTGCACCCGCCGCCCGTCAGCAAGAGCGACATCAAACCTGTGCCCGGTGTCAATGGCATCTGCAGGAAAACCAAGAAGAAGCATCTCAAAAAGAGTAAGGACCCACTCGTGGCCCTGTGTGCGCCCTTGGCCATGCTGGGGAAACTGAGGCACGGTTGCTGCTGCCACTCATGGGGGTGGGACTCCAAAGGGGTTTGCCTGAGTGTTTTGGGGTGATGCCCACTGCTCCTCTGTACCATGTGCTGGTACCTTCTCCTCCTTGTGCTGTCCCCATCCTGGTGGCGGGGCTGGCAGGGGTTTGGGGACACCGTGGGCAGGCTCTGATGGCGTCACCCTCTCTGCCTGCGGCAGGCAAGGCCCCTGAGGACGTGGTGCGGCGCTACATCCAGAAGGTGAAGAACCCCCCGGATGAGGTGAGTGTGGGCTCAGGGGCTGCTGGAGGTTCATGGGGCTCTGGGGATGGGCAGAGAGCGGGGGCGATGTCCCCATCCCACCCTGTGCCCCCCAGGACTGCACCATCTGCATGGAGCGGCTGGTCACCTCCTCCGGCTACGAGGGCGTCCTCAGCCAGCGCAGCATCAAGCCAGAGCTGGTGGGCAAGCTGGGCAAGTGTGGGCACATGTACCACCTGCTCTGCCTCCTGGCCATGTACAACAACGGCAACAAGGTCAGCTGGGACCCCCCATGGGGACACCGTCCCTGTGGTCACATGTCCCCTTGGTGGGTGCTGGGGGGCTGGGTGCTGTCCCTGATGTCCCCCTGGTGCTGGTGCAGGATGGCAGCCTGCAGTGCCCCACCTGTAAGGCCATTTATGGGGAGAAGACAGGGACGCAGCCTCCTGGGAAGATGGAGTTTCACCTCATCCCCCATTCCCTGCCTGGATACACCGACTCCAAAACCATCCGGATTGTCTACGACATCCCCACCGGTATCCAGGTGAGAAACCTGCGCCTGCCGCCCCAGGGACCCCATGCTGGGGTGGGTGTCCCCACCCTGTGCCACCTGCTCACCCTGCTGTCCTCCCACCCAGGGCCCGGAGCACCCCAATCCCGGCAAGAAGTTCACGGCACGAGGCTTCCCGCGGCACTGCTACCTGCCCGACAACGAGAAGGGCAGGAAGGTGAGTGTCCCTGGTGGTGCTGGGGTGGGGTGGGGTGGGGTGGGAAGAGAAATGATGGGATGGGAACAGAGGAGAGGAGAAGAAGAAGAAGAAGAAGAGGAAGAAGGGAGGGGAGGGGAGGGGAGGGGAGGGGAGGGGAGGGGAGGGGAGGGGAGGGGAGGGGAGGGGAGGGGAGGGGAGGGGAGGGGAGGGGAGAAAAAAAAAGGGAAGGGAAGGGAAGGGAAGGGAAGGGAAGGGAAGGGAAGGGAAGGGAAGGGAAGGGAAGGGAAGGGAAGGGAAGGGAAGGGAAGGGAAGGGAAGGGAAGGGAAGGGAAGGGAAGGGAAGGGAAGGGAAGGGAAGGGAAGGGAAGGGAAGGGAAGAAGAGGAAGGGAAGAAGAGGAAGGGAAGAAGAGGAAGCGAAGCGAAGCGAAGCGAAGCGAAGCGAAGCGAAGCGAAGAGAAGAGAAGAGAAGAGAAGAGAAGAGAAGAGAAGAGAAGAGAAGAGAAGAGAAGAGAAGAGAAGAGGGATAGATGGGATGAGATGGGGTGGGATGGGAAAGACATAGCAATGCTGGGGTGGGGCTGGGATGTACCACAGGGAAGGGTGTCACGATACAGGCACCGTGCCAGGGCTGAACCCCTACCCTGGGGTGCTGGGGGCTGTGCTGTGCCAGGCGGGAGGAGGGCTGGGGGTGCAGGGTGGGCGAGCAATGGCCATGCCCGCCCGCCGCAGGTGCTGAAGCTGCTGATCGTGGCCTGGGACCGGCGGCTCATCTTCACCATCGGCACGTCCAACACCACAGGGGAGTCAGACACAGTGGTGTGGAACGAGATCCACCACAAGACCGAGTTCGGGTCCAACCTGACGGGCCACGGCTACCCCGACCCCAACTACCTGGACAACGTCCTGGCCGAGCTGCTGGCCCAGGGTGTCTCTGAGGCCACCCTGAAGGACTGAGGCAAGGGTGAGGGGCTCCCCACCGCCCTCTCGCCCCCGCGTCCCCTCCTGTGCCAACGCCGCCCGCGCCGCTTTGCTGCCGATGCTGCAGCCCTGCCGAGTGGGCTTCTCCCCCATCCTGGGCCACCCGGTGCCACTCACCACGTGTCCCTGTGTCCCCCCCCACTGCCCCGGTTTACCCTGCTCCCGTGGCAATAGCATCGTGGGCTGGTGCTTTTCTTTTTCTACCCGTGGCCTCTTTGCGCATCAGCCGCCCGTGCCACCCGCCGCTGCCCCACGGAGCCGCGTACAGCTGGTGCCATGTGTACATCTCTGTGTTACAGAATACACCCCGCGCCGGGCCAGTGTCCTCGTGTCCCCACTCGGCTCCCTGCACCTCCTGCTTTCCTGGGGTGCTGGGTGGCATCGCCCCAGGATCAGCCCCAAGGGTGGGTGTTGGTCCCTCCCTGCGGGGATGCTGGGTTGGCGGGGGGGTGGGACTTGGGGCACCCCCGTGGACAGAGGAGCGCGTGTGTGTGTTGTGCTGGCGGGGGGGAGGGGTCTCAGTCCCTCTGTTCTCGCACACGGGTCTCGGGTGGAATGAAGGGGGAAGCGGGAGGGCAGTGGGTGGCGGGGACTACAACTCCCAGCATGCCCCGCGGCGCGGGCAGGCGGGGCTGCGCGCAGGGAGGGCGCAGGGCATGCTGGGAGTTGTAGTCCAGCAGCGGTCTCCGGCGTTCAAATGGCGGGCGGCGGGGCCATGGGAGGACTCGGGGCTGTTGAGGGGCTTGGGGCCGTTGGGGGGCTCGGGGGCGGCCCCGGGGCGCCGTCCCGGCGGGCGAAGGCGTCGTGGGCGATGTCCAGGTCCCGCAGCACCGCCTGCAGCCGTCCCCCGGCGGGCTCGCCTGCGCCCCCCGGCAGGGTCAGCGCCACTCCCGGCACCCACCCCGTGGTACCCACTCCCCAGCAACCACCCGGCACCCCCAGCAGTGCCTCCCCCCCCGGCATCCATCCCTGATACCCACCCCCAGCACCCACCCGTGACACCCATCGCCAGCACCCACTCCCGAACCACCCACTATGTGCCACTATGTCCCCCCATCCCACCACATCCCAGCCCGTCCCACGGCCCCTCATCCATCCCCCAACCCCCCAGCACCCCACGACATGGACAGACACTGCTGGGGGTGCTTGTGTGCGTGGGGTTCGTGGGGATGGGGGGTGTTTATGGGTGGGTGGATGTTTGTGTGGGTGTTGGGTGTATTCCGGGTGGGTGCCAGTGTGTCCCTGTGTGCGTGTGCACCCACCCATGCACCCGCGTGTGTATCAGCGTGTGCACAGCCGTGCGTGGGGCTGAGTCTGAGCATGTGCATGCAGCTGGGCTTGTGTCCCTGTGTCCATCCCTGTGTCCATCCCTGTGTCCCTGTGTCCCTGGCTGCGTGTATTTGGTGTCCCCTACTGGAGGGAACCAGTGGAGTGCTGGCTGTGGGTGTGGGGTGTGTGTGTGGGTGTGCGTGCCTGTGCATGTGTGTCCGTGCGTGTGTGTCCATGCATGTGCAAATGTGCATGCTTGTGCAAGTGTGTACATGCATGTGCATGTGTGTGCAAGTGCATTCACACATGTGCCTGTGTGTGCATGCATGTGTAAGTACATGCAAGTATGTGCCTGGCTGTGCATGCAAATATGGACACGTGCGTGTGTCTGTGTGAGTGTGCATGCATGCGTGTTGCAAGTGTGTGCTGCCTCTGTGTGTGTGTGCTGCCTGTGTGTGTGTGTGCTGCCTGTGCGAGCGTGTTCATGTCTCTGCAAGCGTGCTTGCGTGTGCAAGTGCATGCATAAGTGTGCTTGTGTGCGCACACAAGCACAGGCACGTGTGCATCTTTGCTTGCATGTGCAAGTGTGTGCATGCATGTTCAAACATGTTCATGCACACACAAGCGTGCATTGGTGTGTCGCCAAGCAGGGGCCGCCCCAACCAGCACCCTGGGGTGCAGAGTCCCCATCGCCCCCCCAGGGCTGCCCGTACCTGCCTGCCCTGGGCCTGGGGGCTCATCCCTCGCGCTGCCCTCGGGACCCTCGGCCGCCCTGCAGGAGAGGGACCCTCAGCACGCTCCCCCCTGCCCACCAGCACCTGGGGTCCCCCAGGGTGTCCCTCCCAGCCTCACCGCAGCTGGGCCCCCGCCTGCTGGAGGTGCCGGTACAGGGTCTGCGCCGCTGCCGCGGGGTCCAGGGGGTCCCTCCACTCACCCAGCGCCACGGTGCTGTGGGTCCGGCTGCACCCGGGTGCTGCCAACGAGAGCCACAGTGGGGATGTCGGGGTCCCCCACACGCCCTGCCCGGGGGAACCCCCCCTGCCGGCCTTACCCGTGCAGGTGGGCTGCAGGCAGCAGGTCCAGCGCCCGGCGCGGAAGGTGCCCGCGTGGCAGGTGGGCAGCATGGCCTCGTTGGCACTGCTGGCCCGTCGCAGCGCCCAGAGCCACTGCCACAGCTCCTGGGCACTCTGCGGGGACAGGGAGGGAGGGTGGCACCGCGCCAGGCACCCATGGGCACCCCGCACTGGCAGTCACTGGTGGGGAGGAGGAGGAGGGTGGAGGTGGGGATGGGTGATGCTGATGGGGACCTTGGCGGGGCTGGGCACCAGGGCCAGGTGACAGGGAGTGCCAGTTTGATGGCAAAGCTGCCCAGGTAGGACCTGGTGGGGAGATAGCCAGGTACCCTGGTGGAAGCCAGGGTACCCCAGTGACCCCAGTGTAAATAGGGGTGGGAACCCAGTTATCCCAGTACAGATAGGGCTATTATCCCAGAGACCCCAGAACAGATACAACTGGGTACACTGATCCCAGTACCCCAGAGCTGGTACCCCAGTGACCCCAGTACAGATGTGTCTGGATACCCCACTGATCCCAGTACCACAGAGCTGGTACCCCAGTGACCCCAGTACAGATGTGTCTGGATACCCCACTGATCCCAGTACCACAGAGCTGGTACCCCAGTGACCCCAGTGCAGATGTGTCTGGATACCCCACTGATCCCAGTACCCCAGAGCTGGTACCCCAGTGACCCCAGTAAAGCCAGAGTAGGATACCCCAATTTTCCCAGTACAGCCAGGACCTAGACACCCCCTTGACCCCAGTACAGCCAGTGCTGGGCACCCCAGTGTTCCCAGTACAGCCCATGCCTGGGTAGAGCTGGATTAGTGACCAGGACCATTCCCATTGTCCCCACAGGACCGTGGGGTGCCCCACGGCTGAGTGCTGGGGAGAGGGCTCCTGGGGCAATGGGGTGGGGGGTTCCTGGGGTGCTTGGGGTGGGGTGGGGGCACCTACCTTGCACTGGATGTAGGTGGTGTGGAGCTCCCCAGTGCCGTCCTGCGCCACGATCTGCATGATGTGGGGGTGCTGGAAGGTGCCCTCGTCCACCCGCTCCACCGCCCGCATCTGCGGCACTGGGATGGAGCAGCGCTCCTGGGGGCCCCAAAACACCATCATTCACTGCACCCACATCCCCGGGACACCCCACACAGAGTGGGGGTCACAGGCAGCACCCACCTGCCACTCGGGGGACTTGGAGAAGGTGAGGGCCTCACTGCTGAGCCAGAAGTACCTTTTCTTGAAGGCGAAGCGGGGCAGCAGCGCAGCCCCCCCCGCCGTGCGGGTGTGCAGGTACCCCTCCTTGATGGTGGCCGAGGGCTGGAAAAGTGCCGGTGGCACTGGCTCCTCGCCCGCTGTGGCCATGGCACAGAGGCAGCGCTGTCACCCCGAGTGCCACCGCTTCCCCCAGCTCGAGGATGCCCAACCCTGGCCATCCTGGCAGCATCCGCACATCACCGAGCGCGTCCCCCTCCCCGGGGATGCTGCCAGGGGACAGCAGGGATGATGCCACCCCTCTGTGTTGGGTGTTGGGACAGTGTGCCCGCTCACCCTCGGTGCTCTCCACCGCGACCAGGCTGTCCAGGAAGGCGGTGACACGGGTGATGCTGGGCAGCAGGACGACGTGCAGCGGGGCCATCCACGGCTCCTTGCCCTGCCCCAGCTGCAGCCCCAGGTTGCCGATGCTCTGCAGTGCCTGCCCCACACCGGGAAGGGTTCACGCTGCCGTACCCCACAATGGTGTGGGGACTGCAGGGGGAGGACGCCCCTCTGGCTGCTCCCCTGCAGCTCTGCGCTGTGCCCAGGGCGCGGTGGCATGTCCTGGGGACGGGCAGGGCTGGCCCCAAGTGGTGTGGGAAGGAGCCAGCCCGTGGCATGGGGACAGGAATGGTGCTGCCCTCTTTGGGGTCCCCATCATTCCCTGGGGTCCATGTCCCTCCCCTGGGTCCCCATCTTTTCCAAGAGGTCTCCATTCCCCTCCTGGGGTCTTCATCCCTCCCTTGGGCCCCACATGCCTCCCCAGTGTCCCCATCCTTTGCCAGTGTCCTCATCCGTCCCCAGAGTCCCTGTCCCTCTCCAGTGTCCCCAGCGCTCCCCAAGGTCCCTGTCCCTCCCCAGGCCCCCCATCCCTCCCCAGGGTTCCCATCCCTCCCTTGGGTCTTTATCCATCCCCGAGGTCCCCATCCCTTCCCAGTGTCTCCATCACTCCCTGGGGTCCCCATCCCGCCCAATGGTCTCCATCCTTCCACAGTGTCCCCATCCCTCCCAGTGTCCCCAGCCCTCCCCACACCTTGGCGAGCAGCAGGAGCGTTCGGCCGGTGCGGGGGTCCGCGTGCTGCTCCCGGAGGCTGAAGAGCTTTGGGGTGAGGACAGCGGGAGCGAAGAAGCGGAGGAAGAGGAACCCGCTGATGGCGAAGTACCGCACCTCCTGGCCAGGGATGGGGACAACTCAGGGCTCAGGGTGGGGGACTTGGTGGCACATGGACTCCTGGCCCGCCGACGTGTCCCACCTCATGCTGCTGTGAGGGGAAGCGCTCCTCCACCCGCCTGCGGAGCTGCTTGAATGCCACCCTCATGAGGAGGGGACACTTGTCCACTGAGCCCACGATGGCATCGACGATGTCCCCCAGGTAGCCCTTGAGCAGCTCCAGGCTGCTCTCCCGGACCTGAGCCTCCGACAGGGACCCCTTGAAGGAGATCCTCCTGCGGGGACACCGCCGAGTTAAAAGCCACCAAGGTGACCCATGGGTTCAGCAGCAATTGGGGACACCGTGGTGGGGATGGCACTCGCCTGCCACGGCTCAGCTCCATCTTGCCGGGGTCCAGCTCCACGTACTTCTTCTCCTCGAAGATGCGGTTCACCACGGGCTTCAGGACCTCGTGCAGGTAGGGCAGCCCCACCACCTGCAAGGGGCGGGAAGGCACCAGCGTTGTCCCCAGACTGTTCCCACAAACCCTGCCTGGCTCTGTGCCCTCATGCCATCACAGGAGGGCACAGCGGGGACGTGGCCGGTGTCACCTCCCGTACTCACCTTCATGAACTGCTCCATGGACTTGGAGGCCAATGAGTTGGAGCGGAACAGGGTGTTGGGGTCCGCTGGAAGGGCGCAGAGGCTGTGGTGAGATGGGCACGGGGCGATGTTCCAGCTGTCTCCACTGTGCCCGACCCCGGGGACGTGTGGCATCTTTCCTGCCTCCCCCTTGGTGGCCCCACTCTTCTCCCTATGGGGGACCCTGCTACCCCAGTTTCCCAGGCTGGGGGGTGCAGGTGGTGTCCCCAGCCCTGGCACTCACTGGTCCTGGCCAGCTCACGGGTGACAAGATAGTCCAGGAGGGGCACGGCCAGCCCCTGTCCCAAGAAGATCTTCACCAGCTTGGTGGCCACGTCCTGCCGGCTGTCCCCCGAGGTCACCTCCTCCAGGATGGCCAGTGCCGTGCCAGCGGGGGGCTGTGGGGAGGGCAGGGGGGGTCCCACACCGCGGTGCTCCCCACCTGCCCCCCGAGGGTCCCCCCACCCTGCAGCACTCACCTGGCCGGGGCAGAGGACGGGCTCGGTGAGGAGCTGGATGAGGGGCTGGTAGTAAGGGGCGGGCAGGACCGTGTCCTCCTCCAGCCGCACCGTCAGCCTCAGGGCCCCCAGCTGTCCCCTGCAACGACATCCTGCAGCCTGCACCCCCAGCACCCCGGCTCCTTCCCAGGGGGAACGCAATTTCCCGTGCATTATAAACGAAAACCGTTTCTGGAGCTGGCTAAGCCTTTCCATTCAAAGACACATTTTCAGGCTTTTTACAGTTTCGCAAACCTTAAACCTCAGTTTAAGGATGATATTTTCTAGGCCAATAATCCTCATCCTTATTCAACTAGAAATACACACAACTTTGCCTTAGCAGGACCCTCATCCATGGCTGTTTCTGGCTATTGTTGGCCCCATCATTTAATAATATTCTATGCTCATTTTCTGGCTTTTAGTCTCACAGCACACTTCCATGTGGGCACAAACAAGATAATGTTCATTGAAGAGGGGAAAATCCTGCATTTTTTTAAAGTGTTTGTGCTTTGCAAGTTGAAAACAAAATACTTTGAATAGTTCATGAAATATATAGAGCCTGGGGAGCTGCTGGTGCTGCCTGCGCTCACCCGCAGTCCCTGGTGCCGCCGGGGAAGGGCAGGAGCTGGAACCAGCCCTTGGTGGGCTCCGTGCAGATGGTGTCCAGGGGGAACTCGACCTGAGGGGACAGAGGTCTGATTGGTGGGGACACATGTGCCAGCACCCCACGCCGTTCCCCTCTTTCCCCCGCCAGTGGGGACCCCTTCTTGGGGGAGCCCAGCACTCGCAGGGGCTCTGAATGTGGCACTGGTGGGTGCATATATCCCTGTCCCCATCCCCGTGGTCACCCAGACCCTGACACAGGGACGGGAGTGTGGGGGTGTCCCCAGGGTCCTCACCCGTCCCAGGAAGTCGTTCTTGCCCACGATGTCCCAGTCCCACAGCTCCACGCTCAGCACGGCCTCCCGCAGCTCACCCTCCACCAGCTCAAACTCCAGCACCTCGTCCCAGCGCGGGAAACGGGTTTTCTTAATCACCTGCTGGGGACAGGGATGGGTGGCCATGGGGGACAAGGTGTCCGAGCCTCTGGGTCCCAGCACCCGGCACCCTGACTCACGGCCGTCTCCAATGTGTGTCTGCAGCACAACACCCTGGCAAAGGGGTCCGAGGTGCCCGAGGGGTCCCGGGGGGCCAGGTCCCTGTGGGGAGGTGGGGGTCAGCAGGGGTGCAGCGGGCAGCACCCATCCCCACCAGCACGGTCCCTGTACCCCGGTGTCCCCCATTTCCTCTGGGCACAGCAGGCACCCATGGGGCACCCATGGGACACGCTGGGGCAATGCTGGTGAGAGTGGGTCCCCATTCCCCAGCACTCTTCCCCAAAGCCCCTCCTCCCCCAGTCCCTGGGGGCCACATAGCACAGTGTGGGGGGGCTCTGCTGTCCCTGATGCCTGGCCCCATGGCCATCGTGTTGCCTTGGTACCCGCTTCAGTTGCCATGGCAGCGGGATGCTGCTGCCTCCGCCGCCTGCTCCGCTGCCAGCATCCTGCCTGGCTGGCACCGCGTGTGTGGGCACATACGTGTGCACACGCACATACACACGCACAAACACGCAGACACGTGTGTGTGCGCGCACACACACACACCCCCAGAGCAAAGTAGAGGGACAGGCTGCACTGTGCCTTAGTTTCCCCAAATTTTGAAGCCAAAGGGGAGAAACTTGCTGCAAGAGCCAGCTGGTCTGATGGGGACTGTCTCCAGGTACCCCATGGCCCTCTGGGCCACCCATCTATGCCCCTTGTCCCCCTGTCCTGTCCCCGAGCAGGGCTGGCAGTGTCCAAAGCAGCTCATTCTCCACTGAGACCCCACAGCATCATGACACATGTTGGCACCATTGATGTGCCCAAGCAGGAGACAGTGAGGGCCTTTCTTGGTGACAAGTGGGAAGGATGAGCCCTGTGCCACCACTGTCCCCATCCCCTCCCCTCCTCCCACTGCCCAGACTCCACCAGCCCAAAATAAGACCCTGGGGGTGGCTGTGCCCCCGTTGTGCCCCACCAGTCCCCCCCACCCACCTGGCCTCAATGAGGTGGCAGCGCAGCACCCGCGGGTGGCCCTGCTCGGGGACCCCCAGCTCCAGGTGGATCTCGCCCTGCACCTCCTCATCAGGATCCACGGGCACCAGGCTCAGCCAGCTGTCAACACCTGCCGGGGGGTGACAGGGTGGGCACCCCATGGTGCCTTGTCAGCCCCCCAGCCCCCCGCTGTGCGCCCACTCACCCCGCAGCTCAGCTGAGATCTGCTGGCGGCTGAGCGAGACTTTGCCAATAACGTCGTCCTGCCTGCCAGGGCAGAGACACGACGGGCACTGAGGCCACCGGTGGGGACATGCCACCCCTCGGGGGGTCCCCGGTGCCCACCCCCGTTGTCCCCCTTACCCGATGGTGTCTTCATCCAGCACGTAGACAGCGAGGGTGTGGAAGCCATGGGGCAGGCGTAGGGTGTATTCCTCCCCCCAAAAAGGGTTCAGGCTCTTCCACACCGTGGCTGTTCTGTGGTGGCAGAGGTGGCTGCACCCCCCAGGGACACCACCTGTCCCCCCCAAGTGTCCCCTCCCCGGGGTGGCAGGGTGTCCCGCATACCTGGCCACCACCTCGTTGTCCACCTTGACCACACAGTAAGGATCACTGGAGCCAGACCTGGGGAGGAGGATGTGGGTGCTGGGGGGCTCAGCCCCCCACCTGGGGTACCACCCATCCTCTGGGGTCCCACCCAAGCTAGGGGCTGCTGCTGCGGGGGCTCAGGGGGCCAGATCTGAGCAGCACTTTCAACCCCAGCCCCGGGAGGCGAGATGAGTTGCCAGGTCTCAGCCCAGCCCCGCAGCTGACATGGGGATGGGGACAACACCTTGTCCCAGCCCCCGCCGCCCAGGCCATCGCCCTGCGCCCCCCCGTATCCTCCTCCCCCGTGGGTACCATGTTCTGCCAGCGGCACAGCCAAGCCCCAGTTTCTGTGGCAACCCCCAGTGTCAGGGTGACACTGGCCTGGCCCGGAGCCCTTCCCAGGCTTAACCCTTTCCGCGGGGGAGGACGCGCCGGAGGGGACAAGCGATAGATCCAGGGCTCTCCCCTGCAAAGCCCCCTCCCTGCTCATTTACAGCACCGGGGGCTGCCTCCCAGGGGGATGCTGGAGCCCCGAATCCCCAGCTGCTGGAGACAGGGGATGACAGGGGGTGCTGCAGCCCCCGGGCGGGGCGAGGGAGGGGACCCCAGCCCCTGTCCCAGCCACGGGCGTGGGGACAGACGGGAGGGTCCCGGCCGTGGGTGCAGTGGGCGATGTGGCTGGTTAAAGAACGGCGTTAAACAGCAGGGGCACCCCAACATCCCCCCGGCAAGCAAAGCCCATGGTCCGGCCGCTCTGGCAGGGACAGGCAGGAAAAGCTGGGGGATGACAGCTCCCGACCCCCCGGACGAGAGCGGGTCACCCCGAGCCCCTCCGCAGCCCCAAGCTGGGTTTGGGGGTGGCACCGGACACCTCACCCCTATCCTGGTGGGTCCGGATGGCCCCGCCGTGCCCCGACCCCCCGAATGGGGTACCCAGCGCAGCACCCGCCGGGTGGGGAAACTGAGGCAGGGGCGGCCCCGCTGCCCGGCGCTGGCAGCCGCCGCGGTGCCAGGCTGGCACATCCGGACTGCTGCCCGCTCCGCGGGGGCGGATCCGCGGACAGGAGCAGCCAGGGGGGCTCCCTGCACCCCCCCGGCCCATTGCTCCCCCTTCCAACGGCACGGATGCCCACCAGGTATGTGGGGGTGTGGGGGACGGTGTCCCCCCAAGTGTTACCCCTGCCCTGCTGGGGGGGATGTTCAAGGGGTTGGGGGGCTTATACCTTTCAGTGGGGGCGGGGCTGAGGGGGCTGGCAGTTCCCTGTCACCCCCAGACCTCCCCCATTTGGAGTACTGGGTCCCTGCCAGCATGAGTGCAAGCAGGGACCCCCAACACCGCAGGGAGAGCACAGCACCCAGGGCTCCCAGCCCTCCCACCCCCCCGCCACATCTCCCAGGGTGAGGGGCCAGGGGAAATTGGGGGGGTGAGACCCCCCCCGAGCCACTCACACGTCCTTGGCGGGCAGGTCCTTCCCCTCCACCACCCGGCAGTACAGGGAGGTGGTTTTGGCCATGCCGGCGAACTTCGGGGTGGGCACCTAGGAGTCCATGTGGGGGGGATACAACGGGTGTGCCCCGACCCCCCCACACCCCCGCTGGAGCTGCCAGCACCGGCCTCCTCCTCCTCCTCCTCCCCAACCGCTTCTTGCTCTCGCTTCTTCCTTTTTCCTCTTCTCGATTGTTTTTCTCGCCGCTTCGCTCCCACCTGCGCCCGAGCACAAAGGCAGCTGGAGCGCGGGCACGCAGCAGCGGGCGAGCTGGGGGGCCTGGCCGTGTGCCACCGGCGCAGGGGACATGTGGCGATCTGCCGGTGGCCACGGGTTGCCACTCAATGGAAACTCACCGTGGGGGTCTTTCCCCCCGGGGACCGGTGACCACCAGTGTGGGTAAAGTCTCTCGTGTCGTAGCGATGGGGAAACTGAGGCACGGGACCATGGTGGGGTGTTGGCCACTGGGGGGTGGTGGCTTGTGTCCTGTCACAGCTGAGTGGCTCGAGGGACTGTCCCCAGGGTGGGGGGGCTCTGGCTGTACCCCAACGGGGTGGTGGGTGCCATGGGGAGCCTGGTGTGAGCCTCGGGGTGGGGATGCAGTGGAGGACGCAGTTTGGGGGGCCGCTGGCACAGCGCCCCTGAGACCCCCGTGGGTGTCCCCCCCTTTGCAGGGGACACCCTAAGCCAGACTCCAGCAGATCCTGGGGTGTTTTCAGGTGCAGCACCACGATGCTCCCCACATCCCGGCTTTTCACACCGGGGACCCCAAACTGGGGTTGGGGATGATCACTGGGGGGGATGTCCCCTCCGTCCCCACTGCCCTGTTGGTGTGTGCCCCCCCCCCGCAGGCATAGTGGTGACAGTTGGGGGGCTGGAGGGATGGGGAATTGGGGGGGAGGTGGGGGCGGGCTGGCCAGCTGTCTGCTGCGGTGACTCACGGTGGGGACTGCCAGGGCCGGCGTCACCAGCGGGTGCTGAGGCTTTGGGGTGCTGCTGCAGGGGGGGGTCGCCGTGTGGGTGCTGGGTCCCAGGGGGGTCACTGCTGGGGGTGTCACCATCTGGGTGCTGTGTCCCTGGAGATGACATTGCAGGGGTGTCACCATGTATGTGCTGTGTCCCTTGGGGGGGTCGTGGGTGCTGGGTCCTTGGGAGGGTGTCACTGCGCAAGTGCTGGGACCCTGGAGTGCCACTGGTGGGGTGGCTGTCACCATGTGGGTGCTGGGTCCTCAGGGGGTCACTGCTGGGGGGGGGGGTGTGTCACTGTGTGGGTACTGGGTCCCTTTGGGGCATCAGTACCAGGGTGGGTGGCACCAGTGGGTGCTGGGTCCCAGGGAGGTGTCATTGTGCAAGCGCGGTGTCCCTGAGGGGGGGCACTGCCAGGGGGATGTCACCAGTGGGTGCTGGGTCCCTTGGTGGGGGTCACTGCTGGGGTGTCACCATCTGGGTGTTGGGTCCCTGGAGGTGCCACCATGTGGCTGCTGTGTCCTTGACGGGGTGTCGCTGTGCAAGTGCTGGGACTCTGGGGTGCCACTGCCAGGGGGGTGTCACCATCTGGGTGCTGGGTCCCTGGAGGTGCCATTGCCAGGGGGTGTCACTGTGTGGGTGCTGGGTGCTCAGGGGGGTGTCACGATCTGGGTGCTGGGTCCCTGGAGGTGCCATTGCCAGGGGGTGTCACCATCTGGGTGCTGGGTCCCTGGAGGTGCCATTGCCAGGGGGTGTCACTGTGTGGGTGCTGGGTGCTCAGGGGGGTGTCACCATCTGGGTGCTGGGTCCCTCGGGGGGTCACTGCCCCGGGGTGTCACCAGTGGGTTCTGGGTCCCTGCAGTTCCCCTGGGGTCTCGTCCCCCCTGCACCCCCATCCCGAGAACAGCCCCCGCTGCGCCAGCCCCGCACCCGGGGGTGTCGGGGGACGCGGGTGTCCCGGCGGGGGGGCCCTTGGCGGGCCGGTGCTTTGTTTGCCGCCCGACCTGTTCCCCGGGTGCCTTGTGTCCCACGCCCGGGCCGGGGAGCGGCAGCCCCGGGGGGGTTGGAGCGTGTGCCCGGGGCTCCGTGCCGCTCCCGGCCCCACCCCGGCCAGGGGGCGGTGGCGGCGGGTCCCTCCCCGCTCCCCAGGCGGGGCGGTGCCGGAGGAGCGGTGACCGGGGTTCCCTCCCCGCGCCGCCGCTACCGCCGCCCTGGGCCTGTGCCCGGGCCTGGGCCCGGCCCGCCGGGGCCTTGCCGGGGCCGGGCGGAGGCGGCGGGGCCGGGCCGGGCCGGGCGGGCCGCGGAGCCGCCATGAAGCCGAGCGGAGGTGAGGGGGGCGGTGAGCGGGCTCCGCGGCGCCCGGGGCCGCCACGCTGGGAACCCCGCGTCCCCATGGGGAGGGCGGGCGGAGCGGGGCCAGGCCAGGCCCAGGCCCAGGCCGGGGGGTAACGTGGCGGTTCTCCCCGGGCAGAGGAGCCGGTGCTGCTGGCGGAGCTGAAGCCGGGCCGGCCGCAGCGCTACGACTGGAAATCCAGCTGCGAGACCTGGAGCGTGGCCTTCTCCCCCGACGGCAGCTGGTTCGCCTGGTCGCAGGGACACTGCGTGGTGAAGCTGATCCCCTGGCCCCTGGAGGAGGCCGAGCTGTGAGCGGGGCGCTGCGTGGGGAAGGGGCCGTGGAGCTGTGGGGTGGGATTCTGGGCTGCCCGGGGACGGGGACACGTCGTCTTGCTGGAGGGGCAGCTTAAAGGCTGAACGCCAGCTGCTTGAAACCTTCAGGACTTCAAAAATAGAGTTAATTTATTAAAGGGAAAAGGTGATGTATGGTGAGGCTTGGTTTGAAAATATACATATATCTGTGAAGGGGCTGGAGCACAAGTGTGATGGGAGCGGCTGAGGGACCTGGGGGGTTCAGCTGGAGAACAGGAGCTGAGGGGAGACCTTCTGATCTCTGAACTGCCTGAAAGGAGCTTGGAGCCAGGGGGGTCGGGCTCTGCTCCCCAGGAACAAGCGCCAGGAGCAGAGGAAACTGCCTCAAGTTGCGCCAGGGGAGGTTGAGGTTGGATGTGGGGAACAATTCCTTCCCCAAAGGGCTGTGGGGCATTGGAACAGGCTGCCCAGGGCAGTGCTGGAGTCACCATCCCTGGAGGGCTGGACAGACAGAGATGAGGTTCTCAGGACATGGGGCAGTGCCAAGGGTGGGTTACAGTTGGACTCGATGATCTTGAGGGGCTTTTCCAGCCAAAATGATTCTATAATTCTATGTCTCTCTATTTTCCCCCAGCAAGTGCAAAACCTCGGAGCGCAAGAGCCGTGGCAGCAAAGCCGAGGTGAGGAGCCGAGGGGGTGCCAAGGAGAAGACGCTGGAGTGTGGCCAGATCGTGTGGGGCTTGGCCTTCAGTGCCTGGCCGGTGGCAGAGGCACGGGAGACTGACCCTGCCTGCGCCGTGGGTCTTCCCTGCCTGATCCTGGCCACTGGGCTCAACGATGGGCAGATCAAGGTCTGGGAGGTGCAGACAGGTGAGCAGCCCGTGTTGACAGCAGGAGCAGTCATGGCTTCAGAGTGTTTTTTCTCCCCTTGTTCCCCCTTGGGAGGAGATCCCCTCACGCCAAGAAAGGCCTTGAGGTGCTGGAGAGAGTTGAGAGAAGGGAACGGAGCTGGTGAGGGGCTGGAGCACAAGTGTGATGGGAGCGGCTGAGGGACCTGGGGGGTTCAGCTGGAGAACAGGAGCTGAGGGGAGACCTTCTGATCTCTGAACTGCCTGAAAGGAGCTTGGAGCCAGGGGGGTCGGGCTCTGCTCCCCAGGAACAAGCACCAGGAGCAGAGGAAACGGCCTCAAGTTGCGCCAGGGGAGGTTGAGGTTGGATGTGGGGACAATTTCTTCCCCAAAGGGCTGTGGGGCATTGGAACAGGCTGCCCAGGGCAGTGCTGGAGTCACCATCCCTGGAGGGCTGGACAGACGGACATGAGGTTCTCAGGACATGGGGCAGGGACAGGGGTGGGTTACAGTTGGACTCCATGATCTTGAGGTGCTTTTCCAACCAAGATGGTTAATGTTTCTATGATTCATCGTTGTCCAAATACTTCCTCGGATTGATCAGGAGCCCCTGCCCTGTCCCAGGCGGGGCTGCCTGTGCCTGAGCGGCATGGCCTCGTTCCCCATGGCAGGACAGTGTTCAGCACGTCCCTTCTCCACAGGTCACCTCCTCTTCAGCCTCTTGGGGCACCAGGACGTGGTCAGAGACCTCAGCTTCGCTCCCAATGGAAGCCCCATCCTTGTGTCTGCCTCACGGGACAAGACCTTGCGTGTCTGGGACCTGAGCAGAGATGGTAGGGGCGTCCTACGTGCTCCCTCTTGGGAAAAGTGTGGGGAGAGCAGGTCCCAGCGCTGCCTCTTGTGCTCCCCCCTCGTGACCCGCGTGTTTGCTGTCTGCAGGGCGGCAGGTCCAGGTGCTGTCAGGCCATGTGCAGTGGGTCTATTGCTGCTCCATCTCCCCAGACTGCAGGATGCTCTGCTCTGCAGCCGGAGAGAAGTCGGTGAGTCCTGCTGAGCGGGAGCCATGAATCCAGTGCTCTCTTCAGCCTTCTGTGTCCCACCCAATGCAAAAACCTTCTGTGAGAAGGGGCCAGGCCAGAGCTACCCTCGCTCCTCAGCCTTCCAGGCTCTGCATGGAGGAGCTGGGAGCAAATTCCCTGCGGCTTAAACCCTGAGGTGCTTCTCCTCGGGGATGCTCACAGTCTCAGCCCCTGGCCGTGTCCCGCAGGCGCTGCTGTGGAGCATGCGGTCCTACACCCTCATCCGGCGGCTGGAGGGCCACCAGAGCAGCGTGGTCTCCTGCGACTTCTCGCCGGACTCAGCGCTCCTCGTCACTGCTTCGTATGACGCCTGCGTCATCATGTGGGACCCCTACACCGGGGAGCAGCTGAGGACGCTGCGGTACGGAGCCCTGGGTGGTGGAGGACTGTGGAAGGGGGACAGAGGGGCTGAACATGGCCTTTCCTTCTAGTTGGGCACAGCGATCACCTCTCCTGTCTCCAGGGGCTGAAAGAGGGCTTTGACTTGACAAATTTGGGCCCTCTGCCATCCCTGGAGCGCTGGGGACGTGGCTCGCAGCAGCCTGGGGCTGACGCGGGCCTTGTTCTCTCACCCCGCAGCCACGTCCCCCTGCACTCTGCGCCGGATTACAGCAGCGAGGTCCACACCAGCTCCCTGCGCTCCGTCTGCTTCTCCCCTGAGGGGCTCTACCTGGCCACCGTGGCGGACGACAGGTGAGTGGCTCCCCTTGGGGACCTCCAGTGGGAAGAGGATCCCAGGAGCTCAGGCTGTGCCGGGGGGAGCAGCCCTCACGTGCCAGGTCCCCACAAATGCCCGGTGCGAAGGGAAAGGGTGGGCAGCCTGGGACACCGCAGCTTGGCTGTGGCAAAGTGTAGCACTGTCACCTGTCGGAGCGACAAGCCGTGTCCTCCGTACCGTGCCACCCTCGCTGTGCCCCTCGGCACCGTCACCAGCTCTGTCTGCACGCAGGGGATGGTGCCTCCCGCCTTGCTGGGATGCTCCTGGGATGCTCTAAGCCCATGGGACGAAAATCCTTTCCCAGAGAGGGATCCCGAGAGGTTTCACTTCAGCGGCAGGCGCTGGGGGTTGTGGGTCTGCCATCGTGTCCCCTCCCTCTCTCCGCAGGCTGCTGAGGATCTGGGCGTTGGAGATGCGGTCTCCGGTCGCGTTTGCTCCCATGACCAACGGCCTGTGCTGCATGTACTTCCCGCACGGCGGTTTCATCGCCACAGGGTGCGTGTGCAGGAGAGGGGAGTGGAGGAGGACGTGGCTGCTCCCTCCTCCTGCAGCTTTGGGGCTGCTTAGCAAACTTGGGGTTTCCCTGGGGGGGTGCAGGCTGGTTTCCTGGGCTGGGGAACATGTGGTTGCTGCAAACCTGGGATATTTGGGGGCGATCGAGCTTTCTCGAGTCTCCACCCTTCGCTCATGGTTTTTTTGGGTCCCATTGCAGGACCAGAGATGGCCACGTCCAATTCTGGACCGCTCCGAGGGTCCTCTCGTCACTAAAGCACTTGTGTCGCAAAGCTCTGCGCACCTTCCTGACAACGTACCAGGTCCTGGCGCTCCCCATTCCCAGGAAGCTGAAGGAATTCCTCACCTATCGGACTTTTTAACGCTGTGGGGAAAGCGGAGGCGCGGAGTTGAGAGCCTTCTGCTCACCGGCACGGCTCGACATGGGTCAGAGGAGGCACCGCAGCAACATCTGGCTGATTTGTGAGCCGCAGGGCAGGAGGATTGCTATTCCCCTTGTTTTGGGGCTGTGTCTGTGAATGTGGAGGGATTTTTTGGTGTAATAATACTAGAACCCAGCAAAAATGCATGCAGAGGGCGAGGGGGACAGGGTCCCCCTGCTGTCTGCAAGTTTTGGGTCAGGTGCTTTTGCTTCCAGTGCAATGTTGTGGGGTGAAGGTGAGCAGAGCTTTTGTTGTCCCCCAAAACAGACCCTCGCTGGGGCTGGCTCGTGCTGTAGCTCTGTTCCCAGGGGAGTGCGGGCTCTGCTGCTCTCCAGGGCTGGGCGCGAGCTGGACAAACCTGAGCGGGGCTCTGCGGGTGACAGCGATGACAGAATAAAAAATGGTTCATCACCTTTTTCCTCGTGGTTGGTAGAGGTGACCTGGGGGTACCTGGCAGGGCAGGCTCCTGCTGCGGCTGCCGGGGCGGCAGCGAGTGCTCACTGGGCTCTGAAGTGCTGCAGAGCAGTGAGTGTTCAGTGGTGGGACCAGCTGGAGAGGGGCCAGAGGAGCCACAGGAATGATCCGAGGCTGGAACAGCTCTGCTGGGGGACAGGCTGAGAGAGCTGGGGTGTTCAGCTGGAGAAGAGAAGCTCCGGGGAGACCTTATTGCAGCCTTTCCGGACTTAAAAGAGATTATAAGAAAGATGGGGAGAGACTTTTGAGCAGGGCCTGTTGTGACAGGACAAGGGGTGATGGTTTTAAACTAAAGGAGGGAGATTCAGGCTGGACATGAGGAAGAAATTGTTGGCCTGAGGGTGGTGAGAGCCTGTCCCAGGTTGGCCAGAGAGGTGGTGGCTGAACCATCCCTGGAGACATCCCAGGCCAGGCTGGACGGGGCTCTGAGCAACCTGAGCTGGTGAAGATGTCCCTGTCATGGCAGGGGGGACACGGGGGAGCTGGGAAGGGCCCTTCAACACAAACCTTTCTGTGATTCTATGGCAGGTGTTGGAGCCCATCACAGCTTCACCTCCAGCCATGTTTCTCCTCTCTGACAGCACAAGGAGCCCAGAGCGTTGACTCCCAACTTTGATGCTCCAAATGAGCTGAGGTGGCTGAGAAACACCATTGTACTGAAGGAAACAAAAGGCTACAAAGGGTTGTTTTTCCAAGACAGAGCACCGCAGCCCTGTCCCTGCAGGTCCCACGTTGCAGGGTAGGGATGTTTTGCAGGCAGGTGACATCAGCAGGACTTCAGCCTCTGGGTGTGACAGCTTTGCAAGGGGTGAACCTCGACTCTTTGGACTGTGCTGTACAGGAGGGGAAAAAAAAAAAGGCAAATGCAACCTGATGGGTTTTGGAGACATCTCTATTTCCCAGAGAAGCTTACAAACAATACTGCCCAGCTCTCGCAGCCAGGCTGTGGGCTCCAGGCTTGCAAAAAGAAAACTGAAAGCTGCAGGGAGCAGCTCCGGGCCTGGCACTGATGATCCCTGTGTCTGTGAGATCTGGCACGATGTGGATTGACCCAGCAGGACTCAGGCTTCGGCCACAATCAGGTCCCTGGTGACTTGGAAAGCAGCGATGAGGGAGCTCAGCTGAATCTTTTCACTGGTCCCTGCGGCCAGCCGGTACCTGCAGCAGGGGGCAAGCGTTGGTTGTTCGCACCAGCGTCCACGGCCCCACAAAGTGGCAGCCCTGGCGGGGACGGTGCAAGCCAAGCACAGTGCAGGTGGGATTATGTAGTGGGGAGGGATGTGCAGGGGCTGCTGGACCCCACTGGGGTGATTTGGGGCAATGAGGGGGGGCGAGAGGACACTTACTCAATGTCCGCCAGTTTGATCAGCAGCTGGATGCGGATCGAGGGTGGGAAATCGACTGCGGAGAGAAGGGGATGGGGGCACGTCAGCGCAGGCTAGGGGGGCGGTTTGTCCCCCCCAGGGTCAGGCCCTACCCCTGTGCACGAAGAGGTGGATCTCGGTGAGGATGTCCTGCAGGGCCAAGCCCTTCAGTGTCTTCAGCTCTGTGATTTCTGAGATGCGAGCAAGTAAAGGGCTTGGTTCCAGGCTTTTCCCTGCGAAATCCCGCTCCCCATCCCCGCAACAACCCCAGGGACCCTCCCCAGCGAGCAGCACCCAGCCCAGCTGAAGCAGGAGGTGATGGAAGGACCCAGTGAAGAGGAGGATATACAGCAGCGGGGATTAAACCCCCGGGCTAGCGGACGGACAAGGATACTGCGGTAGGCAGTGGAAAAGTCCTGGTTCAGCATCCAGTCGAGGATATTGGCGATGTCAGACTCGAGGGGGTGTCCCGTGCAGGTATAGACGTTCTCCTCTGTCACCTTCCCGAAAGCCATGGTGGTGCTCTGAGGAAGAGGAGGCGGGAGGGAGGATGAGGAGCTCGGCCCTTCCTCCACTGACCCCCTCCAGGACAGAGGAAAGAGTGGCCGTGGCCATAGAATCACAGAATTGTTTTGGTTGGAAAAGCCCCTCAAGATCATTGAGTCCAACCATAACCCACCCCTGGCACTGCCCCATGTCCTGAGAACCTCATGTCCGTCTGTCCAGCCCTCCAGGGATGGTGACTCCAGCACTGCCCTGGGCAGCCTGTTCCAATGCCCCACAGCCCTTTGGGGAAGAAATTGTTCCCCACATCCAACCTCAACCTCCCCTGGCGCAACTTGAGGCCGTTTCCTCTGCTCCTGGCGCTTGTTCCTGGGGAGCAGAGCCCGACCCCCCTGGCTCCAAGCTCCTTTCAGGCAGTTGCGGAGAGTGACAAGGTGGTTTGTACCTGCAAGATATTGAGGGCTCTGCGCATGTCACCACTTGAGAGGGTCACCAGAGCCTTCATCCCGTCCTCGGTCACGTCCACCCTGGAAAACAAGACCTGGGGCTGCAGAGGGAGCCGGGAAACGCAACTGTGGAAAACCATGTGTGCTGCTCCTCCTCATGTAGAGGAATGGGGACAAAAGGGGGGCGGAGAATGCTGTGAAGCCCCCCACACCCCCTGGCTCACCCCTCCTCCTGAATGACGTGCTGCAGCCGGGGCACCATCAGCTCCGGGGTGAGGGGGCCGAATCTGAAGCGCGTGCAGCGGGACTGCAGGGCCGGGATGATCTTGGAGAGGTAGTTGCAGATGAGGCAAAAGCGGGTGTTTTCTGTGAACTTCTCGATCACTGCGGAGAGGCAGGAGGAGAGGCCGGTCCCTGTCTGCAGCCTCGTCAGGGCTGTCACAGGCTCGAGGGGTGCCAATGGCGGGGGGTCCCCGGTGCCCCTCACCTCGCCTCAGGGCGTTCTGAGCATCCTGGGTCATGGCGTCGGCTTCATCCAGGATGACGAGCTTGAAGCCTTTCCTTAAATCGGGATAAAAAAGGGGTGGTCTTAGTCCTGGGTGTAGGAGAAAGAGCAGCAGGGGACATTTATTCCCAGCCTGACCCTGTGGACAGTCCCAGAGAGCCCTCCTGCCTGCTCTGGATCACCATCCTCATCACTCATCCTCACCGTCCTCATCCTCCCACCTCCTGGCTCCTTCCCACCCGCTCCAGCACGCTGTCCACCCCACGAGCCCCCCCAAACCCACCTCCCAAGCCAAGTGCTGTGTCGGCGGGTGGGGGCAAAGGGACAGGGAGCTTTGGGAAGCACAAACTTACTTAAAGATGGTCCTGGTGCTAGCGAAGCTCAGGATGGGCCCTCGGACAATGTCGATACCCCGGTCATCGGAGGCGTTGAGCTGGAGGGAGACATCGCGGATCTGCATCCCTGCCCGAGGATGCACCGAGGGGGCACCCGACTGTCACCATCCCATCCCATCCCATCCCATCCCATCCCCACTTACCTCCAGCACCATGGAGCCGAACTCCCGCTCCCGGTAGAGCTGCCTGGCGCAGGCGAGGATGGTCGAGGTCTTCCCGGTACCGGGGGGGCCATAGAGAAGGAGATGCGGGAGTCGATCCTCGCTGATGAACCGCTGCACTGGAGAGGGGGTAACGGCCTGGCGGGGGGGGCCAGCACCCCGAGGGTTTTTGGGGGAATACTTACTAGGGGTGGGGTATTTCCCAGGGGGGTTACTTACTGGGAGGGGGTTTATGTACCAGGAGGGGTCACTTACCATCGGGGTATTACTTACCGGGAGGGGAATACTTACCGGGGGCAGGGGTTACTTACTGGGGGGGGGCGTACTTACTGGGGGGAGGTACTTACTGGAGAGGGAGTCACTTATGGGGAGGGAGTTACTTATGGGGAGTGGGGTTACTTGCCGGGGAAGGGGTGCTGCTGGGAGGGGGGGTACTTACTAGGGAGGTGGTTACTTATGGGAAGGGGGTTATTACTGGTGGGGTGTTACTTAGGGGGAAGGGGGGTTACTTACCGGTGGGGGTATTACTTACGGGGGAGGGGGTCAGGGACCGGCAGGGGGGTTACTTACCGGTGCTGAGAATATCCTGGTGCGACACCAGCTCCGACAGCGCCTGCGGCCGGTACTTCTCCACCCTGCACCGGGAGCGGGGGGGTCAGCCCGGGGGGGGGGTCAGCCCGGGGCAGCGCCCGCCGCTTCCCGTCCCGCCCCCCCCCTTTTCCGTCCCGTCCGGTCCCGATCGTACCACGGCAGGTTCCCGCCACCGGCTCGCGCCATCATCCGCGGTCTCGCGAGAGCGGCGGGACGGGGCGGGGACATGGGAGGGGCCGAGCGGGGACACCCCCCCGAGGTGGGGGGGGCTGGAGCTGGGGCTGCTGAAGAAGCCGGGATCGCGGTACTAGGAATGGCTAAAGTAAAGCGGTGGGGATGGGTTTGGGGAGAGCGCAGTGTCGGGACTGACCCAAGCAAGGTCACGTCTGCGCTTTTGGGGAGATCGCGGTGCCAGCAATTGCTAAAACAGGGGTGTGGGCATGGTTTTGGGGAGAGTGAGGTGCTGGAAGTTGCTGAAATAAGGTCATGTCCATGATTTTGGGGAGATCCCAGTAGCAGGAATTGCTAAAGTGAAGTAGTAGGCTTGGTTTTGGGGAGAGCATTGTAGTGGGGATTGCTAAAGCAAGGGGGTGGGCATGGGTTTGGGGAGAGCACGGTGCTGGGACTCCCCAAAGTAAGGTCACGTCTGCGCTTTTGGGGAGATTCCAGTAGCAGGAATTGTTAAAGTGAGGTTGTGAACGTGGTTTGGGGGGGAGCACGGTGCTGGGAGTTGCTAAAGTGTGGTTGTTGGCGGGGTTTTGGGGAGATCCCAGTACCAGGACTTGCTAAAGCAAGGGGGTGGGGATGGGTCTGGAGGGAACACAGTGTCGGGACTGATTCAAGTAGGGTCATGTCTGTGATTTTGGGGAGATCCCGGTAGCAGCAGTTGCTAAAGCAAGGTTCTAGGCATGCGCCTGGGGAGAGCGTGGTGCTGGGACTCAGCAAAGTCAAGTCACACCGGTGCTCTGGGGACAGCACGACACCGGGAATGGCCACAGCAAGGTTCCGACCACGCTTTTGGGGGACAATGTGGTGACCCTGCCCCGAGATGTGCAGGTCTCTTTTTTTTTCCAGTTGACTCACTTGAAAAATCAGCTCCATCTTGTGTTCCTGGTGCTGCCAAAGTGCTTGGCTGCATAACAGGTGTCTCTGCCGGGGACCGGGGGGCTCCCGGCTCTTTCTGGAGGTGCTGGATGTTACCTGTTCTCTCTAGAGTTGTAGGGGACCTTCCCAGCTCCCCCAGTGCCCCCCCTGCCATGACAGGGACATCTGCACCAGCTCAGGTTGCTCAGAGCCCCGTCCAGCCTGGCCTGGGATGTCTCCAGGGATGGTTCATCCACCACCTCTCTGGCCAACCTGGGCCAGGCTCTCACCACCCTCATGGCAACAATTTCTTCCTCATGTCCAGCCTGAATCTCCCTCCTTTAGTTTAAACCCTAAGGGAGAGAAGATGGGAAGTGATCCATTGAGAAGCAGAGGTGATGGGGAGTGTACC